>NC_061504.1:16069435-16391935 GCF_022539355.2 Hippoglossus stenolepis | reverse complement strand
ACGGGAATGAATGCACGTTTTTTTTGCTAACTTTACTTTTTCTTCCTTCGTCAAAGGCCAAAAACTTTTTAATAAGTAGATATCATTTACGATCTCTGGACACGTGAACGCACAACGTGTAGAACGCACGTCCCAGTGAAATAAAGATGTGACACACAAATGGTAAATACATAAATAAGAGCGAGCTGATATCTTTAGTGACTGAAGTGTTTTTTATTCTGTGTGTTTTTGAAATCCAGCCATGTTTATATTGATGTGTGAGGTTTATCTGCGACTCACGTCTGAGGCCGGGACTCGCTGTTGTTCCCGTCCTTGCTCTTGCTATCATTAGCCGTGACAGAATAGAGCTGTATCGAGCGGTTGCCTATATACCCGGCTCTTATTAAATTGTTGTGTGCGGTACACGCTGCTGTTTGTGATACTGCCGACAGCGGCAGTTTAGAAGTCGGCGCCCGTCGAGCGGTTGTTATTGTGATCACCAGTAAACTCCGCTCAGGTACGATGTGATGTGGATGTTGGTCTGACTTGTGCTGAAGGCTTTTTCCTGCCTGTGGACGAGTTCCCGGAGCTGACATCAACTGCAACAACGTGCAACGACACCGTGTCGGAGTCAAACTGACGCGGAGCCTCGGAGCAAACCTTAAATATTACACATTACATCTGTAGTAGCTGTGGTTCACTGCCGTCAGACGACATGAGGGCATTTGAGGGTCTGTCACACACACACATGTTCTCAATTAGTCGTCAAGTTTACGAGATGTTTGGAAACTGAAAAATGTGAAAGATGGAGAGATATGTAATCTCAATGGGGGGGAAATCTGGGCATGAATAAATGCAGGTAGAAAGTATAGAATACAAATAGGATTGATTTAATTAGAACTATATGAGAAGACACAAAACTCTCAAAGTGACACGGTGATGTTCAAAGCAGAAGCAACAATATGGATGATGCGGTGGTGCCTTTTTAAAAAACCCCTGAGCAGAGAGAGAGAAACCCTGTAGCGCCGTGTGCTGGTCTAATTATGAGAAGTAGTCACCGTGATGGGAGTCTAGTGGTTGGGCTGTGTGGGAGACGGACACTGTTAGCTTAGCGCGGCTATTTCAGGTCCCCTTTCCACAATAAACCATCAGCACCACCCACACACACACACACACACACACACACACACACACAGGAGTGCCAGCAATCACATGCAAAACTGCTGAACTCCATTAATGCACAGGTACAGTAGAAGCTTTTCTCTGTGCATCAGCTTTCCACAGCAGAAAAAAAAAAAAAAACATTAGCGGCAGATTCTCCTCTCTCTTTGTGTTTTGTGATGTTTTTTCCTCATCCTCTGTTGAAGGGAAGACGTCGACTTATTCTCCCCCACCGTCGGTTTACAACGTTCAGCAAAGAAAATCACGAGAGCGTTTAAGGACAAAGACTTTAATTAATTGCTCTTTGTAATCCAACCTCTAATGTCTCTCCTGTCGTTCCATCTCGCCCACTCGCCTCCTTCCATCGCTGCTGGTCATACTTCTCTGCATCAATGGGAACGTGACGCCTCTGACAGGAATACTTGTAATTATCCTCCCACACTCGCGTCTCTTGAAGGTGGTTGGACGGCGGGTCCCGTTCCGAGGCGCTGGCCGCCGCCCACGCCAGATCTGTCAGCCCCCACCACCACCACCGCCACTTTCCGCCAAACGCTTCAGCAGGCACCTCCCACCTGGGAACCTGCATAAACCACATCTCCCATTAAATGCAGTTTAGGTGAGCTGACAGGTGAAGTACACACACACACACACACACACACACACACACACACACACACACACACACTGTACAGGTATAGATCCACAGCCTGGGAGTGGATTCTTATCGCTCGTCACTCACAGACGTCGGGATCGAACACAGAAGCACAATCTTTTTCCCATATTTTATATTTTTCCTCACACACGCTCTTTCTTTACATGTGGATATTTTCTTTTACAGTTGAATTTAAATATTTCTATGCATTTGGTGCTTAAGGTTTCATTTCTACACCATTTTAGAAATTACCTCATTAGTTTATTTATACATTTATAATAATTTCCAGAAAGAATCTCATCTCGTATTCAGGCCAGTTCGATGTCCTCGAACTTGAATCGTACTTTTTTCCATTTCATTCAGCTTCGTAAAAAAAGCCTCTAATTCTGAGGGAAAACACATTTAATATACTTTTAAATATAGAAGAATACTTCTAGTAGCCTTGTGCATATTTTAGATCAAAAACTCGTTACTTAAGATGACCAGTGATTGATTGGATATAATTACTTCTGCCAAGGAAGTTTTGTTTTCACCCCCTGTGCGTTTGTTCATTGTTGATTTGTTGGTAAGAAAGATTACGCAAAAGCTACTGGAGGGGTTAGAAGGAAACCTGGTATTCATTGTCTTTCATTTTTCTTGATTGCTCATGGAACAACACATGGATCTTGATTTTAAAAATGTTCAGGGGAAGTTATGAGTGTTTACAATTTGGTGCTGATCCAAAACAAAATCCGGATCTGGTGAAGTGTGGTTTCTGTTGGACCTTGGCAGAAGTTTTACGATCTCCGAGGGCCTTAGTTTAGTTTGTGTAGTTATCATTTGCAAAGTTGTGTCAGAATTTACTCAGCGACCATGGAATATGACCCCAAATGTCAGTTATTGTATAATTTGAAGAAGTTTGAAACACTCATCTTGTCAGGAAAAGTTTGAATCTCTGAGTCGTGTCTTACAGTGTTTGACAAAACTGAAGTAAACAAGCCTGAAGTAAACTTGTGGTCGTGCATGTGGGGAGAGAAAGCAGCAGCAGCACAGAGAGACGGGAGATTCAGAGGCAAAATGATTATTACTGAATGCAACACGTGTTTTACACTCTGCTGATCGGATGCTAATCTCAGTGGAGACAGTGGTGTTATCCTCTGCTGAGGTTTTCTTCTTCCTGCAAGCCGGTGAGAAAGTCTAGCAAGGACCCTTTAAACCTTCAGCTCCCAGCTGAGGGTTTAAAATCATCTATTCCTCCTGCTTATGAATTTCTGCTGGAAAAACATCGATTTGACATAATGTGGTGCAAAAAAAAAGTAAAAAAAAGACAAACTGGATAATGCACTCACCAGTTTTTGAGGGATTACTCTTTTAAAACCCTTAAGGTAGACGAGTGTTCTCACAGAATCTTGAAGTCCAATACGTGCTCCTGTCAACAAACGGAGCAGTTGAACTTTGACCCCACGGGAAATGTCAGCGATTGTCCCTCCACAAAGCGACACTAATTGCTTTGAAACCGCTCTGACGAAGAGCCGCAGCCTTGGAGTGTTTGTTGCGGTTGCAGTGACTCGGAGATCAGAAAATTCTTTGTTGGTCTGATGAATGAATGTGTTTCCATAGCTCACGGTAAATGGGCAGGCCTGTTAATTAAAGGTTCCGCCTGTGCTCTTTAACTTATTACCCGGCTTCCTGCTCGTGATGCCAAATTATAAAAAGAAAACGAAAAGCCGCAGAGGAAACGAGCTTCATCCCAGAGACGAGTGGGGAAAAAAAGAAAACCACCACTGGACAGCTTCTTCACTACTTCACCTTTATGGAGAAATAACTCTTTTTCTTCCTCGCTGCCCATGTCTGTGCAGTAATGGCGAGTAATTTAAGGGAAATTAACATTTTGACACGCTCCTCAGGGGTTGAGGAAGAGAGGATAAGAGGAAAGTGTAGGAGGAGGGAGTATGGAAGAGAGAGACGGACGGAGAGAGAGGAGGAATTGGTATTTAATTTAATACGCTTGAACATTTGGAGCAGGGGTTAAGTGCGGCGGAGTTAAACTGTCGTCTGCCGTCCCGTCGGCCGAGAACCCGTGTGGAGCCAAGGCAGATGGTTCCAGACAGAAGACATCGTGACCAACCGACACCGACAACAGATCATTCAAAAAAAAAAAAAAATACTTATTCACCGATGTCGAGACTGATTCAAGAACAGTTTGAATTGACTCTTGGACGTCCAGTATTTGTCAAACCGAGCACACACGAGTCCCAGCTGCTAACTGGGTTTGGCCTGACGAGAAAATTCACTTCTTGGGCACTGAAACGATACGTGAAGCATGATGCCGATAAGATGAACTGTAGATCAACGTCATTCAACAGTCGAGAGAGAAGGACATGTGACAACAATCAGAATCCAAGACTCTGGAAAGATGCTCAAATCTGAGAATTTCCCTATTTAGCTCTCCGGGAACTAATTTGGCCGTATTTACATTGGCCGCCGTCGTCCTGCAACTTCCTGGCACGCTGCGCTCTCGGAGGCTTTTCAGAGAAAGCACCGGAACCCCCCCCGGAAGACGTGAGCAGAAGATGGTGGCCGTCTTCGTCAGCCGTCTCGTTCTTTTGTCACAGTTCAGGGAATTACCCGAGTCCCATCGAAATGAGCTGATGCTTCACATAACACCCTGGATTTGTGATTAATGAAAAGAGGATCCCTGCACCCCCGATCCATTTATACATCCACACTCAGGATCAGCCAATGGGAACCTGTTGTTCTCACTCTGGCTGAGGCCCTTTGCTTTAATTTGGTCCTATTGCAAATAACTTACACTGTGAAGCAGCTCTTGCTGTACATTTAGACTTTGGAGGAGCCAATTTTATTTTTATTTTAATCTAAAAATTCTGAAGCAGCCATTTCAAATCCATTGGCATTTGAGAGGAACCTTCAGATTTTCCCAAAGGAAATAACTTCCCGAAGATGTCACGTTAAGGTCAAGTTACTTTATATCGAACAGTTTCTAAAACAACCTGCTTTTAAAAGGGGACGTTACATAGAGAAAATAAATGACAGACCTAGAGATCCGAAGACTAAAGGTGGGGTTTTAAAAGCCTTGATGTAAAACACTGGATGGTGAAGGTCCGACCTTTTCTCCTCATGAGCCTGTTTGGGATGGAAATGAGCAGCCGTCAGTTTTAATTTCATTCAGATCTTAAATAACGTTGAAACAAACAATCAAGCTTCATGTTATTTCTCTACTTTTTTTTTTACCTTCCATTGTTCTTTTCTTTCTCTCGTCCTCTTTGTCTCTCACTTCGTTTACCCAGCAGGACCATGTGGATTAGCGCTGAAAGCTAATGAAATGTAATTACCGCCTTTTGTCGATAAGAATCGATCGGCTCGGGTCTCGCAGACCCCCTTTTCCCAGAGAGGGTCCCGGAGGGGGCCGGCGCTGCCCTCTGCCGTGGCCACCGCGACACCGACCTCCCCCCCCCCGGGCCCCGGCTTTATTTCCTCTCCGGTTGCCACGAGCAATAGGAGATAGCATTGACAGGGGAGTATGAAGTGGAGTCAGATCTGTCGGATGGTCCCTCAGCGGGGCCTCACAAGGGGGAATGAGATTCCTTATCAAATCAGCCGGATTAGAGAAAAGGGTCTCGGGGGGGAAAAAAACGTCAATTCCTACATCAGGCCTGAGAAGATCAGGGTCTTAGGTCTGTGTGCATGTGTAAGAGAGAGAATGTGTTGCTTTAATTTGCTGAAGCTTATTTCCTCTCCGTCACTTCAGAACCAGTTATAATACTGATCTGTTTTTCACGGTAATTTTTATTTCTAATCATGATTTCTAGTTTTTCAATTTGCTGTCGGTTGTTCTGTTGAAGTCGCCCGGTTTGAGATAAGTTTCCCTCTTTCTTAAATGTGTGGCATTGTGATTATAATTTTTTTGTAATTTCGGGAGAAGTGGCTACAACAAGATGACACACTTAAAAGAGCCTCAATCATCCTCAAAGGAAAGAGAACTGGGTGATGGAGGAAAAACTTGATTTAAACTTCCATTTCTTGTTTAAATTCAAGGAACCTCCTCATCGATGCATTTGCCTGGGGGGCATGTTCTGCACCACAGTTCTTGAGCTGAACCTCGCGTCCCACATCGTCATCATCTACCTCCAAGACGTCTTCCACGAGAACGCCAACAATAGCGTCCTCAGCTTCCATAGTTGCAACGCGTGCGAATCACAACAACGTGTCAAACGCAGCAGAACCTGTTTCAATTGCACAACGTTCACTGCAGTTGCTGTTGCATAGAAACTGGATCATCTCATTTCACAACGCACATTCACAGGAGATGGAAGTCTAAGGATTTAGGTGACACTTTGACCTTTCCTCTACTCCGACCTTTGGTATTTTTTTACTCAGAAACGTTACTGCGAGAGGACGAAGACACCTGCTGACCTTGTGGACGCTGGGGTCATCGCGGTATCACGACCAATCGTACGAAACCACGTCGTCGACGCCGAACGCGGCGCGAACATTTAACGACCTGATGTTTTATTTCTCACTCTAAGCCTGCACACTACTGAGTGATTCCTTGTTCTATGGGAAACTATTTCTGTGCGGTAAACGGCAGCAAACATGCAAAAGGTGGACAAACTGAGTTGTATCTCTCCCACACACTCACACAGACACACACACACACACACACATTGCTGTGTTGGTATGGGGAAGGGGCCAAGTGTGTGGGAGAGATGGAGGGAAGGATCGATAGAGCAGAGAAAGAGTGCTGTAAACCATGAAAGAAGACAAAAGCCTCCTGTTTTCCCACAGTGCAGCAGACTCTGTTAGCCTGGGAGCTACAGCAGCGCCGACAACACTCTCTCACACTCGCACAGAAACACTCGCCTCAAGTGGAGGAATAAAGAAACGTGTCTTTTTTAAGGGTTATTGACTAATATCTGCAGTTGAACGACGCGTCTCCATCTTCCTCCAGCGGCTCGGAGGTCATATATATATGACATCAACCAATCAGGAGTCAGTTTTAGCTGTCGTATTGTTTATAATTTGAAAAGAACAATCTGAAAATGACGTGTATTGACTGTTTAGTTTAAACCATGTCCCATCCGCTAACATAGAGGAGGCAGGTTTTATGAGCCATACGGCAGCGATCCAGATGTTTTGCTTTGACTCTGTGCAGCCGTCATGTTTTTTTAAATGTCTCCCGCGTGTGTTTGTCTGTGTGTTGCTGACGGACACACGGACGTGTCTTCGTCCGTTTGCGTGCCTGTCGTTCTACACGCCAACTGTCACTCCTCATTTCACGAGCGATGGATATCTGAGGGCGTCGACTGTCGTTCAGCAGAATCAAATGTTCTGCATCAGACGCATGTGCCTGCATCACTGGCTGTTAAAACCGGTTTCCAGCTTCCAGTGCACAGCTCAGAGAACAGCACAGCGTGTTTGTTTGACCGCTCACAGCAGTCGACGCACAGATCGTGGTGATTCAACAAGCATCTGAGCAGAGAACTCAAACAAATGCTCTTCAAGAGCGGAGGGGATACTATTAATACTCATGTAAATACTGGGGCTATTTTCGGCAGGTTGTTGTTGGGTAGGGTGCGGTGGGGGGGGGGGCACCTCGTTTGTTGTATTGTCAGAGGAAAAGCGGTTATGGTTTAACCGGCGGAGGAGGGAGGGGTCCGGGATGATTCACAAGTTCTCATTGTTAACTCTGTTGTTGCTGTTTGTGCAGATGATTTACTGTCACTTGTTAAAAAACAGGCGTTTTGTGAGTGTAGTTTTCTCTGCATCTCATTTGTGTTTTTTCGACAGATGTTGTCAGTTCAGTCTCCGACGCCGGAAAGACGCCGACGATCTGTGAGCTCACAGGTTATTTCAGTTTTTAAAGGAACCTTTGACTAATTCTGCAAAGAGAAATGTTAGATACAAAATGGAAACCTGGGGGGTAATGATCAGAAATTGTATTTTGAAACTAGAATAGTCTCCAAATGAATTTCTGCACCAAATTACACAATCGTTCCCCTGATTAAGTTTTCTGGATCCACCCCTTTTTTAAAGATCTGCATAAAAATTCAAATTCTGTGAAAATCCTGACAATCACGTGGACAGAAGTTAAAAAAAATAACCTCCTCGGTGGTGGAGCTAAAAGCATTGAGGGTTAAACTCAGACCAATTAACTGAGGCCTACCACTTGCCCTGCTGTTACCACGGCAACTGCCAGGTGGAGTTCCTGGTTGTTGCCCGGGAGTTAAAATGCGTCCAATCAGCGGAGCTCACTTCCTCTGTCTTCCTTGATTTCCTTTTCATTTCTCTCTCCTGCGTCACTACGTGAAACCGTCACGGCTGCGAGGTCCGTGCCCGCCGCCCCGAGTGGAGTTTCTCAGCCTCAACCTCCTCCCGCTCGGGGGGGGGGGGTTATTTATTTCCCCCGCTGCTTCCTCTTTCACCCGACAGCTGCCTGCACATCCTCCTTCCCACCCCTCTCGCCACTTTCCCGAGGTTTTCCTCCCTGTGTCCGTTTGTCTTTCATTCCGTGCCCCCGGAGCGAGAGGATTCCTGCGGAGGTGTGGCATTTAGAGGACCCCGCTCTCCCAGTGCTGTCTCTCCACTGGGGTTAGAGAAAATCAATCCCACTAATTAGATCTGTGCATCACTGTTATTTTGTCTCTCTGTGTGTGTGTGTGTGTGTGTGTGTGTGTGTGTGTGTGTGTGTGTGTGTGTGTGTGTGTGTGTGTGTGTGTGTGTGTTCTGCATGTCCTGTAATCTATATTTAATGTTAGGAAGCAGAGCTTTAAAGAGCGCCACAGCTGGCCTGTTGGCTAATTAATGACATTTTCCCCTTTAATTACCATTCGGTGGAAGCCGGTGCCATCGTCCTCTCTGGCTTTGTTGTTTCTTTTCTGTCGTCCTCTTCTCGCTTTCTTTTTTTTCCTCTCCTGTCATCTTCTCTCCTTGTAATTTCCTTGTTTCCACTTTTTGGCAGATCCTCAATTCCACGTCTTAAACTCCTCTTCCTCTCTCTGCTGCCACTTTCACTGCACTCTTGAGCAAGGCACTAAACCCCAGTACAGTTTAAAGCGAAGTCTTAGTCTCAGCAATACGACGACTCTGTTTTCCATCATCTGCTTTTACGCACATTTTCAATATGTACATAACCCTGAATGAAATTCAACATTTAAATTCTACTACTTCTACCGCTGTATAGCAAAGGAAACAGCGTTGTCTCGTACATGAATAATATATTGATATGTCTTATAAAGTTGATGCCAAGCCCTTGTTTAACAATAGAACAAATTTGGTTCCATTCTTTCTTTTTACTCCTATTTTTATATATTGAACGTTCAGTGGTCATGAAACCACTCGGAAACCACCAGTAGATGTTTTTTTTGTTGTTCTCGGCAGCTGCCAGTATGCAAATGTGTGAATATGAAGGCGTGAGGTCACACATAAATGAAAAAATAATAACTACGAGCTCATTTCTCGACCTCCGCTCTCCTTCTCTTTATTCTTCTCTCCATCTCTTTCTGTTTGCGGCCTCAGATCTCAGATTGGCTGGTTGTCTCCTTGGGGAGGGGCGAGCGAGAGCGAGAGCCCGACTCTCCATCTGCGTTTCGGCCTCCTCGTCCTCTCTCTCTCTCTCTCTCTCTCTCTCTCTCTCTCTCTCTCTCTCTCTCTCTCTCTCTCTCTCTCTCTCTCTCTCTCTCTCTCCCTAGGATCTTTGTCCGTCACCAGCTGTCACACGTCTGTCTCCCCCCCCCCCACTCACACCAGCCCCTTCTCTGTCCAACTGTCAATTGAAATTTTGAATGAACTGTCTAAAAAAAGATTGAAATGTGGTGAAATGCACTTCTGTTGTTTCGCTTGAAGCAAGGACTTCTCTGTTTTTGTGATTTTTCAAACTATAGAGTCGGTAGATCTGTAGCATGTAGAATTCGACCAGAACAGTCAAGCTGCACTAAATTGCTTTTCACAAACAAACATATAATTTATTGTTCTTGGTGGGAGTTGCAGATCTTTCTTCCGGTGACCCCGGTTCTTTAAGTCTGAATCTTTGAAAGGTTTGAGCAGCAGTAGCCTCCCAGGACATCGCCTTCATCCTTTTGTACCGTGAAACTTTGAGAAATCAACACACTGATGTCAGGTCTGGACGATGATCGACTCAGACTCGAGCTCAGAAAGTTGAGTTGGACTTTTGTAAACTTCTCTCAGCTGGAAAGGGAACAAGTGTCATTCAGGGGGAGGGGGTGAGGTTATCTACGACGGTGGCTTTGCCTGTTTTTGATCTCTGAAGTGGACTGAAATCTCGGGAGATCAAACCCGCTCAGTCGGAGACACGTTGGCTGCCCACGTCTCGTCACCGCACCTCTGACAGACGGCTTCGACGCGGCCGCCGAAGTGACAAAGTGCCTGTTGCTAAGAGACAAAGTGAGAAAATAGCTCGGCACAAACAGAGATCGGTCTGAGATGCAGATCCTGCCGACGATCACACCCTTGATACGCCGATCGGATTGTTTGTCTAATTTAAGCAATTTTTTTTTTAGGATTTAGTTGAAGCTCGAGCAGGTCAGACCAAGTGTTTGAATCATTTCTTTACCCGGCTGCTCTGCCGTCATAACACTTGACCAGACAAACGGCATCAGACCGGCCATTCGTCAACCTCCAGCAACCGAATCAGCCTTTCTCTCTCTCCGGCTGCCGGGGGCCCCTCGAGTGCAGGGACTCTGAGAATACAAGGATTGAAACGCACCAGTTAGCCTAATTCTGTCCCTCTCCCTGCGCTGATGTCCCACTGCCAGTCGCCTGAATCAAATCTCACCCTCCAGTCATTCATTCAGGCTTGCTGGATGTGGGCTGTCTGTGCCGCGTCTCCAGCACTGGCAGTTCCTTTTTGCCTTTATTTACGCTGCGCCTGTGAATATCCCCTTGTATCCCACAGCAGCAGATGACATATCACATCCCTCTCAAGCTTTTGTCAGGCGGCTAAATCCCGTCCCCATTGCTTTGGCGGGCCAACAGCGGAATGGGAAACCTTAACTCACTCCTGCAAAGCCCCGGCAGACAGCGGCCTGGCCCCGCTGCTTCCGATCAATTCCACTTCCTCTAAATATCAGTAAATCAAGCGGCAGCGAGATCCCTCCCCTGGTATGTTGACGCAGACTAATTCTGCCGGTTTCCTCGATAGTGATCTCGCTAAGACCCCCAGTGAATGGTGTGGGGGGGGGAGAGAAAGAAGTAGTGTTGTATAAAAAGCAAGCCAACAGGTCTGCGGAGCAAGGATTAGTGGGTAAAGTGGATTAGGAAGCAGTATTCTGATATTCCGCCCAGGCTGCCGAGAAGGTCTTTAGAAAAGCAGGGAAACATCTGCTGGAGCTTAGCGAAGGCAATGAAAAAACACTGGAAATCAGAATGGCTAGAAGACACACGCGGTAACACACGGGGAGATTTCAAACAACGACGCTGTGGCACGAGATACAAAACCTTCACACTTTTATATATATATATATCAAAATGTACACACAAGCAGTGCCCTGGGGTGCTTGCGTTCTTGGCTCTGTGTTTGTGCATGCATGTGTGTGAGTGTATTTTTAAAGACGTGTGTGTGTGTGTGTGTGTGTGTCGAGTGAGAGCGATTGCACCAGCTCGACAGGTCCTGGCAAATTAGCGCTCGCATCCTGATTGAAGCCTTTGTATTTTGAAAAGCCACGGGACACACGGCCTCCCATCAGTCTTCCTTTACCTCTGCCTCTTGTTGTCTGTTCCTGCACCTTTTTATTTACAGCTCCATCGCCGCGCTGACATAATGAGGACATGAGTTTCAATCGAGATGAAATGAGGTAAAACAAGGCTCCTGTCAGCGTCGCCTCCCCGACAGCTTCTAAAAACAACCTTAACTGGGCCATTAACTTGGAGGGAAGCCTTCAACGTCCTGCTCTGACTGAGCAAGCTGTCCGACGGGATGCTAATGTGCAGCGGAGTGTGATGTCGCCTGGATGGGACGCAGGAAAAAAGGGGGAGTCAGGGAAATTTTGCATCAGAACAAATAGGGTGGATGGATTTTTACAGTTTTTACTTTAGCTTTCAGGAACAATGAGACAGATTAGTTAGAATCAGTCAGTTACAGATACTAGTACTACTCTCTCTTTCCTTGATTGTTTTTGTGGATAAAATGCATATTACAAATACTTTCTTCAACATTACGAGATACGGTTGGACATTTTCAAACACTTCCCCAGGAATTATTCATGGATTTTGATGAAAATCTAGCAGATTTTGTCGTGGTTTCGTTGTGGAACTTGGGTTTTGTGCTCCACTTGGTTTCCTTCTTGTTTAATTAGCAAAACACTGTCCATCACTGCTGTTTGAACCTAGGACCATCCATCGGTGCAGGTTTTTCTCGAGTTAAATCAGCTTGTCATTGTTTTTAAATCAACGCTACGTTTCATTATGAGTTCTAGATGGGTTTTAAAGCCAGTTTAATGTATGGGGTGTGCACGGCTGTACCAAGGTCTCAGTTTACCAGGTTCAAAAGGACAAATGCAGTGTTGTAGCCTGACCTTTCAGTCCCGTTATGTGTAACACGTGGAAAAGTGTGTCTTCGCCTGTGTGCTTTTGTGCATGCATGTCCTCCTCTGATGCAGCCATAAGTGCAGTCGTGGTGTAGTGTCTTAAATATTGATGCCACGCAGCGTCTGACCGGTCCCAGGGGAGGCCGGTGTAAAGGTTGTGGCTCTAACAGTCGGCTCCAGGGAGCTGCAGTATATCGCTCGCTTTCCTCCCACCGAGGCCACGTTCTCCTTCTTTTCTCCTCCCGACCTCTGTGGATTCACAGCAGCAAAAAAAAAAAAAAACGCTACCCTATATTTCATATTTTATTTATTTCTTTATTCAAAGCCGTGAGATATTCTCTGCCAAATCCGCAGGCGGCCACACAACCTCGGTCCACTTATCCAGCGCGTTGTGCAGACACCGAGCGGAAAGCCAAGCGGACTGCCGAGGCTTTTCTGATGCACAGTTTCCTCTCCAACAAGAACAGTGGTTTGAGGCGAGTGTGGGCTGCGTTCTGACATGAAGGTAGTTACTGTTATCAACTAGTGGTGCAGAGCGCTCAGTCAAAAGGGCAAGTCACATGCGTGTTGTTGTATTTATGGGAAGCGTATACGCAGTTAGGCACAGAAGATACTGGTAAGTTACGGGGGGGGTTGCAAATGCACATTATCACAGTGATGCTCGTTGGGATGCAACGTTCAATTCAGTACTGAATAGAGTTTAAGCGTTGCACCATTAAAGCCTGACCTATATAAGCGCTTTTGTGCGATGTCGATACCAATAATATATTTTGTTAAGGGCTCCCAACAGTCATGATCCAGCCAATAAATACAAATAATTCCCGACTTTAACATTCATCCAGTTCACATATAATCCCAATTAAGCACGTGAATTAGAGCCCATTCAAAATTGATTTTTGGGCCGATGTCAATAACAATTTTAGGGGGTGAGGAAAAAAAAGTGTTTCCTGAAATGTCCTGATGCTTGATATTTTACATTTAAACCATAAAATCCATTATTAATAACTATAGATGCAAAGAAAACACATTTACAAAAATAAATTCTGCATTGTTAAATTGCACCAGCAGCTTTCTTTAGTGTCCGCAGATTAAAACGAGCACATGCACGTAACGATAATGTGTCCGTGTGTTTACATAAACTTTAGTTGACAAAATCATTGCAACCATGTGACGTGCATTAATTATCAAATGGAACTTGTGAGCGCTTGCTTATGATTCAGTAAAATATTCGAACAAAGGTTATCAGAGAAGCACCCCGGGCGAGAAGGGCTGGAAATGTTCAAACTCCTCTGGATCTTCTACATCTGCACATTTGTTTTTGACAGCGGTGAGTTATCGGTTCATTTGGTCAAATAATTAAAACATTTGATGTTAATGTGCCTCAAACAAACTTTTTTTTTCTTAGTTTTAATGAGTCGCTCTATAGAAACAAACCGGGGGTTTTTTTTTTTCCTCTGAACTCCACGTTTGTATTTTGAGCGAGGACCCTGGGGTGCAGTCGCCGTACTGGGCCACAATTAAATGAAATTAAATGAAATTCATCTACATTGTACTTTGCCTCTGGTCCTTTCCCTTTATGTTTGAATAATAACGGTTCAGCAGCAGAATTTCGGTCACCCCGGTTCTTTTTCCCCTATGAGGGATGAATTTGTGCAAACTCATGAAAAGGACTCGCTGATATCCAAGTTAGCCGAGGACTCGAAGAGGCAGACCGAGGTCAGGCAGGGTTTGAAACTCTTAATTCCTCTTTATTGAAATCTTGTCGTGGTTCCTCTTGGAAGTTTTCCACAAAAGCCGTGAACGTTGAAGGTTTGCACAGTGACACACTCGTTCATTAATCTCACAGATATCGAGACATAATACAGATATCTTTCTTTCTGTAAACAGTGACTCCATATTTGTGAGATTTGGGGATTTGACTCACTTAGTTCGTAATATTTGTGTATATGTCGATATTCAAGGCCTCACGAGAATGATTTATACTTATTGTGTTGATCCGCTGACCTTTTGTTTTGTGCCATGATCAGTCCCAAGTTCCCCCCCCCCCCTTTGTCTGTGATAAAGTCTCATAACATTGCATTTTAATAAAAGAATATTACATTTTCATGACTCTAGGCTGTAATGAAACCTGTATTTTACACGAGAGCGTCTTGCTCCTGCTAATAAATGAGCAGGAATTAGAGTCGCCGAGGGAAAGTCCGAAAAACCTAAAGCTTCCATAACAAACTGTGTCCTCGCACTAATAAACATTAATCTTGCACACACACATTGCAAGTTGGACTTCCTTCAAAGGATTCATATTGTTTTTGCCAGTATGGACGTGAAACAGATCTCAGGACTCATTCAAATGATCTAAATATAATCTTATGATTAGCTCCTGTAGGATTCCTAGGTGGAAACTTAGCTCTCTAGCTGCTCTGGTTCCTCGCGTCACTCTGACAGTCGACGCCCGCCAGGTGAGAAACTCCCCGTGTGCAGCTTTGGTCAAATTTAAAACCCACCTTGTTGTTTATTGGATCAAGTCGACGTTCGGGCTCGTGGAACTTCGCGGATCGAGCGAGTCTCTGTGGTCACATTAAAAAATGGTTAAATGCAATATGCCCTCCAGGGCTGTGTTGCAGCCAGATGTTCGTTTCCTCTCCCGCTCTTTCTCACCGTTTGCACTCCCTGCTTTGGCTCCCCCCCCCTCCCTGTTCTCCATCCAGATGTCCGTCTCTCCAGGGTCCTCCTCCCTGCTCACATGTGACAGATTGTGGTTCCTCCGACAGCAGCTGGACAACACAACCCAGGTGTGCAAGGTGTGTGTGTGTGTGTTCGCTGGAGCTGCCGAGTATAAATTAAATTGAATATTTGTGTGTACCTGAGTTCAAGTCTCATTGTGTGAATGGAATCAGATACTGTACTCGGAAAAACAATTTGTATAACGTGAGTTTATCACCATCTGGTCGGTCTGGGATGACGACTACTTGACCCCCTTTTTCATTTAAGCACCAGGGAGGAAATAGACGATATATAAAGTTATGCCAAAGACAATTTGTCACATTCCAACACAAACAATTTAAACATTTCAAGATATAAAAGGTACATGATCCATTTTCAGGCTCCATTCTCCAAATATGATCGTGAAAGAAAGATTTCTAGAGTCTTGGTATTTGAAAGTAGACTATTATATCTTAAATTAAGTTTAATCTTAATACTTGAGGAGGTGACAATATATTAAAGTTGTTCTGAGTTTGTTTGATTGTCGATATTCAGTCGTGACATTTCCTCACGTTCGTGTTTCACAGTCGTCTTGTTCTCGTCGTGGTCGACAGAAATACACTCGTTTTGCACAATCGAGTTTTATATTGTGTAAAAACAGTGAAATGGATTCTGCTTCGTGACCAAAGCTTCAAAGTTCAGCTCTTTTCAACTGAGATAGTTTAGTTTGACAAAGTGAGTCAAAGTTCATTTTACTACCGAGGCCAAATACCGAATGTGATTATACTGTTAGATTCATTGAATTTGGTGCGAAATCCAATAACAAGTCATCTTTAACTGTTCTTCTGGAAAAGCTAATGGACGACACTGTTTTCGACTTTGACATCGTGGATCTTATACGTCAACTTTTATAACTCAACCTCTGAGTTTATGTATCTGCGTAGGAGGGAGGACTACATAACTACATAATCAGATTATTTTCATTTACAAGAGGATTTATGTTGGACTATAATGATCCCTCAGTGAAGGTCACAGACTCCCTGCTGTTCCATTCACCACCATGACGCTGGGTGTCTGTCTCTCACGTCTGTGTGTGTCTGTTTGTGTGAGACGGAGGGGAGGACAAACGGAGGCAGAGAGAATGAGACGGAGACGAAGTGTGCGGGAGTGTGCATCGCCGTCAATATAGCCCCGAGAATTGAGTTACGCTCCCAAAGCTGCTCCTGCAATCTGGCCTCCTCGTCTTCATCCCCTCCGCTTCCGTGTCTCCTCGGCTACTTCTCACTCTTTCAATTTCTCTCCCTTCGCACACGCTCGCACACATGCTCGGGGTACGAGACTGTGTGTGTGTGTCTGTGTGTGTGTAGGAGTTGTTTTGGCAGCCTCTGGTAGTAAAGTATATTAACAAAAACTGTCCGGTTGGCATGCGCTCACATATCCCAGAATGCCCTTCGTCCTTCGCCCTGTCCCCCCCTCTCCTCCTCCTCCTCCTCCTCTTCCTCCGCGTTGTTGTTTTTTCTTTCTCTCTGCCATGTTTTTTCGCAGCGCAGATGAAACTCTCTCCCTCACACCAACTCCTACGCTCTCTCTCTCTCTCTCTCTTTACTCCTCTCCCAAAGTCTTCATCATTTGCTCATCTAATTTCGCCGAAATACATTTTCTCTCCGTTTCTCCACGGTACCCCGGCGTGGAGATGCTCACGCCGTGCTCGCACTTTAATTTTGTCCAAATCACATTTGTGACTCTCGCTCTGCATGTTTACTGGGGAAGAATGCGTGTGCTGTTGTAATTCCATCCAGTCAGAACCAGATGTCTCGACAACGCTAGGAAAGATGAGAGGAATCTGATTCAGAGCAAGAGATGACCTCATTTGAATCCTTTTGATTTCGACGATCCCTCTCTCTGCTGAGGCCGGTATCATTATCTGTTTATTTCTTTCTCTTAGAAACAGAGCTTCACAAACACAGCTCCTCAGAGTCCCCGGGAAATCAGAAATACATTTTCCAGGTTTTAATCCTTTTGTCCCCGTGTTGATTTATTGTTCTTTGCTTGTTAACACACATCAGTTAAAACAACACTAGTCCTTTTCTCTTCCCGTAAAAATTCAGTCCACACCTGGAAATGCATTTTGTGCGTGCAGGTGTAAACAGGAAGTGCTTTTATTCGCCAAACCAAAACATCCCCAGCAGCGTTTCTGTGGATTGATGGTGATGACATGCGTGAACGTAGCAGCAGTGATGTGTTTGAGAGCTAAAGCGTACGAGTGTAAACGTGACACAGACGGTGAAACAGCATCGAACAACCTGTCCACTGGGAGCAGCACCACATTTATAGATCCGCGAATCAAGGGAGAAGCTTTAAAATCAAGTTAATCAACGTGAAACTTGATACAGCAGCTGATTTACATAATGAAGAGAGATTGATTATGGCAGAGTTTTATTCATAAGGAAATAAAATATGCACAAAACTCTGGTTCAGCTAAAGTATTTTTCAGAATATAAGTCCCGTCTTTCCTCTTCTGCATCCAACAAAGGTCCTGTTCTGTCTGAACATCACATCACTGGCCCTGCCTCTGGCTCAGTGTGGTTCTCTGGGCTGAACCAGTGCACCTGTGGTCCTTTGTGATTATAGAACTGTGATCTGGAACCTTTCAGAACCAGTGCAGGTGAAAAGATTAGTATTCTTTTACCATTTCACCTGCGTTCAACCTCCGGTTGTCAAGGATATAAGTTAAAAAAGGAACATTTCTCCTGTTATGTGTCACGTTTGATGTTTTCAGTTATACTGGAGAGCAGAGAGGAATAAAGCACTGATGCACATTATCACTGGAAATTATTCTATTCATCTCACATGATAAAGTATATTTGATTTGCTTCGAAGTAGAAATACATTAATTTGCACATTTATAATTCACTGTCTGCTTTTAATCCTTTTAAATATACGTATCTGCACCATTGGAGTGCTCATCCCAAAACTCCAGTCTTCACCTTTTTACTGTGAGTGAAGAACTCGACTGAACCCTAAATATTTCCCTTTTTTTCCCGAACTTGTTCTTTTCAAATAACACGTTGTTTCCTGCAGAGTTTTACTGAAGTTACAAAGGAAGCTGTTGCACCAGGCTCTCCGTTTTCCTCAGACTGAGACGTGAGGTGGTGCGTCGCTCGCTGACTGCTCCCTCCGGTTCGATAATCATAACAATATCTTGCAGTGTGCGCGACGTGCCGTTATTTTCACGTCTCTCAGTGTTTGCATCTTTGAGACGAGAGTGAAATTGCTCTTAATGTATGTGACGCAACCCGATCTTGAACTCTTCCCGGCACAAAGCCAAGTGTTGATAGCAACTCCCATGCATTTACTTTTATTATTGCTAGAAAGCCAAAAAAATCACTCAGCATGATTTCCTATATATCTTTTTGCATTTTAATTTTGTATTCTGTAGCGGCGACTTAAAAGTAACACATCCCTTCCTCCTTAGTTTCCTCTGATACCATTAGTTACACAATAAATGCAAATACACCAGATGAATTCTGTTGAAAACCTTTTTAATATTTTATACATCATTGAATCAAACCATGTAGGAGATGGCGTCGCCTCTGTCTACTTCCATTCAAAGCATTTCTCTCCACATAAAAAGTTGCCTCATTGTGTTTTGTGTGCGCTCCCGGGAGATAAATAGATGAAGTGGTCCAAACAGACATTTGTGTTACTTGTTGTCACTGTTTTTGTCCGTTTCCACTCGTCTCTCCTTTGTGAGTTGCTGCTCTCCCCCCCCGCCCCCCCCGAAACAGACGTGAGGCCTTCAACCCCGTGTCGGTAATTTCCTGTAAAAACCAGCGGCTCAAACAGCGGCTTTGCATTCAGCCGTTCCACATTTTGCTTCTTCTCTCATTAAAAACTGGTCCAATTGTTTGAGGAAATGTTTCGGTTTATGTCGAACAAAAAAAAAAAAGGGGAATTTCAAAGGAGATAATGGCTCAGTCGTTAATGGCCTTTTTTTTTTTCGGCATATTTTTTGTGTCATTGTTGCTTTACTTGTCGGTTACGAGTTGAGTGGCATAATTTGGGTTTATTTTACACACACACACACACACACACACACACGCAGACGCACAGTCGGAAAAGAACAGAGTGATAATAAAATCATTGATGAATGAGCTGAATGCGGTTAGGGAAGCATGAAAGGAAGAGGAGGGGCGTGTTGAGATTAACGTAGCACAAAGCAAATTGGGTTTGCCATTATTACACAATTCAGGCTGCAGAAAGCCCCTAACCACGAGAGACAAATGAGGCCTGAGATTCATAAAAGCTCCATTAACAGGAGCAAAGGGAGTGAGGGCAGACCGTCAGTGGGTCCGTTTAATACCAAACATTTATAGATCTGCGTCTGCGGCCTGTGGCGTGTAATGACTCGACTGCAGCGCCCCGGCTTCCCGGTGACATCCGCACCGCTAAATAAGGATCAACGGAGATCTGTGAAATCGCAGTTCAGTTAATCTCGAGTCTGTGATCCTTCAGAGAACAGAGCGGGGCTTTTCATTAACCCCTTCTCACTCCGCCTGGCGTGAAGCAAGGAGCTTCTGCCACTTCCCTTTTTCCTTTAGATTAACTCCTGTAAGTTCCATCTTCCTCTCAAGCCTGTCGTTCGCTTAGATGTCGGCGTGAGCAGGTGCGTCTGGAGATCAATGGAGTTGTCGCCGACTCCGTAAAAAGCCATCACCATAACCATAACACAGCCGCTATCACACTCCGCTTAACTCACTGAGAACACATCATCGCCCATTTGAGCTAATGTGCTAATACGTCTTGGTGCTAATGTCAAGGCGGCGGTGGGACTCGATGGATGAGGCCCCCGGCGCAAACCAGATTATCCGGCCGTCTGACTGTCTCTCAAATGGCCAGAGTCGGGGAAATAGAGTGTCTCATTATCATCATGTGCAGACGGCTCTTCACTAATCTCGGAAAAAACGATGCCATCAGAGTCTGTGAATATTTGCTTAGCGGTGCAGGAGCGCCGAGGGCACCCCCCCCCCTGCCCCGCGCGCGCTACCGGCACAGATTGGCAGACGCGAGTCGCACACACTCATCACAAGTAGTGTCAGCGCTCAACCCCAGGGCATCCGTCAGCGGCGTATAGATACAGATGGTGGGTCAAGTTTTAAAGTGAGTGAGGAGGGAAAGGGAGCAATGAGCCAATTGGGGGGGATAGAGTGTTTCTGGGATTGTTTATTGCCGAGCTGTAATTGGATAAACCTGGCGTCTAACCTCTTTAGGCCTGTCACATTGCTTCATCCTCACGAGGCCAATCTCAGATGCCCTTATCGAGTTTATGCTCAATTGAAACTTATCAGGTTTCTCGTTTTTTGTTTTTTTTTAAGAGTGCTTGAACAAAGGAGTGTGTGAGGGTGGCACACTGGGTTCTTTCTGTCCCTGCAAAGTTGAAAAGGAAAGCAGGAAGCGGCTTTTAATTATTCATTTAACTTCAGGTAAGAATCAGTGTCGATTCATCTATTGATCCAAACTCAGGGGACAGATGTTTTAATGAATAATGGACAGGTAATTAAGCCCTTGGTCGAAATGGGCTTAATTTCAACTTGTGTATAAACATCTACTTACTTCTTTTTGCTTATCCATCATGCATTTCTTAGACAAACAACCATTTACCTTCACACCTCTGGTCAATTTAGAGTCTCCAGTTAACCCAACCCCAATCTGCACATCTTTAGACCTTGGGAGAACAAACCGGGATTCAAACCAAGAACCTCTTGCTCCGAGGCAGCAGAGATAACCATTGCACATGTGCACACGTGTTTTTCTCTGTGTGTTTAACTACATTCTCATGTGATCTTATATAAAAATACTGTTAATTGTAATATTCAAGAGAAACCGAGTCAGTATGAGCAGATTAACACTTTCATTTAACTTCATCCGACTGGAACTTTAAAGGTTCAAAGTTTAAATCAACTGCAGAGGTTGTTAATTCGATCCCTCGGAGCAGACGAGTGTGTATTTATACTCGACGTCAGTCGGGTTTTACTTCTCATTTTTGTTTTTTTTTCTTTTTCATTCCTCTGGGCTGAGATCTGACATGACATCGCCCCCAGGAACAATCTCTGCACTAGTGCCGCACGCTGCCAACGAGTACACGCGTAACTGCCGCGAGCAAACATGTAAAATCTGCGGTGACTGCCGAGAGCGAACATATGCTGCATGTGTCTGTCGTGCTCAAGAGTGGTATTTATTTCCTACCCCCCCTCCCCAAAAAAACCGAGAGGGAATCATCCTCTTTCTCTCCTAAACTACGTGATTACAATGATCTCCATTTAAGTCGTGTCAATTAGAGTAATTAAAAAAACCACAGGGAAGTCACACTAATTTAAGGGATGATAAGCCAAACAGTTAGTTTTAGAGACGTTTGATCAAATCACACACTCCTTGATGCAATTTCTCACGTTCGACAGAAATCTTTTGTCCCAATTGACAAGAGATGAATTAATTCGTGAGGTTTTAATGTGAAAAAATGTGTTTCACTCGGGCTTTTTGTCTTGATTTGACAGATTTGTCACAACAGGTGGGCTCCTGCAGATGTTGGATCAGGCGACGTCGATGATTTATCTGGAAGCCAGTTGGTTTTTTTTATTGTTATAATCATTCCCAGAGTTAATCTCAAATTAAAATGGCTTTAACCAAACCCAAGATGGAGCCGGCTCACAAATACCATAACCTGAATGTAACCTTAGTCGGAGCAAGACAAAAGAAATGGGATTTAAACTGAACGGAGCCCAGGAAAGGTTAAAACTTATTGTTTGATGATGCAGTGTCTTTAAATGCCAAAGAATGTCCCATTGAAATGTTTCCCAGAAAGGTCAATGTTGGGCATTGTTTAGATTTTTATCAGTTTCCGTCCTCATCCTCATTGATCCTGGTGCTTATCGGCCTCCGGTTGCAGTTCTGGGAATAATATTTGAGCAAAAAACAGAAGCTTAAAATGTGTGTTGAGGTCACAAGCAAGAATCAAGAATCGATGATGATTCATTAGTCGAAGAAATGTCACGTAAAAAGGAATCAATAAGTGGAATAAATCATTTCTTTGTTCCAGATACGGGACCTGAGTCGATCTCACATGTTCCAAATGAAATGCAAACGGCTTGTTACCATAAATCTTCAGTATAAAACCGTCCAGATCAGATCAGACGCACCTCAGAACCCAGGTCGTCTTGAAAGTTTGGACCTGAGGCTGTGTTTTTAGATTCCAACACACACTCACCTTCACCTGGAACGTTTCCCTCCTGACTCCCTCTGGCGCACACTCACAGAGACTCACAGAGACTCACACAGACTCACACACAGACTCACACAGACTCACACACATCCCCTGTAGTCAGGTTCTTTCAGGCTCGTCCATTCTCCCCTCCCTCTCACGCTGATTCGTAACCCCTCCACCTTCCTCCCCTTCACGAGTTACTTTCCTGAACCAAGGTGCTCTTTACATTTGAAAGACCGATTTCTTCTGTTGGATTAATTCATCAAAGTTGCCTCGGCGCTCGCTGACCAGTGCGGCGGCAGAGGAAGGAGACGTGAGAGTGGAGGAAGCATGAAAGGTCAGTATCACTAACTTACTGCCTCTCTGTGAACATTTCACTCCGAGCCGTAGCCCTGACCTCGAACCTTCAACCCAAACAGCTCAGCGGCTGCTTTATTTTACATTTGTCACTACGATGCACTTAAGTTAAGAAGCGTGAAAATCCATTTAAACCACGATACAGATGTGCCTGTTGCTGCAGCTCCTCGACAGTCGAGAACTAAACCTCTGGATGTCTGGACAACTGGACATTTCTACCTGGATATTTCAAGAGCTTTCCATTGGAGCAATTCCACAGGACGTCCATCCCTTCATCCATCCATCCCTTCATCCACCCATCCATCCCTTCATCCACCATCCCATCCATCCCTTCATCCACCCATCCCTTCATCCACCCATCCATCCCTTCATCCCACCACCCATCCCTTCATCCACCCATCCCTTCATCCACCCACCCATCCATCCCTTCATCCATCCATCCCTTCATCCACCCATCCCTTCATCCCACCACCCATCCCTTCATCCATCCATCCATCCTTCATCCACCCATCCATCCCTTCATCCATCCCACCATCCATCCCTCCATCCCCCCATCCATCCCTTCATCCACCCATCCATCCCTTCATCCACCCATCCATCCCTTCATCCACCCATCCATCCCTTCATCCACCACCCATCCATCCCTTCATCCACCCATCCATCCCTTCATCCACCCATCCATCCCTTCATCCACCCATCCATCCCTTCATCCACCCATCCATCCCTTCACCCATCAACCCATCCCACCATCCATCCCACCATCCATCCCTTCATCCACCCATCCCACCATCCACTCTTGAAGCTATCATTCACACCTACGGGCAACCTAGTCTGTCTTTAGACTGGAGGAAGCTGGTGTACCTGGAAACAACCAATGCATGCACAGGAACAACAGGCACATTCTAAACAAAAGGCCACGGGTTCGAATCCCATCTTCTGCTTTAAACTGACCAAACTGATTGATTTCAGATGTATTATTTTAGCGCCACTTTGAGTGAAATCTGTTCAGGCCGAGATGTTTGCAAACTGCAGCCTCTAAGGGGTGAAGTATCGCACTGACCACCAACTATCTCATTTCTTCTGTGGCGGTTTCGGTGAATGTGGTTGAAAATGTAGAAATGATTGTGCAATGCAGAAGCAACTGAGGAGCAGCTTGCTCCCTTTCCTCCGACCGTAATTACACATCAACACAAACACGAGTTACAGACATTATCTCTTGCACCAGCAAAGTTTTCCGCAATCTCACAATATCAGAGCCCGAGTTTAAAAATCAACTCGGAAGGTTGTCGACTGTCAGTTTGCCGCGTAATGCCAAGTTTCCATGAGTAATCACTGACCAGCAGATGTCAACATCTGTCTTGTACCCATAATCCCTCAGTGGTTTCCAGTCGTTGCTTCTAAATGTTTTCACTGTTGATGTCGAACACAGTCGGTTCTATGTTGGAGCGAGACAATAGATACAGATCTTCACAGACGTAGCTCTGCTTCACGGATGCTGGTGGATGTTTGGCACATTTCTTTAAATGTCGGCTCCAGCTCTGAGAGAATAGATTGGCAGGTGTAATGAAAAGGTTCTGGTGACAGATCCTGTACAAAGTCCCTCATTTATTTCATTTCCCGTCTTTCTGGATGTTTTTTCCGATCACCTGATGAAATTCAGATTGAAAAGAATCAATAACGTGAACTTGTCTTTACAGTGAAATATAAATTGGCGCCAATAAAACCAAGTTAGGAATCACAGAGGATTCGATGTGTAACATCTGCCGCCGTCCTCCCCGGAGGAACACGACCCACACGCTGTAATTCAATCACTGTTTTATTTTCCAATTTCCTCGGCTCTCGTTGCTCAAATCACCACGTTGACTTCTTCACCTGCGTCTCTGGTGCAGATTAAGTTGTAATTTATTTGATTTCTTTCAAACAGGACGGTGGGTTTATCTGAAACAAAAGGTTCCCGTGTGACGTTTTCCTTTTTCCTCGTGAGTTCGAGCTCTCCCATCGCTCGCCAGTGCGTTAGGGTTGCTGTTCATTACCCAGGGTTCAATGCGTCAGATGACAGCTCGGCCCCTTTATTACATCGGCCACTCGCCAGATTTGAAATCAAATTAGCTGCACAGTTGATTCAAAGCTCCTCCGCACACAGAGAACAGAGATATTTGCCTGATTACGCCTTCGAATCTTAGATTTAAGTGTCCTGCACGTAAATTCCGTGTCTCTTGCATTAGAAGAAACATGTTTATGTCTCGCACCAGATAAACACATTATGCAGAACACGGATAACGCTCTCACGTTATTCCTCGTAAACAAGCTCTAATAGTTTCCCTCCGCTGCAGCGCGCCCGTCACTCGGACGACTGAAATCTGCTCGTCGTTCCTCTCAATTACCTCAAAGTCCTGATTGGAGAAGGAGGCTAAGTAGCTGTCGTCCGCCTGCGACGTGGGAAGCACCGGTTCAGTCGGTGGCTCCGAGGATACGTGCGTGCTCTCCGGCTGCTACCGTGTGGTTTGCAGCAGCACACAACTGTCAAAAGCAATGAATCACATTACTTAAGTCATTAAAGACGCGTTATTCCTGTTACACAAAGTGCTCACATCAGCCCCCACCCACCCACCCACCCTTTTAAGCTCTTACCTGCGACTTCACTCTTGTATGTGTGTTGTTTCTTTTCATTCTGGTACAAATCTTTGGTTCCTCGTGCTTGTCACTGTCAGTCACACGTTGCAGCTCTGTGATGTCAGATGTGAGTGTCTCTGCTCCACAGGACGGGTCAGGACACTTTCCCTGCACTGAGCCCTGGATCATATAAGAGAGTATCAGGGTTCAGGTATAAGAAAGAGGAAGATTCTTTACTGTTTGCATTTTGATAATAAAGAAGAACTCTGGGCGATTATTATTATTTCCTTGTTACGGAATCAGAATCCGAAGTAGTTTCACCAATTCATCTACACAAGGACTTTTATCCAGGCTCCAGTCGAACACTCAAACATTAAGTAGTTTGATATAATCTTAAAAATTCAACTTTACTCTCAACATGCAAAATAATAAAAACAAGACGTGTGTGTTCAAACTTAACGAGATGAAGAAGATAAAGAAAGATCTTTACAATGCAATTACTTTTATTCTTCAACACAAACAAGTTATAACTTGAAACACAGTACTTTACTAAAAGATACCAAACTTTCTCTCACTTACCTTCAGTAGTTTTCTTTTTCCTCACAAATAAATTGTATTTCTTTGTCCAGGTTTTACAGATTTCTGCTTCCGCACGGATACAGACGCAGGTGAAAAGAAAACCGTGTTCTGCGAGAGAATGAGAAGAACTTCTTCTCTTCTTCTTCTTCTTCTTCTTTTTGTAGACGCACTATTTCTATAACTTCTTATTCTGTCTTTTCTCCAGGACTGTTTCCTCAATAGAAACTAGATGCAAAGACGCGAGGACACTGGAGGACATGTGGCAGCAGAATATTTGAAATGGGATTTTTCATCAGAAACAACATTTTTATTCACCTCAGTTTCAGTGTAGCCGGGGATATCGGGTATGTTTCTGGTTTGGTGGTTAAATAAGTAAATATGACAAATGAGATCATGTTTTACTCTTAAATAGCGAAATAACAAAAGTTCATGTTATAAGCCCATTAAGAGGTATTAGACATAAAGTCTGTGCCTATATAGAAGACTTAAAAAACCACAATTAACTGTTTTTACTCAGTAGAAGTTGTTTATTTTAAATTCTGGTTGTGATCTTATTTTTCGCCCATATCAATGCTGGTATAAATCCATAAATCTGCTCATGTGAAGTCCGTGAACTCAGTGGGTGGATTTCTCATCTCGTCTCTAACCCCTGACTCTGAACTGAAGCGCTTTCCTCGCCGCTGTGCACAGTCGCTCTCCGTGTTGTGGTCACTCGTACATGCGGCACCACCAGGCGACTAATAAGGAGGAAAAACCGACGGACGCAACTCGTCCCCAAAAAACATCTTGCCCCCACGCTGCGTTATTCACACGCCCGCCCTGCGATGCCTCCGTGCGGTAATGAGGGTCCCCAGAGCGCGGGGGAGAAATCTGCCCTCTTCCTCTAACCCCCCGCCGCCGCGTGTGTTCATGTGGTGTGTGCTCATTTGCTCACTGATGTCGCTCGCTCGCCCAGATTTATGTTGAGTTTTAATGGGAAGGCTTTTTACAACATAAACAGCAGCACCACACACCAAATACCATTATTAGCGTACGAGGGAAAAGTACGCTTGGGTAAAGAACATCTTTTAACTCTGTTTGCAGAAGAGGTGCTCGAACGCTGACGGTGGTAATCAATGACGTTGTTTATATTGTTTGATCGAGGGACAAGGAACTAATTAGTTTTTGTTATAGATCTGGATTAAGTGGCGCCACCATGTTTTTGTTTGCCTTCATTCTCCTTCTTCCATGTTTTCTTTCGATGTCATAACTGTTCGCTCTCTCCAGTTTAAGTCAAAATGATAAAGGAATATAATCCGAGCTGATCATCACCTGATTTGATCGTGGTCCTCTTCACCGAGACACTGTTTATAAAGATGGACGACATGACAGCAGCGTAAAGTGAAGCCAAAGCATCCGATCACATCAAATTAAGAAAACACATGCAAATATAAAAAACATCTTCATCAATTCAAGTTATTAAAGTCTGCTTCTCGTCAGTGTGGAACTACAGGTGGTGCGTCACTTGTTTGGGTCCCCTGGAAACATTTCCCGGTGTCATTTTCCGCTATTTGCTTCTCATCCTCTTTACTTTTCAAACAGGAACAACACTCGGGCTGAAAATCCAACCGGTGCTGCTCCCCAGATGTTGCTCAGCGGCAAGCGTTTGATGAATTCACGCGTCACGCGCCATTTGACCCGTTCTGAAACTCTGCAGGAGTCGATCGTTGGAAATGTCACGCGAGATTCTTTCTGTTTCAAAGCCCCGACACGATTTGTTTTCCTCATCGCGGCGAGTCACGATTACAATAATTACAGAAATGCATCGATATCTTTTATTAAAAACAATCAAACACAGAGGATTGTCCAGCCTCAGACTTCTGTCCATAAAATCCATAAAATGTGATTTAAAAAAAAAAAAAAATCTTTTTCCAATGAACTGATCTTTTGTCCCTTTCTAAATGTCACCGTGGGGGGGGGTGGGCAGCTGCAGCAGAAGCCCACACAAGAGAATCATTGAGGGCCATTACATTACACGGAGATAGACTGTGTGGGTATGTCAAGGACTCTTGCATAGCCATTACTGTTAAAAAATAATTGATTGCATTAACCTGCCCTTTCACCGTCGTACAAGTCCGATCCATATTCCTAAGTGGCCGTGTAGTGTCGGGTTTTAACCTCGGAGGAAGCGGCGTAATGATTTTGTCGGGGGCCAGTATCGAGTCGCTCTGTGGTGGTGGTGCTGGTGCTGGTGCTGCTCATGGTGGGCGGCTGCTTTTCAGGCGTCCACACCACAACGCAAATGTCACTGTCATTTCCTCTCACACACACACAGACACACACACACACACAGACACACACTTTCAAATACAGCATTCACGCTCTGGGTGTTTTTTTATTTTCTAGTGTTGCCACTAGTGTTTGGGCTGATATCAATATGTGATGTTCATATTTAACAAAAAGAAAGTGTCTTTACCGAAACTTTGACAGGAATATAACTGATTTTAATGCGTCATATCCTTTGTGTTTTATCTTTTTAAGTGTTTTAGGGCAGGTGTAATATTCGACTCACTTTTATTCTGCATTGTTATTCTGGGTTTTACTCGATATGTCCTCGTGTTGTGTTTTTTCGTTGTTTGTTGGACATATAAATATATTTTATTTGATTTGAACTTTCTTATTAATCATCCATCACCTGTATGACTCATCCTTGAAGGGTCACGGGGAGTTGGAGCCAATCCCAGCTCACGTTGGGCGAGAGGTGTGGTCCACAAACAGAAAACTGAATATTATCTTATATATCATCTGCAGCTCCCTGATTCTGGAGCTCATGACGATTCATCGTGTTCGCTCTTCTCTCTGGTCGACTTCAGAGGCGTTCGTGAAAAATGCGACGTTTCAAGTGGCACAAACGCCATTAGACTAATGAATTCTATAATCCTCCACCGCCTGTCTCACTCTCTTTCCTTCTCACTGAGGGAGAAACATAGATTTGACAAAGCTGCCTCCTCTCGCTCCACGCAGAGAAGACACATGTCCCCCGCTGACGGCGCCAAGTCCCGTCCGTCCTCTTGCGATGTATTACAGGAGCAAGCGTGGCCGGGGAAGAGCCTGCGTCCATTGGCTGTGCCGACGACTGCTCACTTCCTAACGCCTGCCTCGGCATCTGTCTCCAGCCTTTTGTATAATTCATTTTCATGTACTTAAAGGTTCCTGCATGCCTCACAGAGTGCAACTGTGATTCACGGCAAAGGGAACAGAAACGCTCTCAACCAGCCTGATTACGGCGAGTCCTCCTCCTCTCTGATGGATGCTGTGTTGTGTCGGGAGCTTTATTAGCGCCACTGAATCATCTGATAGCAACGTGGTTGAAACGCGGATAATCTTTGACGCTGTATCTCGGTGTAGCATCGACATCGTGAAGCTCAATGAGTCGCACAGGACCCCGGCGCTCTCTCTCTCTTTCCTTTTCCATTAGATCCCACAGAACTTTCTGTCCCTGCTGTTTGTCTTTTATCTTCCGTCTGATTCACTCATCTATTTTTACTCTTTGTCTTCTCTTGTCCTGCGTCTTCCTGTCTGTACGTAGTTTTTTGTTCATCCTGCCCTGCATTGCGACACACTTGCATTTAAGCCATTAGTCTTAAAATGTGTTTGTGTCTGTGCACGGCCTGTTGTGTTTCTCCCTCCTCCTCCTCCTCCGCCGCCGCCGCCGCCTCCTCGTCCTCCTCTGCTTTTTCTCAGGCTGATGTGTCTTTCATTACCGAGGTCTGACAGCACTGAGCCGAGCGGACGTCTGTTTGTCACCCTCTAATGGGGCTTGGCAGCCTACAAGGTGTGCACAACACCTCAGAGAGGGTGGCCTTCTCCCTCTGTCTCTCTCCGCGGAGGAAAAGACCAATAAAACCGCCCTGCGCACTCGGTCCACTGTTCAATTTCACTTCACGTCTGCCTCAGTGCTGCGAATTGGATCAGGCACCTATGGACAAATTCCACGTCCAGTTGACTTGATGGGAATTGACGAAACCTCGCCAGGATCTCACCCGGGCGCCGGCTTTGATTCCGCTCCAGCTGCCAATTGCAATATACAGTTTAGAAGTGAGGCTATCTAATCCGTTTTGAGTAAACCCTGCTTCTTGGTGTCGGCCTATCGACCTGCTTTCCGCTGCTGTTACAGTTTGATGGATCCACAGACGGACGCCGGTGAACCACCATGTAACCACGATACTCGGTGTAGATTTGCCGTTGTCTTGTGGAAACTGATTACACGTTGGTTTCCAAAGGATTCTGTGACTTTCCCGGGTTCAGAAGCAAAGATGGAAGTAATGCGATGTTGTTGATGTTGTTATAGAAGAGAACAAAAAGTTCAGAGTTACCTTTAATCATCAGCTTTCCCTGATGTACCTCCTGTAATGGGGGGAACATCTTGTCCCACATCCCAGTCGGGTGCACAACAGATTGAATACAGTGGATTCAAGTTACTGGAGACACAAACAAGGCATCATCCTCGACAGAGCTTGTCAGAAATATTACTTAATAGAGCTTAAAAATTGCACATATTCAAATAAATATTCAGCATTTTACAGAAGAGGAGATGTTGGCAGCCCATGTGTCTGACTTTGAGATCCAATCCTCCAGGGGACATTGTCCTGCCACGTCAAAGCCGCGGCAGCGCAGACAATAAAAAGATGGAGAAGCAGGAGGAAGAGAAATAGCAGAACAGGGAATAAATGGAAAATGGAAGACAAAGCAAGAGAGATGAGAGCAGGATGATGAGAAGGGCACCAGAAGATGGGAATGGAGAAGAATGGGGTGGAAGAGAGAATTGATCCTTCCCTTTCTCCTCCTGTGGGATGGCGTCAGAGCGGCACAATGGCCGGCCTGTGGCCCACATTAACAAGCATTCAGGCCAGAGCCCACATCTTTTTAATAATCCCTACCTTAATTTGATCTCACGGAGGAGGGAGATGAAGAGCGGCTGCTGGATTGAGTCGGGAGGGGAGGGAGGGAGGGAGGATGTGGAAACGTGATGTGGGAGTCAGGAACCTGCTTCTCTCTGCTCGCAGATGAAAGGTTAAAAAGCACCACAGATCTTTTTTCCATTTTTTAAATGCACCTCAGCGCCCGCGTGCGCGTGCGTGCGTGCGTGCGTGCGCGATAACAAGATGTTCGTTTGAAAATTGCGGGGCGCATTCATCCCAGGTTGTGTTCTTTCAGGCGAGCGGCACGGGGCGAAATGTCAACCATTAGAAATAAACAGCCTTGTCATGACAACTCTTGACGGAGTGAACAATACCGGAGAGAAAGTGAGAGGGGAGTGATAGATGTGGCGAGATGGAAATAGGAGAGGGGAGGGAAGGAGGGAAGGAGAAGGCAGATGAAAACGTGTCCTGTTTTCTGCTCGGAGTCAGGCTGCAAGTCGCATCTTCTACAGCTGCTGAATCTCTTCTTCTTTCTCCGTCGTATTGTCACTTTCTCTCCAAATTTATTCTCCTTCCGCGGAGAGAAGCCTCCTGGAGTCTCACTCGGCTGTTTAACAATCCACACATCATTAGCTACCGGGCTACGCTTTCCTTCTCCTCCTTTTTGATTTGTGCCCGGCTGATGAGCGGGAACAACACGCCGATGATTTATCATCACGTGTGAAGTAAAATCCACCTTTTTAAAGAGGGATCGTTCCACGTGTCATTGCCGTTATATACACAGCTCGGTTCTAGTTTATGAATTTGGTACAAGTCGCTCCTCAAGCCCGAACACAAGGACACATTGTAGTGGTGATGTTATCTGGAGTTGAATCCCGGAGCGGCTCTGCAGGCAGTAAATAATGGAACAATACATCAGCTGTTGTATCTTCACTGCGACACGGGGACGTTTTCTGCTTCATAACCACAAGCACAGCGTTCAGATAAAAACTTCACCGTCACATCATTGGACGCTTTTTATTTCAAATAACTCACCATAACCTGTGTGGGTTTTATGAGACAGAAATTTGTCTGAGGCATTTTCCCTCGAAAACAGTGGTTTGTGAGTCAGATAGAAACAGACGGGAATATGGAAAACACAAATATACATGTTCGGGGGTGAAAGTGGATATATAATGTAAATACTGATGGAGGAGACGAGGCTCTGTCCTGAAAACGGGCTCGTTACACTCCAGTAAATCATTTTCCTCCACTGACGTTTTAAGTTAAATTGATTTCCTGACCTTGGAAACATACCTTAAGGATTTTTAAATCAAGTCTCTATCTCCAGCAGTTTCCATGATTAAAGATAAAAAAAAAAAAACGGTAATTGTGGAACAGCAGAAATCTCAGACCCGGATCACCGCAGAAATCGAATCGACAGTTCCTCCGCCCGAGGGCCAGTCTGCTCTGCGAAATCTCATGGCAGATATTCTGACAGACAGAATAACGAACCCCCAGTATCCAACAGAGTGTTGTCAGACACCATGTGCATACAAAGTGAGTGTTTAGAGCTAAAAATACCAGTGTTGCTGATTTAATATGTGGCGGAAAAAAAACCCTGAAACGTTCCCAGAATAGAAACAGAATCAGAATTTCTTATTATATCAAAGCCGGTAGATTAATGAGTGGTCCTTCCTGTTGGCCGGCGTCCGCTTCACTTGAACACTTCTCAACGAGGAACCTTCCCCTTCAGCTCTGGGAGGTTTTAGAAATCAATAAAACATAAGAGACACCGACCATGACAATGAAGATGTCCCAACAACCTTCAGCAGATCTTTGTTAGATTAGATATTCGTTGTGTTTTGGAATCATTTGTTACGGTTAGACAAACGTCGCCCTGTCGGAAGTGGCATCAGATCACAAAACGCTGTCCTGCGCTCACTTCAGGGCTCAGACGCACAATATATATATTTTAGTTCTTTAATTCATAGAACTTATTTAATTCTTAATTTCCCTTTGACATCAAACAGACGATCTGTCATTCGTCCATCAGATCCATAGTTTTAAGATGGTTTCTAATGTCTGTAAGAGACGGCAACAACCTCGCGTGACCTTGTTGAACATTAATAAACATCACAGCTAAACGATTTCTGCAGAATCCTCAAAAAACAACTTTTTAAGGGGGTGCTGACTGAGTCGATGTTGCTTTGAAGAATTAATCAGTGATTCGTGGAGTTCCTTCCCACGTCCCGCGAAGATGAAGCAACATTTTAAAAAACACGTATTTTTCATTAGTGTCTTCAGCTCTTCAAATATTAAAATTGTTGTCCCTTAAGACGCTTCTTTAAAGGAAACTTGTTTGTGATTTTATTATTTTTTTAGCGCCGGAGGACGGAATCGGCCTCTGGGTTCCGTTCGATGACAACAAACCGCGAAAGACGGACGTGTCTTAATTGCAACACGAAGACGCTTAATGTTTCCGAGTCTTTCAGCTTTGACGTGTTCTTTCTCAAACCGTCCACACGTGATTGACTCACGTGTAGACGAACAATGAGATTTGTCCTTCAAATCCTTCAAAGACTCGTCATCTTCCCTCCGCCTCTTATCGCTCGGGCCTGTTCCGTGTTTGACGGCGTGTCTTGAAGGATCCCGGGGTTGGTTTCTGGCGCCGTATTTTATTCCCCTCGTATGATTAGGTTTGGAAAATGCTGCAGCCCCTCCGAAAAAGCAAATTCCCCTCTTTTCCCCGCCCGCACGGCACCTGGGACGTCAGCCCTGATTGTTCCAAAGTGACACCCAGCACCCAGATTCTGCCATCACTTGTCGCCGCTCACAATAACACTCCCCCGATCCCCCCACCCTCCCTCCTGCCCTCCCATCCTGTCTCTCCATTCTTTTTCGTCTATTCAGCTGCCTGTCTGAGGCGGTGACTGGCTCATCCTCATTTGCACCACTCATATCCGCCGACTTGACATCCCCACTGTCTCCTCTCTCCCAGTCCTCTGCCCTTCATTGTTTTCTGTGCTCAATCATTTTAATTGTTATTGTGGATTATTGTCGGATTAGTGGTGCGGCCGTTGAAATCTTTAACCGGCAGATTTTTTTTTAGTGGGAAACATCAGCCTCTCCTCTGGAAGCTTGCTCTGTCGGACTGGAACACGCGTCCACGTGGACACCTCTCGTGGTTCAGGTGGTTTCCTGGTGACGTGCACATATATGAGGTAAAGAATTAGCATTGTACTTCCTGTAGGACTAAAAGAGAGAGATTTAACAAAGTAGGATGGAAGTAAGAGGTCAGACCTCCGCTAAGACCCAACAGTCCCCTTATGAAACCACATCTAAATCTGCTTAGTGTGGAAAAATTGATAATACACCGATTTTTTAAGGTCAAGAAAATAATATCTTGCAATGTTAAAGCTGCGTTATTATCCCAGCAGATTTAATTTAATTTATCATTAGCATTATGATATATTACGTTTTGCTGTTTTCTTGTTTTCTTTTAGTTCTGTGGAAATTCTGTTCATTAGTTATTAATTCATCCTGCTGACAAACAAAAAAACCAACAAACTGGGGTGAAAACATTAACTCCTCGGTCGGGTTTATAATTCTTTTAATATAGTGATATGGTTTTGCACAGTATTGGTCTGTGGCTCAGGGATTGGAACCCACAACCCCCCTCTCAAATCATGGCATTTGTGAATAGCAGTGTATCCGAGGCCATGATGAAAATAATGGGAGTGAAAAACAGCCAAGGACAGAAAGGGTTAAGCTCACAGCTGCAGCTCAGTTGCCACCAGTTGATCTTAAGAATTGGATTTTCCACCATTTTGAGTTTCTTGCGTCATTCAGCCGGGGACGCCGCGTTCACCCGCACCTCGTTAGGAGTCGAGGGGATGAAGTTTTACTCCAAGTGCAGATCTCAGTGGTTAAAACCCTGTGGGCTGCAGAGAGAGGTTCCAGACGAAGGTAACAGCGAAGGGGATGAACAGAGAACTCAAAGAGATAGAGAGGAGCCGAGGTGTTCCAGGGGAGATTCTGATTGGCCCGCTCCTCTCCAGGTTCTAATCGGCCTGATCTGCAATTAGCGGAAAACACCCGGACTCGCTCAGAGACACAAGACGGTGCAGGAACGAACACACACACACACACACACAAAGGAAGAAGAACAAAGTGAACATAGCGACAATAGCATGCTTTCAAACACACAAACATACAGACACACGAGACACAAGGAACCCGAAATTCAGAAAGTCAAAGCTGTGCGGAGACAGTTTAGAGAAACCAAACACTCCATCAGCGGCGCGGAGGGTTCAAAGCTCGTCTTCCCTCTGAAGCACATGAAATGAGAAAAATATTACAGCACATTCCAGAAATCCACGGAGGGGACAAACTCCCACGTTTTCGCTTTTATATCCGCTTCTGTAAACACTCTCCTCAAAAAAATCACCCATCGACACATATTCACTCACGGCTGCGTCTCTCTTCCTCTTCCTCTGCAGCTGATCTTATGGTGTCTTGCTCGCCTCGGGCTACACGCTGCTCCTGATTTCTACGCACCCGGACTAACGGCATATCAAAAGTGGCCCCCGCACAGGGCTCTTGTGTGTGTGTGTGTGTGTGTGTGTGTCTAACACAGGTCATTGCAGCTCTTTCTTTCACAGATTAAAAGGCTCAAGACAAATGAAAAGCAAGCAAGTAATCTCCCCCTCTCCGTCTCCGCGGGGTGTGATTTAATAAGATTGATTCTCACAATAAATGACTGAAGAGGTTTTTACGCCTCTATTTTTACACTTTTACTGCTAGTGACAGCTCAGCGGCGCTTCGTTAAATTTTAATGTCTGCATCATTTCTGTGCATATGTTTGCATAATACATCGGAGCCAAATTAGAGAGGCCGTAACAATGCTAAACACTTTAAGATGAGGATGATACGTGCAGCGATACGTATTTGAATAACTGATTACAACATTCATTACAACCGAGGTCTCGTCCACGGTTTTTTATCTGGCGAAGCGGCGCCCGTTTATGACCCCTCATCACAGGCGGCACGTATTTATGAGTTGTAATCTTTTCAACCGGTGATTTCCCCTCTTCACTTCACTTATTTACATAATTTATACCGGCCTGAAGAGGTGAAACGATTAAGTGTTTAACAGGAGAAAAAGCAGAAGATTTGTATAAGAGTGAAATAATCATGATACGCATCAGAAACATCCATTTGACTTGAACCTGTTCATCTTTGATTAGGTTTGTTTGGTGGAACCGACTCAGTCCACCTTAAACGTGTTATTGAAACCAAAGATTAAGTCTAACATGAACTTTAATATGATGCAGTCCACCTTAAACTCACTTTAATATGATGCAGTCCACCTTAAAATCACTTTAATATGATGCAGTCCACCTTAAACTTACCTTAATACGATGCAGTCCACCTTAAACTTACTTTCATATGATGCAGTCCACCTTAAAATCACTTTAATATTATGCAGTCCACCTTAAATCACTTTAATATGATGCAGTCCACCTTAAATTTACTTTAATACGATGCAGTCCACCTTAAAATCACTTTAATATTATGTAGTCCACCTTAAATCACTTTGATATGATGCAGTCCACCTTAAAATCACTTTAATATTATGCAGTCCACCTTAAATCACTTTAATATGATGCACTCCACCTTAAAATCACTTTAATATTATGTAGTCCACCTTAAATCACTTTAATATGATGCACTCCACCTTAAAATCACTTTAATATTATGCAGTCCACCAAATCCTTATATGTGAGTCCACCTTAAACTCACTTTAATATTATGTAGTCCACCTTAAACTCACTTTAATATGATGCAGTCCACCTTAAACTCACTTTAATATTATGCAGTCCACCTTAAATCACTTTAATACGATGCAGTCCACCTTAAACTAACAAATACATGCAGCTTAAACTCTCAGGGAATCTTTGATGTTTTTCAGTCTGCAGTATTTATTCATTCAGACTTCAGAGTGACTTTAACTTCTCAGTTCCTCTGACGGAGGAAGCAGATCCTGATCTGAGCAGAACTCGTCTCTGGGCCAACATCTCGCTCTTTGCTCTAGTGAATCAATCCAGTTCGTAATCCGTCTCCAGTCTGGAAGGAAGAGGTGTGACACCAGGATCCACTTTCCGTCAGTTCTCCCCCCCCTCTCTTTGTTTATCTCACGCTGTGGAGGCACATTTCATGTGTGAACGTCGCACCTGTCACTTCCTGATTGTCGAGCCATGTCTTTACACAGATCACACACACACACACACACACACACACACACACGTCCATGTTAATAAACCTCCAGAGTTGTTTTCCTGCTAATTGATTATGCTAACGTTATCTCCTGAGCAGCAGTAAAAGTATCAGTACAAAGCTTTTCTCGGCTCTTAGATGTTTTTTTCTGTCCTCGACGTCTTTGGGTTAAAAAAAGAATCTGGCAAAACTCCGAAATCTGAATCTTGATTGCAGAAATATTGTCTTTCATTAAAGTGATGCACACAGTTAAAGTAAAGACTAATCACGAGGAGTGAAAATCCACTTAGAGGTTCTCTCCTCGACAAACGCAGCGGTGACTCTCTTTGCTCCTGCAAACATTAAGTGCCTCGTCCTCTTCACGGCCACCATTGCAGCCTTCCCCGCTCTGCACTGCGTCACTTACCAGCGGGTGACCTCCAATCACAGCGTGACCTTTGAACCCACCAGCCTGGCGCTGGGATATTCCCCATTTGATCAGCTTGTTATTGACTCAGAGGTTGGCGGTTCGGCTAATTGCTATTTGCATAGATTCATCCGTGTCCCAGCACTGCCTCCGTGACATTTTAATATTTTCCTCTTTCGTCTTTTCTCCTCTCTTCTGTCTCGCTCCGTCTCTCCGGCTCTCCGTCTTGTTCCGTGCATTCCGGGGCAGAGGAATTAGACAGTGTTTGGTGTGTGATTAAGTATTCATGCTAAAAGTAGCGACGGGCAGATCTCAGGAGACGCAGCCATGGAGGAGGAGAGCAAACATTAATATGCGCTTAATAACTCTTTCTGTCTGCTCCCTTGTTTTCCCATTCTGTGTCTGTCTGTCTGCTTCTGGCCCGGGTCTCCCTCCACATATTTTTCTGTGAATTATAAAATATTGAATTTGAGAGAATGAATAGAATTGGCGGGGGGGGGTGGACATGTTTCAGTGAATATCTATGGAGCACACGCGGTGATGGAGACTTGGCACGGCAGAGTCGTGGCGTTGCCAGTTTACCACGTGAACCGCCGGGGATTTTGGGAAGTGACAGTGCAAATGTGCGCGAGTGTGAGACGACAAAGGAACAATCTGAGGTCGCGTCACGTTCCCTCAGAAGGTTTTATCAGGAGTCTCCTGAAGCCACGTTCAGAGTGACATCGGCAGCGTGAGAGAAAAGAAAACAGCCCTTTCATTCATTTGAATAAGATCGCTGTGTTCTAACAGCGGGCGGGGGGTCCCGACACAAAGAGCCTCGGCACAACAGTTCACTGACTCAACTTTCTCTGCGACACAAAGCAGCGCTGTCTGGAAACGCTCCGGCAGAGCAATCCTTTATTCTTTTATTTAATTCTGCAGCCTCGCAATCATTTCTGAGGCGGAGGGATGAAACGATTAAATATTGGTTGTAAAAAAAAAGCGTCGGACAAGAGCTCACGTCTGTGCATTTAACCCTTTAATTGGCTTCCTTGATTGATTGGTCAATGTTTCAGGAAACCCAAACTAACGAGGAACTCGAACCCACGACTTGGAGGCTTCAACGGAAACAAGGAAGTTGAATGTGGTGACGTCGTGTTGTCGAGCTTGTCATCAGGCCTGCTTGTTAAGACGTCACGTGACCTTGGATTGGATCGGCTTTGTTCTGTCGTCAGTGGCCGTGCCGCTTGATTGACAACAGAACGAGGTGATGATCCGTTTCCTGAATAGACAAACATCCCTCACTTTGCTGCAGGAATAGAGGAGCACCTTCATCACCTCTGTGTTCATGTCACTGTTATTTGTTTTGCAAGGTGGATTTTGCAGTTTTTTTTCTGGCTCAGACAAATAATGCTTTTGTTGTTTTACAAAGGAAACACAAACAAAATCTACTCAAATTCTTCTGCAGGCCTTGTTTAACGTTGTCGAAGAACTAATGAACAGTTAAGAAGATGCTTTAATCACATGAACATCTCACACACGGTTCCTGAATTGAATCTCTTGTATCTGCCACAATTTATTTTTGTTATTAATTACTTCATCTGATGGAAAAAAGCAGTTCTGCAGTTCTTGCTTTCGAACGTCTTTCCTCCGGGCAGGTTTTCTGATACTTGTCATTCTCTGCACTCATGACTGTCTCCATGGCTTGATGCATATTTGCATGGTGCACGTTATTGTGTGCGTGCACGCCGTCTTGCTGTTGCGTGTTGTTTGCCCTGTGTTCTCTGAACACACGGACTGTGTGTGTGTGTGTGTCTGTGACCGGCTGTGTGTGTCTTCCAGAGTAAAATGTCAGGCTCATTTCGCTGTTATTACTTAGGGACGAAGCGGAGGGCTTTACTCTGTAATCTCTGCCTCCCTGTGGCCGCCGCTCAGCCCCTGACGTACCTGGGAACACACTCGCCGCAGGTACACAGAGGCTTTTAAACACCTCATCCTCCGACTGCTCCAAGTACAAGCGCACAACATTGTGTGTTGTATTTGCATTCCTGCTGCGCGTGGAGCGGTGAAAGCGCGGCTGAAGGATGACAAATGGTTCCGTTAAAAGCATCGTGAAAAGAGCCTTTGATTGACTGATTGATTGTGATGGATTGGCTTGCAGAATAATAGCTGAATAATGAACACCTTCATGCCCTGAGTGGTTATTCAGAACACAACTTCTCATGTAAAAGACCTTTCGTCCAAAACACTTGAGGATTAGCGACCTGGGAAATAACAAGTGTACGTGAGGCAGTGGCGGACGAATCAAGGGGACGGGTATCAAACATGAAACGTTACAGTGAGATGCAGAGACGAGAGTTCAACGAGGTTTTAAACACACGGTTTCTCGCAACTTACAATCAGGGATGAGTTCTTGTTTCTTGTGATGGAGGGACGTGACCCAAAGATGAAGCCTTTAGATTTTGGTCTGGCTCTGGGATAAATTATAAATTATATTTAATAAGATATTTAACAAGATTTAGATTGAGTGGTATTTTCTTATTTAGCTTCTCTTCACCTCTGACCTCTCTCTTATCTCTCTCTTATCTGTACGATATATTATTCTTCTATAAGTACTATAGTATGTTGTAGTAACACTCGCTGCCTCTGTTCCTATCATTAGGTTTTATCCTCCTACCTCTGGAAAACACTTTGTGCAAAAGAAGCAGCTCTATAAATAAAATCCTCCTCATCCTCGTTGACGTCGTTGTGCTCTGCAGCCACGAGGAGTTTCTCCTCCTGCCGTCCGGTTTTCATGTCAGGTCCGAGCGCCGGCCTCTGCCACACCGAGCGAGCTGACTGTGAATACGTTAGCGTGCCAACGAGGCGTCTGTGGAATCTACACGCCTCCACAGCACCAACCTGTGTGCATGAGCTGTGTAGGAGCCTGGGGGGGGGAGAGAGAAGGTGTCTCTTAAAAACACCAACATGCGTCTGTTAACTCGCAGCCACAGATGCACGGCGAGAGGTGAGCAGGTCACTTTCATATCGCTAACGTGTGTTTTCTCTCCCCTCGCCCGGCGAAGAGAGAGAGTGGAGGAAAGGGCACCGAGGTACGGGAGGCGGGGGGGGGGGGGGGACGAGAAGGGGCAGATGAAATTGAAAAAGAAATCCAAGTCAGTGGATAAAGAAACAGGACTCTTCATTTTGCCTTGTTGTGCAAACGTGTATATTTCCCCCGCCCGCCATCGCTCCTTCCTCCCTGTCTCCGTGCCCCGCAGCGTCCCTGTGATGATTGATACGCACCGAGAGCGGAGCTAGCTACAGAGACACAGAAAACCATGCATAAAAGATGAGCGCAGTTTATTGTGTTTTTTCCTGGAGGCCGAGGGGAGAGCCCAAGTTATGGATTTATGCGCCGTGTGATTGGATGAGATGCCGGACCGGTGGGACAGATGTCGAGCGGCGAGGAGGTGGAGGAAGAGGTGGCTCAGGGGTTTGGGGGCCGGCACAGAGGAAGCGCTTGTGTCGGACAAGTCGATGACAAGTGGGGCGGGAGGAGTCGCCGCGGCCGGAGGGAGCGACGGCGTCTCCTCGGCCTCCACGCGTCCTCGCTCCGCCGCCCTGCGATGGAAGCTGGCGTCATAATTACACGAAGCTTCACCTCTTTCCTCAGCTGAGAGCAGATGAATGGACCTCGCGGGCCGGCGTCACCTCGTCGGGTTACTTTGATTAATTGCTCCGCTGATGCTACTTATTCAGAATTGGACATTGGCCGGCGTGATGGATGTGACGCAGTTTGTTTGATGACAGTGTTTAATTGATCAATTTTCTATGGGAAGCCGTTAAACTGAAATCATTCTAATGAGACACTTTGATTGGACTCCACACAAGGGCGCTTGGTTTTATTTTCCTCTGTGTTATGGAGAGTTCAAGTGTCTTATTATACTGTATACATGCGGCTAATGAGCGTTTTTTTACACCCGGGCCGAGAATAAAATAACTTTACACTAACTGGCGGAAAAATAGGGTTAAAAGCCTGAAAGACTTCAACAGGACGATGTCTTCAGAACTGTACTTGCACCTCAGCTGCAAATTACATTAACAAAAGTGAAAGAAGTCGTTGAAGCAGCTGAAAATGAGTTTAGTCTGTGAAGGAACGTAAACTAGAGGCTGCAAGAGTCAAACATCTGAGGATATATTGATTATAAGACAGTTTGGAGGTTCTTCCCTCCAAAGGCGCCAGATGTTCGTACATCTGGGGTTGTTGGTTCATACCTAGGACGAAGTGCAGATGCGTTGGGGTATCACGCAGAACCACCGAGTCCTGTTCGTCACCTTTTAACAGTTTGTTTGTGTCCGACAAGACAAAAGCAGTTTCATTAACCGCCGCCGCCGGTAAGTGCTGCGGTTATGAACGCTTACCTCTTGTTTACGGACACGTTAGCCGTGACTTGGTGATGTCTGATCACGCAGGTCTCTCTTATCGATCAGGGGGGTCGCAGAGCAGGAGTGAATCTACCCGTATTGATCTGCTTTGATTCCTTTGTTTCGTCTCCTTCCAGCTCAACTAATTGGGCTATTCTTCGTCGACAAGATTGACTTTTATGCCTGATATTACAGAGCTGTATTTATTCCCTTGAGGGGAAAAACAAATTAAAGGGAGTGTTTTCTTTCCTCCCTTCTCCTCCCGCTTTCTTCTTTCATACTGATATAATTTATATAAACCTCTTTTTTTCCCCCTCCAAGATGCTCATAAATTCAGAGAAGAAATCATTATTTTCTCATAAATGCGATGATATTGCTCTCATCGGGCGGGCCGTGATGTAAAAGCACTTTATGAGATGGGCTATCTATCCCACGTGTCACATGGCGGCCGCATCGGCTTCCGATTGGCCGAGCGACGTCGGCGCTAATGCTATTTCATTAAAAAGGAGACACGCAGACGTCCTCCATCTGGGAACAGAGGATTCTCTTCATCTGTCTTACTGCCAGGGGAGAGTTAAAGATGAAAAGTGACCTGATGCGTCCGCTCACTCTTCCTCGCTCCCTACGAGGGACACGGTGTCTTTTTAAAGAGTGTCTCCGCCCGTGACTGGCCGTCCAGTAAACAGAGATTCATTGATGCTGGTGCGTCCCCCTTTTTGCCCCGAGGCCAGTATTGACCAATGCATTACTTGGAGGTTTTGTCCAACTGGAGTGATTACAGCGCTTAGCTAGGATTTTACTCAGCGGTGAGAGAGACACAGGACTGTCGTAAAAGGAATTATGCACCGCTCTACAGGCGGGAGGTTGTGGGTTCAGATCCCTCGGGGGACAGGCTTGCGAGCGTCTCCGGGAGCTGCTTCGTTAGACGCTCTGGGTTGTTCACAGCGAGAATTAGCGATGCACACGTCCACAGGAGATAGAGCGACCAGAGGTTGTCGGAGGTTGTTCGTCTGCAAATACATTTAATCAAAGGTTCCAGACGGTAAATCTCAATAACGCACATGATGATGAACTGTAGAAAGTGATATTCTCTATTGAATTTAAATCAATGCCACAACTTGTATCTGGACCCGTGGATGTTTTCAAAAAGCATCCCGGTAAAGAGCCTGCTTGCTTGACTCGGTGCTGCCAGTGTTACATAGAAAGCAATAACAGTCATTAGTGTTTTGGGAGGGTTGCAACTCCACCTGGAATCAATGTGTGTTGTCCTTTTACTTATTCGTCTAATTGCATTGTGCCCCTTGGCCCAGGAAGCAGAAGAGGAAATTATAAATTACCGATGCAGTTCACTGTGTTACTGCTTCGGTCTTTGCATAATGACTGTTGCTTTTCACCCAGAGGCAACATCGCGGCTGAGCTGACAGCTGAACGTTCCCCCGCTCAGTCACCGGTGACGGAGTCAGCTTCGTAAACACTTGGAAGAGTATAAGCGACACACTGTGGCTTCAAGATGCTTAAAAATCAATTTCTCCTATAATGACTCATATTGTACGCTAACAAAATACAAGATTGTAGTCGTTGCCTCCGTGTGACCCGATGTGGTCGCTGCTAACGAGCCAAAGAATGTGCACATGCGGCTTTATTACAGGTTTCCTCTGTGGCTTTGTGTCCATCGTACATAATGGCTCCTTAAATGTTTTCTCTGGGTGAAGGAACACTCGTGCTCACACACACGTCTGGCTATCAGCACGTCTATGAGGCATGACGCTGCTGCAGATTGCATGTTTTCCGTTTCCAAGCCGCTTCGCCGGCCTCCGAGCCGAATCGCACGCGTCGGCGCCCGCGAGCGCGCGCTCGGGCCTTGTAATTTCAGCAAGGAGGTGTCATGTTTAGTTACGCTCTCCATAATGGAGAGCTCCTCTTTTCATTACCCCCGCTTTTAAATGGGCCACACCATAGCAACGTGTGGCAGTGATCAATTTGAATGTCATTAACACGGGCGGCTTTAAGGTCCGGCCTTCATTCTTCCCACTCCCTAAACCGCAGTAATTGAATCAAGGGGACGTGCGGCGTTCGAGAGCTCCTGGTCAAGCAAACAAAAGGATTATTAACATCGCCAATGACATTGTATTTACAGGAGAGGCTGAGGGAACTGTGGCATTTACGAAGCAATTTGCCGCTGTGATGATGCAAGAATAAATAAATGGGAATTTGTTGTTGGTTCGTGTACAGGAAGGGGGAAGTGTGGCACGAGGGACGTGGCAGCCGGAGGAGCCGTGCTTTGAATGACTGGGGACAGTGTTTTAATATGCTGTTTGATGCCTGGAGTACACCACACTGATATTTAACATTCAAAACACAGCTTGTCCTACTCTAACCTTTAAGAAGATTAGAAGTATGCGAGCAATAATAGCTTTCCAGTTATATATACGTGAGAGTTTGGGTGTTTGTTGGTATGTGTGCGGTGTTTTGCGTGTTTCGTATGTCTTCCTCCGTGTGTGCGTGTTGATCTGCACGTGTGTCGCCGAGCAGCGGACGGCAGCTTTAGTCTATTTTCTCAGAGAATAAAAATCCAACCCCATCTGCAATTTGTCTTGATTAAGCAGGGTCTCCATCTGCGAGCGCCGATCTCTTGTTGGTGTCTTTTCCCATTTGCAATATATTTCATTCCTGCAGACCCCCTGTCCACTTAACACCCCCCACCCCCGCACCCCCACCCCCTCCTTCTCCAAGCAAAAGATTAACAGATTAGAAGTAACAGGATTGCCTGCTTCCTCTTTTCTTTTGTCGCCTGCTGCCTTTTTTCTCCTTTTCTCAGGAAGAACTTAAAGAGGGGAGAGAAATCATCAGCTCTATGATTTGCCTCTTTGTGTCCCCGTCTGCAATATCAAGCCGTTCCGAAGCACTTAATGTCCCCACTATTCTAATTTCATCTGTCATTCTCGCTCCGCACTCCATCACATGACACGTGTGCCCACACGCACACATTCATTAGCATTCGGCACAGATGTTTGGTGTGGCCAGGCCTGGTTTTTTTCCTCCAGTCTGGTGTGTAGTGGCCTATCGCACAACCTCGGCAATGCGTAACCAATAACTGGAGAAGAATATGGCTGGGGAAAAAAATGAAAGGAGATAGAGTAAAGTGAAGTGCAGCAGATGAGAGAGAGAGAGAAGAGAGCCCGAGAGCTTCGGTGGATGGAGAGAAGCAGAAGTGAGGATGGAAAGGAGAGGTGGAGAGATGGTGGTGAAGCACAGGATGGAGGATCCAGCAAGCTGGGTGGCATTAGTAGGGAAAGCCTCTCCACTTCTGTTAGATAAGAGATGGCCCTGGCCAATGATGTGGAAAGGTTCTGATTGGCTGAGCCTGATCCTCCAGCAGAGTGAACCCAGCTCTTCTCCCGGAGTCCGGGGCGCTAGCGTAACACTGTCGGATATTTCATACTTCGCTCTTACAAGCGTGACCGGTGCAGGGTACTGCGACTCTGACCTCATCCCTGCACCGCTCAATATTTCACACAACAGGGACGACCATCACAACCTCAAACGTGTGTTCCTCGGGGCAAAAAAACGGGTCTGCACCATCAAAAGGTCTTTGCTTTTTTACAACCACCAGTACAAACATCACTGATTTAGAGTTGTGCAGCCCCGCTCCACTCGCCAGCCTGGTGCGGGGCCAGCGGAGTAGGATTTTTGCACCTTGTGTTTTTCATCCAGTGCCAGAATTCTGTGCCAGTGCAGGAAGTAGTCCTTCCTCAATGTAGTGAGGCACAAAGAGAAGTCGTTGAGCGTTTTTATATATATACCCCTGATCTCTTCCTAGCTTAAATTATGCTGCATTTACCTACAAACTGAAATGCATATATATATATCTTCAGAACCTCGACCACACAGAAGTCGACCTTTGCAGATATAGAAACACGTTTGGAAACACGAGCACTGGGCTTTTGCAGAATGGTCCAATATGTTTCTTAAAGGTTTGTGAAAGCACCGGGGGGGCTTCTGTTGACATCTTAATCAGCTCCAGCACTTCTGCCCAATTTGATAAACACCAGGGGAAAACCTTTCCCAACGTGGACACACAGATTGAAGAGCGGAGAAGATGAAACATGGGCGAGCCGAATGGATCCGACACCTCACCAGATCCTGATGCTTTCCTTCACAGTTTATTTTAAGCTGGCATTTTGTTCCTTCATCCTGCTCTGAAACCATATGGGACAAACCTCTGATTAAAAATTAATTGGTTTTTTTTTACTGGTACAATCAAACACTTTGTTTTTAACGGATCATTGCAGCTTTACACACGCTGAGCGTTTGAGTCTCGTCCAAGTCCGAATACCGAATTTACCAAATAGGGCAAAGGCTTTTAAAGAATTACCCCTGTGACCATTTCAAAAACCACTAACCCAACGTCTTGGTTTTGTTATGGTGACGAAAAAGTATCTGTTCATGCATCTTTCAAATTGTTGTGATGGTGCGTGATGTATTTGTAGAAAACGTGTGTTGACATCGGTCAGTTTATCACAGTTTTATGGGTCATAACTTACAAAACTTCACTTTTACGTTGTCTTGGATTCAATCAAAACTTTCCAGTCGATTCCATAGTTGTGAACTTGGAAAATGTCATGAACACAAACTGGTTTCTTAACCATACAATCGTCAGAAATACACCAGAGTGCCTTGAAAACATGGTTCATGAATAATTCACAGACAAGACTTCAAATGCTTTGCTTTGACACCTCACTATGTAAACTATCACAGTCGGGGGTCCTCCATACTTCATGACTGCCACCGTGACTCCACTTCTGGGCACCCTGACCTCACTGTTACCTAGCAAACCATCTGGATATGATTATGTAGCATGGAGGCTTTGGCAGCAGGAGCTCAGGAGCTGATTTCCGGGCTTTTAAATTGAATATCTCTTTTCGTCAGTGCTCGGACTTGTTTGCTCAAATTGCTGCTGTCAGGTACATATTTAAAACTTCTACGTCAACGTTTGCTCGTCACTCAAACTCTGCACAGTCCTGCTCTTTGGCTTTGCCGTAATAAAAACCCTCTCGTTTGGGTTCGGACTCTCGTCGCCATGTGGTGAACTGAGCTCAGTTTTAATGACGGTTTTCCACAATACAACAGATGGTTTAAATGTTAAACGTTGACAGTGGATATAGCGAAAAGTGGATCGGCAACAATTTGGGAATTCACTATATTTAACGCAATTAACAGCACGTAACGAGCCGCTAAGTGACTTTACTTTGAGTGTTAATTAGATTTGATTATTTTAGATACAACTTAAATGATGCTTGAAGGGAGACGGGGTCAACGTGGCAGCAGAGAAATAGAAAAACAGTTGGTTGCGGTGAAAAGAGAAGAGGTAATTAATGATAGAGCATAATGAGATTTACAGAATACAACAGGGGGGGGCAGTGTGTTCTCTGGCAGGTCAGCACAATAGATGTGATTATTAAACAGAGATGTGAGGGCTTGTGCACCGAGCGTCTTTTTATCCTGACACTGATCTTTGCGCAGACACAGTTTGATCCTGTCTTTATCTGGGGTTTCGCCATATGGCGCCGTGCCCGGGCCGCTCCTCAATCCACTGTCCACGCTCGCACCGCTCGCGGACGAACCCCGACAGGAAGCTTAGAGCCGCGGGGTCAAACCCAAAGTCCCGGACCTCAAAGGCCCACATGGCGAGCGGCGGACACAGCCACAGATTACCGTCTAGCTGAGCTGACGACGGACAAAAGGAGCGCAGGCTGTCACCGGGTCCCCCCCCCCCTTCCCCAACGTTTTTCGAGATTGAGACCGGGGCCGCTTTTGAAGTCGAGTCTTATCGCGGCGAGCTGAACAGATGAACTGCTCCGAATCCCTCGCTTTTATCGATGTCAGATGCTGACGGGAGCAACGTTGGCAGGAGCCGATTCAGCAACTCGCAAAAAGCTGCTGGAGGACATAAAAAGCTTCCTGAGAGACGGGGACGACTCGGCTCGCTCCTTCATCCTCCCCTCGTCTTCTCTCCTCTGACTAATGTGTCCCTGCACATCTTCACGTGTGCTCTGTGAAGATGTGCTCGCTTGCAATTATTCTGTATGTACACGTATGCATCCTTTACCCACAGGGATGTAATGATGCACCTGGTTTAATATTTAAAATATGAAAAGGGCAGATGTGAAAAAGTGCCAGAGAATCAGTAAATCCTGATGTAACTGTCATTATTATTATTGATTGATGATTACTGATGATGCTCCTCTTGCACTGTGAGTCTCTCGTGTTTCCTCCGGAGGGAAACGAGGCTCAGATATGTCACATGATCGCTCATTTTAAAAACAGGAATCAGCTCGGTGACCTGCTGCAGTGACTCTCGCGTGAGAGCCGGAGGAGTTTTTCAACACAGTGGGAGATATTTTTAGTGCACGGTGCAAAGTGCTCAAACCCGAAGCTCTTACTCAGATCTTGTTCACGTCCGTGGAAACATGTCATTTAAAAATTTAAAAAGCAGCCCTCGAGTTCTGTGGCTAAACGTGACTTGTGCATGTTTTACCACCAACCTAATTGAAATCTGAAAAACGTTGTCGCTGTTCTAATATTGCGCCGTACAGACTATTTGACTGTAACCCCATAAATCATCTGAATAATCCCAGAATCATCTAACAAACAATAAAAACTCAAGGCCAAACAAACATGACTTGACTGGTTCTCATTGTAGATGCGAGAACAAAGGAAAGGGGATCTGATCCAGCAGGACACTCGGTGAAAGGATGAGCTTCACGTCAGGGAAGAACCACATCCAGGAATCGTTTTGACATATCTCTAATATTGCTAGAAAGCAGAACCCCGATTGTTACACCCCCCCGGATATATTCGATTATTTCCTGTGTTGATGTATTAGCAGCAGCCTTTTTCTTGCCGTTTTCAAATTTATATATGAAATTCCCTTAATATTGTAGGAAACACACAAATGGAAAACATGTTCAGAGTCTCGCGTCACATTGTATTGAATCAACGTACGACACACACACACACACACACACACACACACGTTCAGCTGTGACACATCGTTGTTTGCGCATCAAGATGTGAATCAGATTTGTCTCTGTGGGTGCGATGCTTGATTCTGACAGATGCCGTCTTTTTGAAGCAGCGGGGAACTGTTTTGCAGATATGCGATGTGACATATGATACGATTGTAGATGTGAGACCTTTTGGGATTTAAGAATATATCAAAAACGTCACTTTGGAAACGAGTCAGAATCAGGCAGGAACACACCATCCATCCACGCAGGTAACGTACAACCAGATACAGTGCTGTCTGATGTTTGACGGCCATGTACAGATTTTCTTTCTCCCGCTGACGTCCTTTGTTTTCTGCCCTCGTGTGTTCTCGGATGCTGTGGGTGGTTTCTGGCTCCGCTCCAGTAAAACGCTGCACTTCCCCATCGTACGTAACCGCCCGCCTTCAGCCGGAGCTTACACCGGTAAAAGAGAAAAGGTTATTGGCTTCAGTGTTCGGCGGATGAGGAGGGATCAACCCGCCGAACGAGACTATACCTCCAGGTGAGAAACTAATTGAGCCTGTAGATTTTTGGTTGCAGCGAGATAGGCCCCGGTCTCACTCCTCGAGTGCGTCTCTTCCTTTTCAAATACCCTGAGAACCTTTTAGCTCCAGTTTGCGGAGCGCGGTGGATCCAGAGGCATCAGGTCTGAGACGTTCAGACTTTATACTTGTGCCTGTCTGCTGCAGTCAGGCCTGTTTCCCCTCAGTGGAGCTGATGACTCCATAACCACGAGGCAGAGAGCCATGTCAAAAAACCAGGAAATCACAAGTAGCACTTAAATTATCCTGTTTCATTTTTCAACTGAGGGAAATAAAAAAAAAAAAAAAAAAGAGATCCTCATGATGTGTGTGCGTGTTCGGTGTTTGCATGTGGGGCAAGGTTTCCATAGAGACGAGGCCGGCTAATCCGGCGAGCTGTGGAAGACGGAGAGAACAGGTCTGAAGTGCTCAGCGTTACAGCGGCTTCTAAAAGCTCCCTGCCTCTCAGCGCCTTAGTCTTCATTACCTCCACATCCCCTTTTGATTGGCTGCGTTTATCCTGAGTACCCTAGGTTTGGGAGGGGAGAGTAACCCCATACACCCGCCGCCGCTGCCGCCTCCGACAACACACATCGCCAGCATTGTTCAAGTTGTCATAGCAACCCCTGAAGGCAAGAATTTGGATGCATAAACAAGATATTGTATCGTTTTCTGTACCTGGTAGTTTTAAGATAATACGCGGTTCTCCTCCGGCGCTGTGGCCGACCGCGAATTACGGACAACAGATGTAAAAAAAAAATGATGTCAGCGCGTCCTTGGACGTGCTAAGTGGCGAGATAACGTGGCTCTCTCGTTTGGGTTGGACGCCGTGGGTTCGTGCAACACTCTGGCGAGCATCCAGTCATCCTGTGATTGAAATAGAAAATTAGTTGGGGGGGGTCTTAAGCCCCTCCGCTCGCGCCTCGCAGTGCCCAGTGTGCTCACATCGCTTATCTGGCGTCTACTTGAACACTCCGGCTCAGTTAGGGTTGAGTAAAAAAGCTGGAGCCCTGCCATGACTGAAGTCAGAGAAGGAAGCAGCAACAGAAACACACAGCACTGGATGTTTGAGTTGTCTTCTGGTGTCGGGCAGAGAACAAGTGGATAAGAGCAGTGAAACCACAACGTGTCAATAAAGGTGGACGACGCGTCTCCACTTGTATAAACATTAAGTGGAATATATCTCGGATGCAGGTGCCGCCATCTTTCCGCTAGCTTTTAGTGTGGAGCCGCTGTATTGAGGTCCCGCCCACACACACACACGCTCGTCCAATCGTGAGTCAATCATGACGTTTCCTTCTAAAATAAGGGAAATCTGTGAAAACGTGGATTTTAAATCTTTAAGCCTGTTCCCTGTTCCATCTGCTAACACGGAGGAGGCGGGGTTTATTACAAACAACCAGCAGAAGTGTTGACATGAAATGATAAAAAGATGTTATATCGAACTACGTCGTCTTTTGTTGATGTTTTGGTTGAGAAACCTGAGCTGATAACTTACGAAATACTTTGTGCAGATTCAGAACTTAGATTTAAACATCGATTTTAAAAATGTTTTTCCCGCTGCTCAGCCTGAGCACCGGCCTGAATCCTGTCCAGGTACCAGCCAGAAAGAAAGTCAGTGGTTCCCCTTCAAAAATCTGTATTTCAGCGTGCACACACACACACACACACACACACACACACACACACACACTCTGGTCTTTCCTGCCAACGGAGAATGCATTGGTCACCATTATTTCACTCCCAAAAGGCTGCGCTTTCATCTTGACTCAGCATCCTCTCCTTCTTTATTTCTTTTCTTTCTCTCGCTCTAAACCACACGGAGAAAATCACCTACTGAAAGCTTTTCATCCTGTTCCTTCACACCCTCTCATTTCAGACTCACCCTGACCCACATATTCTTTTCCCCCCCGTCCGGATTCTTCCACGCTCGTCCCCATTTTTTTTTTTTGTCCTCAGCCTCATTTCAACCTTCACCTTCTTCTCTCTCAGTCGTCTGCGTCTCGCTCTGTTTTACCGTTGGACTGTCTCCACTTCAGGTTCCACGTGGATTCAGTCTCTCTAATTGACGTTCAGCATTTTTTAAATTCAACCATTTGGGATTTCAACTTGCAACAAACCCGACTGACCCACGTGTTTCCATGGCCCCAAAGCAGAACATGTCTCCAGAGCCGACTGTGACGAAGCATTGAATAACTAGCGAGTGTGCGACAGCTGCTTGAAAGAAAAACACTCGAAGCTTTTAGGTCCTAAAGTGCAGCTTTATTGATTTGGCTTTTTGGAAGTCAGTCATTTTATGGTTACATTACTGCCCATTCTCATTCTGGGGCTCGAATGAAAATGTAAAGATCAACAGACACCTCTCTTTTTGAAACAAAGCTGCGTCAGCGTAAACCCTGTGTGTTTTCACTGCTTCTGTTAAAGTGGGAATCACGTCATTACCGACCTGAGGGCGTTTAATCTTCCACAAAGTTATGTTGCACGAGTTTGTTGAGTTGCTGACGAGCATTAGACTCATTAGTCGTACAGGTTCAAACATCCATCCAGACATAGTTGGTGCCTGTTGTTGACGGCTGCTTCCTGACCTGCGCTGAACTCCGAGGACGCAGATGTTCAAGTGTAGCCAGCAGTTCCAGCAAGACGACCATGAAACACGGGGACGGAAATCTTTTTTAATCGTACGTAAAGACAGAAAGATGAATGAGCCCTTTAGTGTCTGCATTAGTGTCAGCAAGGTGTACCTAATAAACCGACAAGCGTGTTTAAACTTTTATTTCCTATGTTGAACTGCTCCTTTAGCGGCAGCACCAGCGTGTCAGTCGAACCCTAATCATATTTCCTCATAATGTGGATCGGAGACTCTAATTAGGGTAAGGTCAGTCTGGTAAAGTGGTAATCGCTTCCTATCAGCCGCACCATCATAAATTATGTAGAACAGCCATGAAATGATATTTATGGCTGTGGCTGTGGCTGAAGTGGCTATTAGCCATGCTGGTTCGCAAATGAAACCTCCGCGTAGTCTTTTAATTCTCCCAGGACGTGATTCACGCTTGCTGAAAAATGGCGAGGAAGGCGAGGACCGGGTTTCAGGGGGTAAAAGATTATAACCTCCACTAAATTGCACATGCCTTTGTGTTTTATACCGTGTGTGTGCTTCTCCTGCACGTCTCTGACACTAATGTGAACCTGAGTGTGCGTTTAATTTGCGGCTGTGGCGCTCCCTGCGGAGCCATGCGTACTTGATGGGTGCTGTGCTGCTGCGTTCACGCACCCTCACACACACGGGCCTTAAATTCATAATGGAGGGAGAGACAATGGCGAGTGAGATAATTTCTGTCCAACCACACCCACCGGGCTCTAACTGCGCTGCAAGACATGTAAAGGAAAATCAGCGGCTGTGCGAGGAGACTGTCAAACGCTGGGAAACACTGTGGCTCTGACAACTTTAATTGGTAGTTGCCGTGTATATCCCTGTCTTCATTAGCAGCCTTAGACTACCTGCTTCTCCTCCCACACACACACACACACACACACACACACACACACACACACACACACACACACACTGGCACAGCTATTGGTGGAAAGGTCATTAGAAGCAGCTTGGTGTAATAGCACACTGTCATCCAGAACCGCCGGTGCTCCAAAGACATAAAAAAAAAAAGCACCTGACGTTATTTTCATTCACGTATTTTTCTGAATTTCATGCACAGCTTTTCTTATTCATTGATTTGGAGCTTTGTCTTTTTGAATTAAACAATTAACAAAACAACCGACAGGAACTTTTCTTCTTTTTAACTGCCGCCGAACTCTGAAGACATTTTTGAACCAAGACAGCGAGACTGAGAGGATTCGGCTCAGGAGGCTAAAAGAAAAGAATCATTTTTCCCTCCACTGGAATCTGACAGTTTTTTCTCGCTACGTGCGAATTATCTCAAACCCTGATTCAAGACGAGCTGCGCTTCCTGATCCTGCGGTTGACATTCATACCAGCAGGCTGTCGGCATTACCACCAGGCCACCAATCACAGCCCAGCCGCCCCCAAACAAACTGCCAATTGCAGGAACGGCGTCAACACAGCGACACGGTGTAGGTCGATCCAACGTATACAGATAAGGGCGTGACTCGCGTTGACAGTATGAATGTGAGCCCTGTAAGCTGTGCCTGCGCTGAAGGCAGCCACTCTAGGTGGCCAGAGAGGAGCCATGCATTATTGAGGAAGGGCTTAGGGGGGGGTAAGAGTGGATTAGTCTGATATTAACCTCCAGAGGAAGAGAGAAAAGGAAGGGGATGACATGATGAGGATCACCCCTGGCCATTTAAACTGCTTTAATTAAATCCTGGATGGAGAGGCCACCGCTCACACTCGGAGAATGGGAAGAAAGAAGGAGCGGGAGAGAATGATGAAGGAGGAAGGAAGGAGAAGAAAGGGATGAAAATGAGGAAAAGAGGTGAAAGAGACTGATGGGGATGGGGGGGAGAACAGGAAATAGGCGAGGGAAAGAAAGAGGACGAGTGTGTGTGTTGGTGTGTAGGTGCTCGCGAGGGAAAGAACCCTCCCGCTGTGATGAGGCAGACTAATGAGTTAGCCTTTTGCCATGCTGGTCACATGTGTGCGTGGCTGACAGGGACCGGGGCGAGCTGATAAATCAGCAGCAGAAATGAGATTTAGAAAAAAACCTGATCTCCATCTCAACCTCCTGCCTCGCCCCCCCCCCCCCGGCCTGCCCTGTCACCCGGCTATCTTCATCTGCGGGAACTTAGAGGGGCCGGGGGGGCGGGCCTGCTTCACCGGACGTAGAGTTTGAAATGTAGATTCCATGTAGAGGAACATTATGTAGCGTGGAAGCATCGCTGTTTGTCACATGGATGAGTGGATGATTAATTAAGAGACTTTTTCTACAGCCGTCACTTTGATTCAAGCTATTTTCACTTTACATTCTAATTAAAGCTTCCTGTCATTTTATTATTATCATCTCTGCTTGTAGGGTTGGTTTTTTTTCAGGCTGTCACATTTGTTTATTAGCTCAAAAAACGTGATAATTTCATAATCAAGTTTGGCACAAAATTAGTCCAGGAGCAGAGGAATGTGATGTAAAAAATTACAGAAGACTTTTACATTTCTAAACCTGCCTGTTTGAGATGTTTGAGATGTTTGTTTGGCGTGTGGGCAATTCGGGGTTCAGCTTCTTACCCAACAACGCTTTGGAATGCAGCCGGGCATCGAACGACCAACCTTCTGGTTAGTGGACGACCCTCTCCACCTCCTGAACCACAAGAAACACTAAAAATCCCCCAAAGGCATTGATGAGTCGTCCAGCTTTTGATCTCACAGCTGATCCAAACACTCGTCGCTGTACATGCACACATCGGACGCGCGGCTCGTATCAAACACTTCCTCAGACTCATCCAGGGTCTGAAATGTAATTCTGTGGCGTGTAAACATTGTCTTAGCATTATCTGCAGGCAGCAAAGTGTAACTCATTATAAGTGCTGTTACAATATTCTAATAAGAGAAAGCCACAGCGAGGCGTGAACACACATTCGATTATCTCCACTCTGCCTCGCCGGCTCCGCCCCTGCACGTCGTGGTCCGTCCGCTCCGATCCGTCCACCGAGCCGTGTGCTTTAATCAGCCCCCGTGTGATGAGTGCGCCTGGGGCCAGGTAGCACGGAGCTCCGAGTGTGTGTGTGTGTGCATCAGAGATGACGACACACACTTTGGTAAAAAGAGGGTGGTGGACAATATGTTGTCATATTATACGCTTACGGGTCTTTGAATCCAAACAATAACAAAATACCGAGTGTACATGAGTGGAAACCTTTCTGACAATGTAAGTTGTGTAACAAAATATATAGAATAGGTCTTATTACTTTATATATATATATATATATATGTTCAGTTTGGTGATTAATAATTAAGATTTGAAAAGGTTTACATGCTCTGATGTTCAGAAAACACGTGACTCTCCTCAGACTGTTGCTGCAGCTCCTCTGTTCAGCCTCTGTCTCAAACACTTGGTTTTAGCTCCTGTCTCTTTACATACACAAAAAAACCTGGAATTAAGAAACTAAAAAAGCACAATATGTCTCCTTTAAACAAGCGTAAGCATCCTACTATACTTTTCTAATCCCCGAGATGAACTGGGACAAATTCCCCAGTAAAGAATCGGTCTACTGTTGGCACTCGGTTGCTTTTGCCCCGTAAGTATCCTGGCGAACAGGCAGAGAGAGAGAAACCATCTCCTCTCACATCCCTGCGCTCTTGTAATTCAAGGGGGCAGGCAGCCATTAGCAGGCCACAGACTGGTATTCTCTGCACACAGCCGGCCCTCCGTGTACCGCGCTGTAATCTGTTGAATTTTATTGATTTTCCTCACCTTACTCTCTAACGCCATTTACAGTATGTTGAGGCCGCGGATGGAGACAAGCGAGGAATTCACAAAAGAGTTCCTACAACCTGCGGATAATAGCTTCCCCGGGTTTCTTTCACATCGAAACAAGTGTTAACACGGGGGCCTGGGAAACATGAAGAGGTCGTATTGAGATAATGTTAAATAGTGATAAAAATGCGAAATTGGACTTTTGTTGTGCGCACGCTTCTGGTGACTTGTGAACATGCAGAGCAGAAGTAGGAGGACGTGTGTGTCGGTAACAGTCGGGTTGTTCGTTTCCTTTCAGGTGATTCAATCCCTCCGACTATCTGAGGGTGGCAGGACAGGTACGCTCCATCTGCTGCTGTGTAAATGGTGATGGGACGGGGGTTTGCATTTTCAAAGAGCTGCACAGTCACATCACGATTGTCGCCTGAGCCAGTAGGTGCCCTGATGAAATCTTCCGCAAGCAGTGTCAGGCTCGGTAACTCGAAAAATCAAACGGGGTTTTGCAGTGAATTGGTTGGTCAACCTTTAATTTCACTGCAGCTCATCACCTCTCTGAGCATTTCGGTTGCAACCTCCTTTGCATATAGAGATGCAAGGACGAGGACAAGGCTCTTTTTTACTGGAAGCATCATTAAACTGGGGCTGAATAGGATTTGTTTTGTGATTAATATTTGGTTTTTTTTACTGAAAAATATGTGAAAATCACCAGGAAAGCTCATTAGAATGTCACAGAGCCCGACCACACATCGGGAAATTGCTCGTTTGAAGTTTCTGCAGAACAGAGAAAAGTGGCCGATCATTAGTCCGGTTCCTGGTTCCCTCTGATTCACTGCCCACGTTTCAATAATTGAACTTGTTAAGGTTTTTCTCTGCGGAAAAAACAGCCACGAAAACAGAAACACAAAATCTTGACATTTCTTAGATCATATTTCTTAGAACTTTGGCAAAAATGTTTAATTTCCCTGAGCCACTAATACATATTCCAGGTGGGAATGACTCATCCATCGACTAGTTAGGAGAAGAAAAAAAATATAATAATAATATATAGACTTTAAACAGCTATGGACGACGTGACGGGTCGTTAAAAGTAAAGCCAAAATGTCTTCCTGGCCCCCTGGTGGCTAGCTGCAGTATAGGTCATAAACCCTGGAAACAGAAAAGTTGAAAAACATGTATCGGCCAGCTGACCCTGACACCGTGGCTCCATTCCACTGCTCCAAGATGGCAGCGTTTTGGCTTCATTCCTGGATGATGCGTCGTCCATCTTTATTCGTGGCTGTGAACCAGGAGTTCTGCCGGCATCAGAGAGTTGAATCTGGACTCGGATGAGAAAAACAATGCACGATAAAACAAAAGTCCTTTTTAAAGCTGTCGTCGTCGTACTATCAAAACTGAAATATCTCTACCGCTGTGGCTGCAGCTGCCCGAGTTTCCCACTCATCTCGTCTACGTTTAATCAGGTTCCCTGGTTTTGAAACCCTCCCGTCCTTTGTATAAAACCCATTCTCTCCCCCGATCATCAGGCGGAATGACTCGCTATCTTACACTCCTATTGTGCCAAGCGGGCTGTGGCACACATTTACTCCGAGAGCTGATAGCACTTTCCATTTGCTAATGATTAGTTTGCGCCCCAGCGTGAAGGCTGTTCGTACCCACTCTGCACTACAGAATGGTATTTTATCAAGGGGGTGAAATTACCTATTCAGTAGTTGTGTGTATTTCTATTAAAGACTCCTGTGTTTCTGGGATAGTTCTTACAACAATTACAGTGCCGCTCCTCCTCCAGAAGCCTTTGTCGGACCTGACTTGCCCCATATCATGATTTGTGCACTAGTGGTTAAAACGTTTGATTCCCGTGTCCAACAAGTTGTCAGACCTGTGATTTTCTAAATAAGTGCAGCAGGAGCTTGTACGGCAACCTTAACAATACAATAACTACTTTATTTTGAAGGGCAGTGAAATTATTGACATATTTTTCAGCCCTACTTCGACTGGATTGTGATTTTTGTGACGCTGGAGCAACGCAGGTGTCCTGAGTTTATTTTTCATGATAGAATTTATTGTGATGAACGTCCTTATTGTAGCAGGACTCAGTAAAACAGTGTGTTTCTTCGTGTTCATACCTCTTTCATCTTTAATGGCATGGCCGTATCATAGCAGCCGGTTAATCATGCATTTACTCAGGCTGAGAACCTTTTCTGTGAACGTGTGTGTGTGTGTGTGTGTGTGTGTGTGTGTGTGTGTGTGTGTGTGTGTGTGTGTGTGTGTGTGTGTGTTTGGGCTTTTTGATTGATGGATATCGAGCTGCTGTGTTTGCAGCAGAGATTCAGATCCAATCAAATCTGCCTTTACCGTGTTTACCTGCAATTATTGTGTAGAGGCTTTTATCCGTACACAAAACAATGCACACACACACACACACACACACACTCAGGCATTGACAGAAAAATGACCAACAAACCCACAGTTGCTTGTTCTTTATGAAAAATAATCATCACCGCCACCCAAATCACTGTGTCCGTTCCCCCTCTTTGGCTTAACCATAGGTTTCCTTTCTGCATCGCTCCCCAGCTGCCACCCACTTATGGTTCAACTGGCTGAGAGAATAACAGGCTGCTAAAGCTTCAATCTGACCGCTAACCACAGTGCTAACACATCAACTGGGTTACAGACACAACCACAGCCGGCTATTACCCGCACTGCCAGCCTCTGCTGGTTTGGCAGCTGCACTCTGGGCGAGTACACTCAGCCTCGGGGGCCCGCGGAAAGAAAAAGCTACCGTGCTTCTATTTTTCTTCAAAGTGTGAAGGATGTGCACAGTGGAGAAGTTAGACCGAAGGCCTGTGCACACTGGAAAGGGTTTTATCGTACGATTCACTCGTTGGAACCTTCAATCCGGTCAGCGCACGCTGTCACATCATCACCGCAATTCTTAAGATCATGGTTTATTCTGGCTTAGTACGCCGCACATCAAATTTGTCTTCCTTCCTCAAAATACCGACCATTCAACGTCAGATTTACGGCCACAGGAAATTCAGATTCCTCCGTTTACAGAACCTGCGATGTCTGAGAGCATCTGGTGGAAAAAAGCATGCAGACACGAGGGAACTTGCAAAAACTCCAAACACACAAGAAGCAAACAGAAAGAATCCAGCCAGCAGCTGCCGGCTGCTGCTGGCAAGCCATGAAACCCAGAGAAGAAAGAGGGGAACATGTGACACGAGATGCAGAGGACGACCACATCAGCTGGAGTGAGTTTGCGTATTTACATACGAGACCAGGACGGCAGCAGCAGCATTGTGGGTCTCGTTAACTTCATCCATCTGCGTTAAACCTCCCGTATTTATTTATCCTTTAAAAGATTTAAAGTGATATTATTGATGGAAAGGTACTTCTGAAATCTTCCATCTGTGGCGTCATACATTTTGCATCGATTCAACAGTTCACGGTGACATGTTCATTGTAAATAAATGTTCTCTGTTGCATCTATTTCATGCAATTCTGATCATTTTCAGTTTTTATTCCACGGAGCAGAAACACAGCATCGCCTGTCCGTGTGGATTTTCTTTAATATGATGTTACTTTGGGTATTTCTTAACGTACGTGTCATCTCCGGAAGCTGAATGGACGGACATTTCCGTGGGTTTTAGCTCCCTGGTGAGCATCAGCCCAGTGGCAACACTCCCCTCAAAGCCCCCCATCAGCCCCCAACCTGATCCCCGTCTTTGAAATAGAGAGTGGAACGCCAGTGTGATTGAACTCCTCTCTTTTATTTTTCTCCCCGTTCGCTCGTTTCTCTCTGATTGAATGTGTTTTATCTATTCGTGTGGGGTGTGTAGGGAGGAGGGGGTGAGGAAGGAGGAGGAAGGAGGAGGGGGGGTGATGAGGAGGAGGCGATGGGAGTGTTCTGCGGCACAAGTCGCCGTGATGAAAGGGGTCTTTCACTCCTTTACTCTCCCGTCTCTCCTCCTTTCAGCCGTTTGAGGCATCTCATCAAATGGGCCTGAATAGTCGACGTGACACTATCAGTCTCTCCTCCACCTACCTCCTCCCCTCTTCTCGGTATCTCACCCACACATCCTTCCATCCTTCCCTACTTCCCTATCTGTCCCGGCTCTGTGCTCTATCTACCTGCAGCCACCAGCATCCGTCCGTCCTTTCACACGGCCACAATGGGCCGCTGACAGGAGGCCTGAGGGACGAAAAGCCTTCAGCTCAAGTTCAAGCTGAGATGTTAACATTTCCTGCTGCTACACTTCCTGTTTACTGCATAAATGTGATACTGCAAAGATGCTCACTGGACACTTTATTAAATCCTGCCACACGGGAGGGCTCACTCCTCCAGAAAAAGGTTTGATGAAACGGAGAGAAATCATGAAGTCGCCGGCTTTGTCATCGTGGAGTGAAGATGTATCTGGAATCCATCTAGAACTCAATTTGGACTTTGTCCCTCTGATCTCTTTTTAAAAATATACAACACCAGTGTAAAAATCATAGGTCAGCAAATTATGTACGTTGAAAATGTGGATGACTGGAAAACGTGAATTGGTTTTTTAAAGCGGGAAAATCACTCGGTAGACTGGATCCAGATTTTTTATTTTGATCTGCACCAAATTGCTCAATAAATGTCAGCCCTGTAAATGTATTTTTAATTCCAATTTGTTTTCATGAAAAATCAAGTTAAATATTGAAAAACGCCCCAATCTGTAATCCTGAGAAACATCAGATTCATAAACAAGGTAATCACAGTAATGATATAAATCATATCCAGGATCCAGATACAGGCGACGACGCTCCATATGGAGATTTTCCCCTTTTCTGATTTAACTCGGCTCAACCAATGAGGTCGCACGCGTCCTCGTGACACGGTGACATTTGCGAGGTGAGCACAACCTACGATTACTCACAACACCGTTCTCCACACGTATCTTTGCAGAAGCATAATTGGGGGTTTAATTGGCTTAATGAATTAGTTTATTAAGCAGTAAGATCACCGACAATTTAGATAGAAATGCAATCTCCTTAAAATATAAAAGAAATTCATCGGCGTTAATTAATTACTTGGGATTCTGGTGGATTGAAAACCTGCCATAATTTGCTTATTTGTCCAGTTTCCAGCTGCTGGATTAAACTGGTTATTATCAAACTAATAATGCTGATTGATAATCCCAGAGATTTTAGGGGCAGATACTCAGAACGGGGGGGCAACAGGGAAGGCCAGTGGAAGTTTGATTTGTGGAAACGGTGGAAACGGTGGCAAGTGGAGAGGAAAAGAAAAGGTGGTAAAAGCTCCGCGGTTTAGAGAAAGAGAAAAATGCTGGCAATCGGCGAGAAGGAAAGATGGGGTTAGGAGATGTGTTTAAAAGGGTGCGGAGGAGATGGATAAGAGGAGGAGCGGAATGAGAGAGGGCGAGAGATAATGAGAGGGAGAAGGAGAGAGCGAAGGGAATGAGGAGATAGAGACGATTTCCTATTCCGTCAGACGCACTGTGGCTCATTCATTATATTCCCCAGGCAATTACCCAGGCCACCTGCTTTGTCTCTCCCCTCATTGTTTCCACCTCTCTCTCTCTCTCTCTCTCTCTCTCTCTCTCTCTCTCTCTCTGTCTCTATCTCCCTCTCTGTCTTTCACTCGATCTCTGTCTGTCATTCTCGCTATCGCTCCTTCACCACTCCCGTGTGATCCTTGCTGTTTTGCCAACTCTCTCCCCGAGCTCTCCACATCTCTCAGTTTCTCTCCGTGTGCATTGTCTCCATCCTCCTGCTCCCTCTCTCTCTCTCTCTCTCTCTCTCTCTCTCTCTCTCTCTCTCTCTCTCTCTGTGTGTGTGTGTGCTTGTTTAATCTGAAAACACTGACAGATTGGTGAATGTGGATATGTGTATTTGTGTGCATGTGTGTGTGTGTGTGTGTGTGTGTGTGATGCCGGGCCAGGCCTAATGAGCTCAGCCTTGCATTTAGCCGGGCGCCAGTTCTCGCCTGTAGCTGCTGCTTCACTCGTCTCTAATGCTTGAATTCACCGGACGACATCATGTGTTAGAGCTCGGACCTGAAACCTTCCTCTGCAACGTCCTTTTGCTCCAAACCACAAAAACAAAAAAAACACCTCATACAATGTCGTCACGGTGAGAAAAAATGCTTTTCACCAATTTCTCACCATGTGTAACTTTGGCCACTAGAGGTCTCTCGATCAAACCAATAACGGGAATATACCTAGCTTGATGACATCATGACGTTTTATTTACGTTACACAGCAAACGACAAAGATTAATCATAGATAGATGGATGGATAGATACTTTATTAATCCCGAGGGGGAATCTACGATCCGTAATCTCATGATCCGTTACGAGTCCCTTACAAACAGCGAAAGAAAAAAATTGACGTCGTTCTAAATTATAGCAGAGAATCCTAGAAATGTCGCATCAGCTTGTATATGTATGTCTGTTTGTCGACCCTGTGATACGCTGGTGTACCCCACCTCTTCCCCAAAGTCCAGCCCCCCCTCTCCCTGCATCACTTCCATCTCTCTGTTTTCTGTGCTTAGATACTTAAGCTCTTCCCCGTTTTACTCCTTCAGCACTAATTTCCGAGGAGAAATGTCATTGTTTACAGTAATTACATCCGTCCACACGCATTCTGAAATGTTAGTTAGTTGCGTTTTTAAACAACATCGGTCTCACAATTAGTCGCAGAACATGTTTTTCTCATTATCGCCGTTGTTAATTCAATCTCCACCGCAGTTCACGGTGATTTATAACTCGTTTCCTTTGGCAAATAACAACCCGAGAACAAACCCTCGCAGCGTCTTTATTTTTAGTGCCTCTGCAACATATTCACTTTTTAATGTTGTTAATCTATTTTCTCTTCAGTTTCACTTCATGGCAACAGAATAATAAGTTTTTTTATTTACTGTACAGGCAGTGCACAGCGTTAGTCCTCTTGTTCTAATTTCTTATTTTCCTAAAAACCTACAGTCTCTGCAAAGTCAAACTATAAATCAGCTTGATTAATGTTGGCCTAGTTATGTTTTAACCACAACCTATTAAAAGCCATTGATTTCGGTTATAGGGAAAGAATATTGAAAAGGTCAGCACTAATTTAAACCCTGTAGTAGAATCTTCTCCTGATCCTCGCTGACCTGTTTTATTTACCATGACGCAAATCAGTCATCTGTCAACTCGACCACTTTCTCATGAAATTTCATATAATTCAGAAAACATTCTAATTGAATAAAATCTAATTGATGTTACCTGCATGAAGAATCAAGCTTTTATTGAAACTTAATATGAGAAAAGTTCATCTGATGCAATGTGCTGCAAGAGACGTTTGACTCGGCTGGAAGCAGCAAACACTCATCACGATAATATTGAGAATTCTGCACTAAAAAAGTAAAAGAGTCGTGAGCTAAAAACTTTTCTCTGGTGTTAGAATCCTGTACTTTTGATTGATATCATCTCACTCCCGACCAAAGTGGACGTGTGGCTCTTCTTTGGGGGTAACCCTCCTCACCTGTGAACGGGAACGTGTAGCTTCGCGATACATTAATTATTTAAAAAGAAAATGAAATCAGTGTCATTTCAGGCTTGACAGACTCCTCGGGCCTCATCTCGCAGCCGGAGCAAAGCGACGCCGAGCGTGACGCTTCTGTCTTTGGGAGTTTCGGGCCGATGCGGTCGTCTTTTTTACCGTCCAGCGGCCACGGTGTAAAAGGAGAAAGAAGCACCTGGGTCCAATCTGGGAACCCGATTGGCAAGTTGGTGCGTCTGAGGTCACACAGTCCAACATTATATCACAACCTGCCAAGGTGCAGTGACACCTGCGTTTCAAAGGAAATGGGAGAACGGACTCTGATTGGTTAATTGCATGTAAAACCCTTCATTCGTTAAGAAATGAATTGGTGCAACAACCCTTTTTTCCACTGTTAAACCTGCAGAACTGGCCAATATTGACATTTAGGCCTTTATTATTGTATATCGTCATTTTGAACATAATATTGGTAAAATGAAGGAAATGATTTCCATCGTCAACCGATTGAAATATCCAGCACGTCACCGTCCAGCTCTTTGCGCAGGGCGGGTCCTGTTGCTGTGGTTTGGGTTGTGATGAAGAGGGCTGTCTCACTAAAGGTCAGGTGTGAAGTCCCAGCTGTCCGCGGCCCAGCAGGGGGTCCGCGGCTGGAACGAGAGGCTTCGGTGACGGGACAGCAGAGGTGTCATTAGGCCACAGTGGGCTCTAACATTAGACCTCATTACTGCTCTCTGATGGATTGGCCCAAATTACATCCTGGCAAAAAAACGCATCTGCCGGCGAGGTCAATAACAACTGGAGATCTCTCTCCCCCTGTCTTTCTGTGTGTCTCTCGACCTGTGTGTTGTTCAAAATGAAGTCATTTAAAACCATTACAGAGTAAATAATATGTGCTGACAAACCAGCTTGAGCGATTGCGGCCATTGTACCAGACGACCATCATCATCATGCATAATATCAAATTCTATTCTTTCTCTTTGTTAATGCAGCAACATGGTTCTCCCCCCTCCTGCACAGTAAAGAATAACTCTTTTATCTCTTATGTTACAGTACGAATACATACCACTGACATTCAACACGCTACATGCCTCCTGCGTGTGTCTTCTCCTGAATATTTCACTTTGAAATTACATGTGATGCCTCATTTCCGATGCTAACATATAAATAAATGCATTTTAACCATTGAAAACAGTCGGGGCCAATCGGCTTTCAACTATAATTTGCATTACGAAGGTTTATTCTCTCGCGAAATCTTAAAAAAGGAAACATTCATGATGCTGGAGGAAGAAACCGCACATGTCACCGTCATTGATTCCTTCATTTAGGTTCTTTCATCAAGCTCAATCAATTCTATATTAGTACATATGGAGAAAGCTTGATGCTGTTTGCACCGTATAAAAGCCACAAACACACGTTTTCTCTCGCATTCACGCTCACGTTGGGATCCGCTCTCAACACACTTCATAAATACACATTTCAACACTTACAAGCACGCCTGCGGCGAGCTGCGACCGCCCACACGCTTCCCAGACATCATAGATGGGCAGAGATAATTCATTCTTCACATGTCCAATTGGACGGCAGCTGAATGTGCGCAGTGTTCGTGGCTTGTGTTTGTGCTTCGCTCCGTAGCAGGAACCCGATGGATCCTCCTTTATAACCCAGCTTCGACCTTTACCTCCGTGGGTTCTCCTCCAGTCTGTGGCCTGTTGTTTTGACCCCCAGTAAACAGCAGCCTTAGAGGGATCAGGCCCTGAAGCAGGGGCTTGGCACTGGCTGTAGGGGACTCTGCTGGGAGTGAAGCATCTAGTGCAAGGGTTTACTGGTGGAAGGCCCAGTCCCTTATCCCTCATATGATAGAGCCCCCCTGTATCTTAGAAACCATGTTCATGATAAATGTGCACCCCCCAGTGTTCAGGGCAGCAGGTTCTCCTCTACCTGCCTTCCTCTTCCCCTCGTTTGTAGACAAATCTAATTCCGCCCCAATGCCTGCGACAAAAGCCCAATTCCCCCAACACGTTCATGATGGACTCTATTTTGAAGCTAATACATTGTTGTTGTGTCCCCCCCCCTCCCCCCTGGTTTCCCCAGTGGTGGTCGCTGCCACCAGCTTTTTGAATGCTTCACAGAACAAACTGGACACCGTCCACAAACAGCCATGCGTGCAGGCAGGAGCAGACATGTTGGCTTCGCTCCGCGTGGAGTGGTTTGTCGTGTGTGCGTCTCGGGGGCCCGGGGGGGGGCGAGGGCTCCGCCATTTCTGGCTTCGCTGTAATGACCAGTGAGCAAACGCACTCCCAACTGCCACTATTGAGATTCAGCGGTTGACATTCCAGCCTGAAACGGCTTCAGCAACGACAGGCAGAGAGAGAAAGCTCTTCTCAAAGTTTAAGAATCTCTCCTCTAACTCTTTGTTGAACAGCTCTGCGGCCGCCTCTTCTTGTAAATTAGGCACAAGAACGAGCGACTCCACTCAGAACAGTTACTTCTATAAACAGGTAATTGCCGAGTGTCTAACTTTGGATTCCACATCTTGAAAAATTGGAAGGATTTATTACTTTGCACCCCGTGGAGCTCGCACAGCTCCAGAGTGATTGTTCCATAAAAGAATCACTCAACAGTTGTATGGAAGTGTTTTGACAAACTGCATTTCGATTTCTTTATTTCTTTATTTTTACTTGCAATAATGGCTGTTTCTGGCCACCTGGGGGCAGTTGAAACAAGCCGTCAGCAAAACATAGACACACACGATCGCCTGTCAAGTTAATGTGTTGAACTTGTTAACAAACAGTTGTTGACGTCCTCATTCATCTGTTTTTTTTATCTGATCGCTGAGGGAAATGCTAAATGCAGAAAGTCTCTTTCTGTGTCTATCAGGTAGTGAACACTGGGTTTTTAGAGGTTTATCTCCAAAGACAGCTCCCCCTGGTGGCCAAAGGGACACTAAAAGAGTGGTGAGCGTTAAGTTGAGGATCTGACGACTAAATCGTGAGTTGAAACTCGAGAGGAGCTGCAGGTGAAGACGTCTCAGTTGAGTTCTCTGTAGGCTCATCACAAAAGGATAAAGATGGACGACATGACAGCTTCCTTAAAGTCGAAGTCTCTCAATCGCCCCCTAGTGGCCGACTGCAGTTAGGGTCCGATGGTTTCTCGTTATTTAAAGCTATGATTTAGGGCTCGATCATCCGTGGGACTTCAATACAGACTCTGGCCTCAAATCAACACAACATGGCAGCTTTCGGGATAATTTGGCTTCATTTCTAAATTCCATCCCCTTTCTCAATAATAGGAGTGGAGATGCAACGTCCATTTTAACATAGAGTCCAGTATTTACACATTATTTATATATACTATAATACAGAAATTGATTTAAGCTGCTTTACGAAGGCTATTCATTAAGTTATAACCCAACCAAGGTTTGTGTAGAAATGGAGAGTTGCCCCACTTAGTAACTGATTCATTTGAAACACATTTAATTAGCTGTCGTTGTTTATGACCATTCCCTCTGCCCCCCCCCGAAATGGCACAAGTTGGTGACATCACCGCAGGATGTCAGTTGGCCGGAGGGCTGCGTTGATCCGGGCCTTCCCATTGGCTGGAAACTCGCTGAGATCAAGCCATTGGCTCGGGGCTCCTGTAGATCTGGACCACCAGTGGCCCAGAGCTTTCATTCATCGAGGCCAGTGAATCGCTGCAGGCCCCTTTGTGACATTGATCCAATGAGTGTGTCCCTCGCTCACAAACCCACTTTCATGGGCGCTGTTAGTAGAAATATGATATTTGATGTAACCGGGCTGCATCCTTTTATAGGCAGCATTATTAAAAAACGGAGCTTACATAAGGCCCTCCTCTGCCGGGCAGCTGATAAAGGCGGGACGTTTGCCAAAATCAGGAGAAAGAAATGCTACGCAGCTCCCCCCCCCCACACACACACACACACACTTAACACCCCACACCCCCAAGCCGACACTCACCGGCTGCACCGCACATGCACCACGGGAACCTGTTACCATGGATACAGCTGGCAACAGCACCGCTAGGGCCCTGGCAACCCACCACCACCACCACCACCATCGCTACTGTCAGTGCGTTTTTCCTCCTTCGCTCTATCTTTATCTCGTCTTTCTTCCTTTTCTCTCTTTCTGCGGTTTGCCTTCTGAAGCCCCCCCCCACCACCACCCCTCTCCGTCCCTCCGCTCCCCCTCAGTCTCTCTGAGGTGTTTTACTGTGGTGCAGATTTCAGGAGCTGTTTTCTCCCTCAGTCTCATTGGACTCATTAGTGTCCTTTACCGAGGCACCGTCTGTGCTGAGCGCGCAGCAGAGCGCACACGCAGGCCCGTGAGTCGCCGTGCACGTGCATGCATGTGTTTGAGACCGGGGTTGTCGCTGAGCGTGCAGGCAGGTGCACGCCACTGTCTGTGTGCGTGTGTGTGTGTGTATGTATGTGTGTGTGTGTGTGTACTCCTTATACAGCCGGCCAGGGCAGCCAATAATTACTGGAGCTTCCGGCTGATGCTGTCTATGTTTGATTACAATGATCAAGGGCCAAGTTATGGAGACTTAAAGTACCATCACCTACTGTGTGTGTGTGTGTGTGTGTGTGTGTGTGTGTGTGTGTGTGTGTGTGTGTGTGTGTGTGTGTGTGTGTGTGTGTGTGTTGCAGGATAGAGAGTTCTGTCAGGAGTTCACATTATCTGGAGCAAATAAAATCGCTGAGCGTTAAATCACACTTTCTTGTCGCTGAGGAGATGTGTTGAAATGCTTTTTGTAGACTTGTGTTATTTGGCGGCGTTGTCCCTCGTTCACTCCTCCTGTGTGTACAAAATGTTACGTGTTTGTGTTTTAGTGTGTGTGTGTATGTGTGTGTGTGCATAAGTGAGTGTGGTGGTGAGCCGAGCCGTGTAGAAAAACAGAACAAAGTTAAATATTTATGCCCTGAAGTTCACATTAAGACGAGAAAAGTTAAATCGCTGTGAACCGAAATCCCCCCGCGTGTGAATTATGAGCATGTGAGTGCTGTCTCCGCTAACTTCTCACTTTCAGCCAACCAAACGCACCTCGTCTCCTCGGGCGAGGTGCACAGCGATGAAGTTGTGATTTCTGTGTCGGGGTGAAGACGGTGTTTATATCTCGAGTTGCCCAGCGGTGGCAGAGGGACAAGCACGGCCTGTTTAGTGAGCGTTATGTGTAAGGGCAGACATTGATTGGCGGTCATTTATAAATGATGGCGCATAATGTAGTACATCCCCTCCGATGGCAGTGACTGGCTCAATAAAACATGAAGCCTCCAGTCAGGGGATGAAATATTAAAAAGGGAGGCAGAGAGGATATAGGAGCTATTTCTCCCCGGGGATTGGCTGTGGATGTGTGTCTGTGTGTGTGTGTGTGTGTCTGTGTGTGTGTGTGTGTCTGTGTGTGTGAGCACGAGTAAGACACTTGTTCGGGTTTAAACCGAAGTGTTATCGAATGTCGGGCCTGCTGGCGAAGAGATGAGGAGTCAGAATGTGGTTAAGCTGGCTAAAGAGTGGGATGAGGCGCACTCGCATAAAGTAGGAAAAATATCCGTTGTAGTGGCTTAATGGAACATTTTGTGCTTTCATATGGAGCCTGACACCATAAATGTGACCACTCTGTTATGTTCGCTGCTGAATGAGAAGAAGCAAGCCGCCGGATTGAGATGATGCATTCTCCTCTCGCCGGCTTGTCACCGACGTCCTCGTAAATGGCGGCAGAAAGACATCTCGGCGTTGTTATCGCATCGCTCCTTGCTTCCCCCTTTGTTGACGTGACAAAAAAAATAAAATAAAAAGGAGGGTGAAATGCAAAGCGAGGGAACTCATTTGCCAAAGTTGCATTGCCTGCTGGGCCAGTGAATGGAGAGGAGAGGCTGGAGAATGGTTTGTGTTCAGGGAGCTTTTCCATATTCCTCCGCCTGTCAGAGCCGATCCCTCTCTGCCGCTAATAGGGGCACAGGAGAGGACAGGCAGCATCTGCTGTCAAAACCAAATTATCTTCTGTCAACAAAGCAGGAGGGAGAACCGGCCCCGTGGCCACACAGACACATGCACACATACTCATACATTCTAGTTTGGCCATTACAGGTCACTTAAGGGGAGGGCAGTTGTGATTCTTTATTTTCTTATTGACTCGTGGCAATTTTGTGGTCAGACGCAGAAAGATGGAGTGCAGCTCGCGGAGCCGGTGCTGGATTAGGGAGCATACATTACCGGGGCAGTGCTGTAGCTGACAGTGTCGTGATGGAGGGGACGGTCTGGAGCTGTCCGGCCACACAAGCTCCCAGTGTCCCAGGAGGAGAATTATGTCCTGGTGTGGGCGGTGGAGAATCACCACAAGTCAACATATGGCACCTTGAATCAAATTAGCCCGGGTGGAGAAACCACATTTCACCGTGTTGCCCTGAGATTAAGTGACGGATCGAAAACGGCAACAGGTCAATGATATAAGACCCGGGAGCTAAACGGCCCACACAGTTGAGCCGTGATGGGGGGGGGAGCCCTGACCACCAGCCCAGGGCGGAGGACTCCACCATCTGCACAGTCCCAAGCACGGCAATTACGTTGGATGACAATTATTCCCGAACCACTATGTGTTTGGCTGCGGCCGGAAAGTAAATTATGATTCAGATCTCATTTCAAGTTTTTAATGTGATTTGAATCATGTTTTTGGGACCAGACGCTGCTGAAGCCGCTCCAGTAATGTGACCATTGTGACCAGTAGAAAACAAAACAAACGTTAACCTCGTGACATTTATGAGGCCGACAGTCGAGCTGTCACGGTTCTAACTGCAATAAAACCAGTTAGCAAACGTATAATCAGGCACAATTTCCTAAAGGTTCAGTGTGTAAGACTGAGGTGTTTCATCTGAATTGTACAAATCGTTGTTTTCTTTATGCTAGAATGGATCCTTTATATTTAAATACTTTATATTTTTCTTATCTTTCACCACTAGATGTCACTAGATTCTACCCACTGAACCTTTAAGGCTTTTTCTCGAGTCCGATCTCAAAACAATACATTTTCAAAATGTTTTTGTGTGAAACTACGCTCGGTTTTGATTTATCACGTGATAAAATAAAATGTACTGTGACATCTCACATGTGTCTCACATGTCCAGGGTCGAACCACATGTTTTTCTGCGGCGCTCGTTCAATAGCAATGTGCAGCACAGTGCTTTGTATTCGAGTTTCAGATCCTCACGCTCACCTCATCATGTCCCCAGGCCATTCGGTTTGTTTTCACACCCATCCAGGCACCCGTCGTCCTTCTCTCTCTCTCTCTCCCCGCGCGAGAGCATGTGTCACTTCATTCCTCGGCCGCATCTATTTTTCATGGAGGTAAATTGCATGGCGCCATTGTGCGTTGAACTCTGCCTCAGTAATCCAGAGAGGTGACCTCTAATAATGCAGCTCCTTCACCCCCGCGAACACATCAACAGCTCTGAACCTCAACACCGGCTCCGCTGCCTTTATTCCACATATCTCCACTTTACATTTAATCCTCGGAGCTTTTGATTTCTTTTTCCCTGTGTCCTCTCTGTTTGGTGAAGCGTTTCTTTTTAATGGATCCTGTTTTGTTTTTCGGTTTGTCTTAATTTTTACGTTTCAATTCTTCTTTAGTTTACTTCCTATTTATTCCCTTTTCAGTTTGAATCCCTTCTCTTTGTCGTCGTCCAATTTACTTTCTCTTTCTTCTAGGTTTACAACCCATTCTTATTGTCAGGGTCATTTTGACTTTCCTCCCCTTTTCTTTACACCTTTCCTGCAACACATCATCTTTCCATCTTTCTCTTACTTGTCTCTTTACCTCTTTAAAGGAGACGCGTGCTCATATTCAGGGTCATCATTTTAACTTGTTATTACTTCAAAATGTAATAACACAACAAACTACTGAATGGATTTCCACCAAACTGGAAAATAACTCATGGATCTTGATGAAAATAAATCAGGCATCTTTAGTGGACGTATATCTATGAGTATTTGAAATGTGGTTTCATGAGGGGGCCTTGGTGGAGCTGTGTGATCTACCGAGTGACATTCCAGTTTGATCTTATGATTCCAACACCCTCAGCCTCATAAAACCACCTCTTAACCTTTTAAACGAAACCTATAACTACATCGTCCTCCAACAGTGATTTATACGGCCTCCTAACTCTCGTCAGTACGTTGGGTTTTCCTACAGGTTGTTGGATACACTCTCTCAGAATAGCCTAATCACAGACAGAGACTCCGGGGATGAGGGATTGAGCACAGATGCTCGACAGCCTGCGTGTCTATAACACACACACACACACACACACACACACACACACACACTCGCACACACTTGTACAGACAGTGACACCTCACAGATGAACAAACAACAGAGGAGTCACGACCCTGTCAGCGCTCGTGGTTCCTCCGTCCTGAAACTCCTGGTACGCTGTTAAAAAAAACAACAAGTTTTCCACCAGCAGCAGCTTCACCGTACGGGAAATTACCTGCTGGACGTTTTTACACCACAATCATTTGCAAATCTGTTGAACATCTACTCCTCTAAACCCATATTTCCGGACATTGTCCCTGTGCGCGTCTGAAAGAGTCGACTGAATGCACGTGTTGTACAACAAGGAAAGATTGTGCTGAGATGAAATGATGCCATTCAGCTGCAGAAAAAGATGAATAGGAGGAAGAGAAGGGGGCAGTTAGGTCGCTGCTCCGTGCAGCAGATAATCAGGATTGGGAATGAGGATCTTTAATGGCTGTCAATTAAAAACTAATTAGAGGGTGTAAGCTCAGCTAGATCGGCTATCAGTCCATTTATCATCACACAGCTGTCACACACACACACACACAAACACACACAACACACATTATCATGAAGACATTGTGTCAGTATTTCTTTTCTGCCCCTCCAGCATTGTGTTCACACGGACACACACACATGCACGCGCTCACCTGCACACTGGAGCGCACACACACACACACACACACACACACACACACACACACACACACACACACACACACACACACACAGGGGCACAGACAGTAAATACATATGGAGCTCATTCAGCAACAAACCAGCTGTAATAGACACATTCCCTCCTCCATCTCTTTCATTTACCGGCACAGAATTGCCTCTGAATTGATGGCAAATAGTGGAATTTGACCCAAATGTATTTCTATAAATGGCTGTGAACAGACGGACAAATGAAAACACACGACCTGATGAAATTGCAGAAATTCAAATTCACCGAATGACTTGTACCGTGACAACCAATTAGAGACAAATGGATACGCATATCTCCGGGGGCGGCGGCGGCGAGTACATGGGGGTCCGGTGACTTTGCATCGCCGTCATTTACGCTTTAAGTGTGCGGCGCTTCTGCCGGAGGTTTCCCATTGTCGGCCTTTTAAGGGACAGTTCAACGTTTTAAAGAAATGGGACCGTTTGATTTGTTCTCAGTGAGACAAAGGGACAGATATCATCAGTACGTTGTATCATGAATCCGTCCCGGAGACCAAAAGGTTACCAACACTATCTAGGACAGAGATGCTTCGATACCATTTTCCCCTTCGAGTACAAATCTGATACCACTGCATTTAAAACATAACTCGTAATGTATTTTAACAGCTGTTTGCTACTAACCCTGTATAGTGTAAAGTGCTGTTATTGGCTTATTGCTAGTGTTGTAATTGGCAACACCAGTGACGCCTCTCAAAACTGAAGTCAACTCTTTACTTCCCAGTGTTTCCAGCGCTCAGACTGACGCTACACTACTGGAAATCACCTTTTCTCTGCCGCTCTAAAAAACAGCGAAGGAAAAGTGCCACAGTAGAAGTTCATAACCCAGAGAGCAGCTCCGACCAGATGCAAGTCAGTGACGTCATGTCTGCACCAGGGTTTTTCTGTTTGTTCCTCCGCAGGGTTTCGTTCCCGACCCGGAGCGTTTCAGAAGCAGAGCGTGGGCGTGTTGTTGACTCGCTGATTTTCCTTCATTTTCAGTCCACAGATACCTGTTTTTTTAGCAAAGCAGAAAGTCAGAGCTGCTTTTGAAATGCACTGGTCAAATGTCTGTCTGGTCAAATCTCAAGTTTTAGTTCCAGACTAGATCACAACCCAGTATTGTGTTTTCACTGATGTAACATCTTCTGCCCTCGTCAAACTCCGTCTGCGTGTTGTTCAAATCATATTTTATATCCGCAAACACGGTCCCACATCTGAAAAAGTACCAATCTTCAACTTAATTTCTTCCTCGGTGCCAAAGATTACCGATGTGGACTCAAACTTTTAGCCGCCTCGCCCTTAATGCTGCACCTCAATCAGCAGGGTCAAGGCCGGTGTCGGACTTATGCCGCCATCACCTGCTTTGTGAACAGAAAATTGCTTTCACCCTCAAGTACACGTGGGTGAGACTTTATCAGAGACACATCTCACCCCGAACCATATTTTTTTTGCTTCTTTCAAAAATAGCGAAAAGCGTTTTTTTTCGACTTTTGCCACGAGCGGGGTTGACGTCCACTGGTTCCCTTTTTGGTATTTTACACATTTCACACCTTATTGTGAAAAGGGAAACAATATCGAAATCCAACTCTATTCTTCTGTGTGAAAGGAAAGACGATGTCTCTGTTGTTTGACTGACAACAGCTTGTGGCATTTTCTATAAGAAATGTATTGTTGATCCAACACTAACAGGAACATTTTAGTGTTTCTGTGTCAATATAGAAATCTCTCTTTCTCTCTGTGTGTATGAATCTCCTCCATGACAGAGTCCTATGTATTTAATTTAGCTTTTTTTTTTATTATGAACAAAACTGCCCTCTTTATCACTTAAGGCCAATCTGAAAATGCTTTCATGTAACTTACAGATATAAGTGAAGGCTCCTTTTATTCAGAATAGAGAGTAAGAGCACAAACCTCCTCTGGTGTCAGTGAAGTGTCTGGTTGTCGTCGGCTCAATAAAGGAACAAGACAAGTAATCAGAGGAGATTAGCATTTTCCTAAAAGTTCGAAAATTACCACTTGTACCACTTAAGAGTCTTCACGTTATTTTTTCATGTCATGTGTAAACCTGTCATCTTTTTAAAGGATAGAATAATACAAACAGAAAGGAGAGCAGCCGTTGGAGCAAATTTAAAATTATATAGATTTATATTAAATGATATTTGGGTTTGGGTCCCGTTGGGTGGGCTATGTACTTGATTTTCTACACTGTACGTCTCTGTAATCGGTGAAAACATCAGGCTCCAGTCGGGTTTGGACACGAAACCCAGAATATCTGATCTGCATCGAGCTCCGTTACGAGTTTTTGGACAGAAAACTGAATCCTGAGCCAGATGCGGGTTTAGTCCAATGAGATAAATCAAATCCATCCAGCGTTTCATTCCAGTACATCCAGATTTTCATTCTACAAATTAATGTCTGAAGTGAATTACTATCACTGGCAAATTCAAGAAGGCATTTCTTTGACACTGAACGTCCACAAACCCCAGTGACCTGCACCCACTGGACGGCTGCAGCTGTCAATCACACGGTGTCCACGCCCCCCAAAGCATAAAGCGCTATGACCATAAACTCCTCATGAAAATCTTCACTGACGTTATAAATCAAATAAACTGACTTCAGCAGCCACTTGAGTGGAGACTTGGAGTCCAGGTCCAGGTTTATTAGTCCGTCAATAGCAGGTGAAATCCTGGGACACTTTGCTCCCTCTGAATTCCTCGTATTCATCGTTACCGCACTTTGTCATCTGCCTTGTCGACATTTGTCGCCGTGGTTTTGCGCATTCTTCGGCGTGTGTGTGTGTGTGTGTGGTGTCTAGACAGGAGAAGCCTAATCTATTTTCCATGTTCCCATCCGGTCCTGTTGCAGCCTTTGAATGGCAGATAAACAGAGCGGGGCTAAGGCTGAGGCTTCATCAAGAGGATTAATTCTGCGAGTCTTATCTCCAGAGGAGCCTCTCTGCCTCATCTTTCTCTTCCCCCCCTTCCCCATGGGCGTCGAGGGCTCTCACCGCGCACTACAGAGTTCACTCCCAGTTCACACACTTTGCTGTGCAAACTGCTGCCACCAGCTCAAAAAATCACACCACACACATCCGCCGGGGCGTCGTGTGGCGTCTGGCGAGAGCGCGGGATGACGACGCATGTGGATTTGATCGCGTCGCAGTCCCCCCCCCCACCACCCCCCAAAAAGAAGGTCCTCCAGAGTGGATTACTGTCAGACGGAATTAACACAGACTCCGGATGCAAATGTTTTAATTATGAAAAAGATAGAAACTGGAGCAGAAATGCTGAAGTAAGACAAAACTCCCGTATTAAAATGTGTTGTGTCTGCTGAGGATGATTTAGTTATGCTACGATACTGCCAGACAAAGAGTGATTGTCGCAGCGTGTCTGAAGGCACAACATTTCAATATGAAAGGAAAAGCCAGATATAAAATGTACATTATAATCAGGGAAGGATGTGGTTGATAAAAAACGAGGACAAAGACGAACTTACTCAGCCAGACTCGGTTAAGAATTCAGTTAAATCATTCGTGGCTTCTGGGAAATCAATGTAGTGGGGATTTGGGATGATTTACGTAATCGTTGTGCTGTTAAATATCAGCATCAAACCTGTATTTTAGCGTAGAACTCCGTGTTTTTTGCCGTTTTAACAAAGCAAACAAACCCAAGCAAACACTGTGAAGTTACATAAACAGACGCCTATTCAGGGGTTTTGATAGAATCCTGCATCGAGGCGTTATTGGTGATAACGCAGGTGGTAGTTGTGTTGTAATGTGTGCAATCAGCAGGCTGGAGTGGAGACTGTGTGAGAGGAGAGGCTCGGATAACTGTGATTTCTACAAACAGACACCGACAGCGAGCGGCCGCGTCAGCTCAGGTTCCTCGTCCTCCTCTTAACTGTCACCGCGGTTATCAGCATCATCATCATCGGCGCGGTTCTCATTCGTCACGGTGATTAATAGTCGATAAGCGAGAGTCAGTTCCTCTGAGTTTCTACCCCGAGGATAGAGTAAGATGGAAATGGACGCGTGGACTTTTACTGGACGTCAAGAAGAGAAGATCTTGATGAGTGGATCTGTGCTCCATCACCTGCGGCCTTCATCGTTGGGCTAGGTCAACTCCCTCCTCTCTCTCAAACTCGCTCAACACTGGACGGCCTCAGGGGTCAAAGTTCAGGTCCCATGAACTTGACCTGAAGCAACCCGAGGCTGTTGAGCAGAACCTTCTCCTCGTAGGAAAATCCAGTGTTTTTCTTTTCAAACACAACACAGACATTGGCCAGTCAGTTTCGTTTGTGTTCAGCGCGACGATCAAACTTAAAATCTGTTCAGAAAAACGCGTGGTGAAATTTTATCCAGTGTAATATCCAGTATCATCCGGTAGTTTGGGTGGGCTGTGTAAGCGTGTGTGTGTCTGTGTGTGTGTGTGTGTGTGTGCACATGCTTTGTAGCCTTGAGGCAGCAGCTGACGATAATCTCTCGGAGGGGTCCATGTCGTGGTTGTCACGGCGATCTTCCCAGGGCTGATGTTGGCTGACGGCTGGTGTCACCATTGCTTTCCATCACCGGCTCTCTGATGGCTCTCATTTCACTGAGTGTGTGTGTGTGTGTTTGTGTGTGTGTGTGTGTTTGCCTACACATGTCGGAGCGGTTCCTCGTGGTGTATAAGTGTGTTTGTGCCTTTTGTATGTGTGTGTTTTAACTCCTGTGTGGCTCAGATTTAATATTAAAGCAACCTGCTGAAGGTGTACGTGTGTTTTTTCCTGTAGTTCCATCTGCTGTCGGTATTTATGTGGTATTTTATTATTTTTTTATCTGTTAGTTTGCTGCTGCAGGGAAACTTCTCCTTGACGATCAATAGACATTCGATCTATCTCATGATTTTAATCATTTCTTAAGCTCGGGGAACGAACTCGCCGCTCCCTGACCACCCACTCCGGTCAGCCGCCCGCAGTTCACCCCGCCGAGTGACGACAGCACGGCTCGCAGTTATTTCTGTTCGGTGTAAAATAGCAGCTTGTCCGGCCTCGACAATGACTGAATGAATAATAAACAAGTTCACGAGTGCAATTTATTTTCTATGATGAGTTTTTCTGATTAAATTAGACAAGTTTGTTTCGCTCTCAGCGGGTTCATCTGCTTCCTTGTGTGTCGGTGAGAGAGTGTGTGTGTGTGTGTGTGTGTGTGTGTGTGTGTGTGTGTGTTTGTGCGCCTGCCGGTTTCACTTGCCTGCAGATGGCAATGTGTTACATTTCTATAACAGTCTCTCTCTCTCTCTGTCGAGCACAAGTGCTGCTGCTGCTGCTTCTCCTCCCGCTGCTCAGGCTGGTGTGCAGCTCTGTGCTTAAAGTCGTCACCGCTGAATGGACGGATGGAGGAAAAAATTTAATACGTACTTTGCATTTCAATGACATTTCAATGACTTCCCCCCCCCCCCTCGTTCTCTAACTTCATTTTTTTAATCCCTGTGAATCACTGGAGTTTCAGACGGAACGAAACTGCAATTGAAAAGAAAAAAATCTTTCGCTTGTAACATTTTGTGATGGCGCCTTGTTAAAAGGTGACGTGCCATAATGGGAGGGGGGGGGAGGGGACTCAATAAACATCGGTGTCATCGCCTTAATTCCTCCCGAGTTATGTCTCAAAGCTGAAAATTTGAGCCTAATTTGGAAGCTGTGAGTGTGATACAGGTTGTCAGCTTCTGCGATGATCTGTCATCTCCCGGCCGAGCTCGTGCAACGATGCCTCTTCTCTGCAGAGAGACGGGAGTGAAAGGCAGCGGAGGAGGGAGGAGGAGGGGGATGAAAACCTGATGGGCAGAGACAGAGGGACCATATGGAGTTTCACAGTTTTAGATTTCTCTCACAAATGCTTTTCTCAAACTGACTCATGTTGTTTTTATTACTCCTGACAGTAGTAAACAGCTGGTGTGTGTGTGTGGGGGGGGTGGGGTGGGAGTCTGGATCTCTGTCTGCTGTGGGCTTCTACATGTGCCTTTACATACCTTCTCGCGTGTGTGTGTGTGTGTGTGTGTGTGAGCATGTGCACGAGTGTGGGTGTGTCAAATCTGAATGCATTCCAGCACACTGTTTACGGCCTGTGCAGCGTGAGAAGTGTGTGTAAGAGCCGCTGCTACACATTCAGCAGCCATGTCCAATTGAAATAGATTGCAGCCATGGAGGCAGGGTAATTCTGGGTGTGTGTGCTGTAATCTTCCTGCTCCTCCGTTCCTCGTCTGGCTTCTTTCTCCTACTTCCCCTCCATACATAATGAGATCGATAGCTTTTGCAGAAAATAGAATCACAAAGTGAAAGAATGAGCATTTGTCCTCGACCGTTTTTTCTCTTTTTGGGTCGTGTCCTCCCGCAAACCGGGCCGCTAAACGGAGTTCATCTAGTTTTAATTCTCAGAAAGACGGATTCTTTAATGTCACCGTGCATCAATTTAGTCTGGCAGCCGTCCACTTAGCAGCTTATATGTATGTAACTGATCAAATATAATAAATAGACAATTGAATAGATATTGACATGAGAACTAGACTCAGAAATCTGTCGCTGTGATTCTTGTTAAAAATGTTTATTCAATTTATTATGTCTAAACATTACAAAGCATTTCTGAGAACCGGATTCTGTGGTCGGGGGTTCAGTGGGGTCCGGTCTTTTCTCACCAAACCCTGGCAGCGATAGGGGGGGTTATGGTTATGCATTATGGGGCTATGGCAGCTGCCTTAGGGAATCCACCAGCGAAGGGGCTTTTCCTCGGAAATCAAACTACCCATCTGGGAACGTGTTGAACAGAATAGCCTGTGATCCCTCAGTTTGGGGTGAAGTCTCCAATGAAAACGACAAAGAATGGCGTCAATATAAATCCCCCAAAATATGCCCGATTTAAAGTTCCATGAGTTATTCCCTGGTAAATTGGTTAAAATGTCCAAAACCTTTTTCTCTCATGAAACATCCTCCTCGCTACGTTTTGTAGTTTTTGCATAAATCCTGCTGACGAACAAACGGACAGGGGAGGAAAAGCAAGATGAAGAATGGAAAATTAAAAACTTGATCTGACAGTCGTCAACTATTTAACTAACTATAATGTGAGGAATCTATTCCTGTGTGTATCTATATGATTTTATATCGAAGGCTGTTCATAAGAGCTACATTCAATTTAGCCGGTGTGTTGCTGGGAGACCAGAGAAAAGTTCAGTGGCAAATCTTTTCCAATGTCAGCGACACGTCAACGGCAACGGATTTATTGATATCGTCCTTTTCTGGTCTTATCAACCCCTGAAAGTCCTTTACACCACAAACCACATCCACCCAACGCTGCTATATGCTGCGATTTTTCTATCAGGGGCAATATGAGGAAGTAGTTTGCTCAAGGACACTTTGGCATACAAGCTAAAGGACCCGGGGACTGAACCGCTGACCCTGTGGTTGGTGGGCGACCTGCTGTTCAGCGCCTTCATTACAAACAGGACAAAGACTGGGTCTGTAGTTCAGGGTTCGTTCAGTCGCGCTTCGCTGACCCTCGAACAAACTGGAGAACGGATCAGGCCACGACCACGAGATGGACCCGAGTCCGTGGATCCATGGAGAATCAGCCCCGTGTCCATCAGGCAGCAGTGTGAATGCAGTCGTTCCCTCTGTTTACCTCTAGATAAACGCAGCATCACCCAGACTGAAATGCACCGCTGATGGGATTTGATGTTTTTTATCTTTCCCTTTGACTGACAGGCCAAAGCTAATTATCTCCCTTTGCTCCCTCCCTCCCTCCATCTCTCTCTCTCTCTCTCTCTCTCTCTCCCTCTCTCTCTCTCTCTCTCTCTCTCTTCTCTCTCTCTCTTCTCTTCCTCTTCTCTCCATCTCTAGGAGAACAGAGATTCCAGGAATAGAAACAGAAACACTGTTCATGGGGGATTGGATCCACAGCTGATCTTTATTCACAGTTTCTTTTGACGACGTTCTGCAGCAACAGGTAACGTCCTCTGGGACAGGAGGGTTGGGGCGGGGCGTGGGGGGGGGTAAATACATGTAGGCAGATAAAAACTTTGCCAGACTAAGTTGAAACTGCTGAAGTGTGGTCAACAACTTTCAAGATCCTCCCATTGATTTAAAAGATGGACGACAGTAGATACGACCAAGCCATTTTGTGCTTCCACGCAATTTGGAGGCGGAGTCTGTGCAGTAGCGATCGTGGGGTGGAGCTGTGGTGTCAAGGTCCCGCCCCCACACATGCACGCCACCAAATGGAGAGTCGCTCTCAGCTGTCAATCATGACTTTTGCTTTTATATAGCAGTGTAAAGAAAACCTTTTTTTGATTTGGTCATGTTCCATCTTCTAACATGGACTTATGACCTATACTGCACCCAGCCACTAGGGGGCGATGATAACACGATTTGGCTTCATTTTTCAAGAGCAATCACTAATTATTAAACATTACGTAAAAACCTTCAGATATATATAAACTATGAAGTAAAAACGGAAATATATATTGCAAAAAAAAAGGCAAAAATAACCAGTATATACAGACCTGCATTAATTCACAGGATTTACTTCACACACATTTCACTGTGCTTCACCTGCAGACACACACACAGACACACACACACACACACTTCTATTTGTGTGTTTGCTCATGCTGTCTGCATTTCAGCTGCACGTCCCTTTTTTTTCCGAGTCCTGAGTGATTTAGCCCTGAGAAGCGAAGTGCTCTCTTCGAGCAGTCAGAGCCACTCAGCGCTCAGCGGCAGACAACAGGACGGGACGTTCAAGTGTCGCCTGTAAACCTCCTGCATCCAAACATTTCTGTTTTCCGTCATTTTTCTTGAAACAAGAGGCTTTTCTTCCAGATATTTTCTCAACCCCTTGGTCTCTGATAGACCAGCGTGGGTGTTGCGGTGACGAGCCCTTTGTACTGAAAGTGCCCGCACTCAGACAACACTCAACACGGATACAGTAAAGCCACGAGTGTCTCCTTCCATGTCCGCAATCGCCCACTTAGCCGATGGACCCGTTGACGCCGGTTGCTATGGATGCAGAGCGCTGCCTCTTGTCACGGTTAACGACATATTGGACTCACCTTGACTCTGTGCAGGTAGCGTCCACGTGACGCCGTTTCACATCCGCTGTGGAGCGAGAGGCGTGACAGGAAGAGAGAGACTCCACATGGGGACACGGTCAAAGCTGTTCAGCTCATTACTGGTTTCTCACACTTTAATCCTGGTTTCTTGATGTTATAACTAGTTTTTTTTAACACCTCTACGTACCAGATTATCATTTTAGTCATGCTAATTGTATTGTGCTCTCTCCACAACCGTGGCTCTGCACTATGATTGCTTCTGGCTCCAAATGACATCACAAGCACAAGATGGCGGCTTCTCTACCTCCGATATTTTAGCCTTATTTTATGTTTTACAACGGGAGGAAGTGGAGATAATGCTTCTGCCTTTAGTCACAATCTTCTGCACTGTGGTATTTGAAACCCTCTCCTTCTTATCGACGTTCTGTTGCACATATTTACTGTTTATTACCCCTCTCACGGTGTTGTTTTATTAATGTGAAGCACTTTGCGACTTTGCTCTGGGAAAAAAGCCGCTGCACTAAATAAACTTCACCTACTTACAGCTTGTACGCACAAGATTTTGGACTCGGAGCAACTTGTTTCAGCAGCAGTCAGCTTCTCTTCCCCGCTGCAGCAGGGCGACAGTATTTACCCATCAGCTAATGGCCCGCGGGTCAAGGGTGACACACTCTCACGTCTCCGCGCTGCCCTTTCTCTCCGACCTCATCTCATGGTCGTGCGGGTAATGCTAGACGATCCCACCGGCATTAACTATACACACAAATGTGCCCGACTCTCCACACGCACACACACACACACACACACACACACACACACTCTCACAAAGATCCAGAATCAAATGCATGCAGGCAGCTACATACAGACACACAAATAGAGGACACATATTCTGTTGTTCGCCCCAAACACACAGCCGGCGAATGCATCCTCTTCACATATGCATGATGGGGAGATAAAGCTGAAAGGTCAATTCCATTAGACAATCTCCTTATAATGTCACAGTGCCTGCAAAGAGCAACCTGCGATCCCCTGTCTCAGCCTCACATCGCAGTTTTTATCAGAGCGCAGCATCCGTCCCACCGGCCGAGGAGCATCTACTGACTGTCATCGAGATCCGCTGATATATCGTCTGTTGACGGCAAAATGTCCACAAAATTCCTCCGCAAAGGTCGACTGACGCTGGTTCATCAAGTATCTTCCCTGCAGCTGTTTGTTTATTACAGAGTTATTTACACAATTAGGAGCTCGTGTTTACATCTAACACAGAAACGTGTGAAGTTATTGAAGTTTGTTACTCGTCAGTGGTGAAGGAACTCCAAAGTTTACAAACTGCGTGACGTTGGGTTTAGCTCGATGCTACTGCACGCCCAGCTGCACCTATTGGACTGTGCTAGCTGTCAATCACACGTTACACACGCCCCCGATGCATCAGTTGTTCTATCGTCATCCTTTAAGAGAAACTGGCTCCTCCTCTCCACCCCACTGGCCAATGAGCCGTCACTGTCTCTCACCGTCTCTGTGCAGTTGAAGCATATTTTAATACCGTTTCCTGGCAGCTTCTGTGTTGTTGTGGATGATTGGCTAGCCCCCCCCCCGAATGGCCCCTGATTGGCTAATGTCGGACTGAATTTCCCCGAGGCTAATCCCTCTCAAACGCACAGACAGATACACATCCTCAGACACGCCCCCCACACACACTCGGGCATCACTCACACACACAAAAAAAAACCCGCAAACCCAGGTGTTTTCTCTGTATGCCCGCCACATTGTCTGAATGTTAATTACATGCAGAAGGCATCTGGGCCCGTCCACTGCTAATCCTCTTTTAATTATATGTGTCCTCACAATGACACAAGGTTTACAATGGTGATTACAGCCGTATTAGACGTAGTGGAAAATAGGTAAGGGGACCTCAAGGGAAATGGAAATCATCACAAAGCAAATAGGAGCGCTTGTTTGTCCACGCTATGAAGTAGTGGTGGCTTGTGCGAGTTTGCTTTATCCGCGATTTACTTTCCTAGAAATCAGTTTTAATGAAACGAGGCGGCTGTCCCGGCGTTTACACAGAGTCTGAACATATTTGCAGATTAGACACTAGTACGTTCAGCTTATCTGCGTCTTTATACACTTTATAGTAAGTGATTTAAATTACACGAGAGTGACGGGATTGACATGGTTGTGTTGTGATTATGATATGATAAAGACACATTATAATTTTATACGGTTGTTATGGGAGATACTTTGCTTAATTACACATCACTTCAGCCGTGACCATAAAAAGTATTGATTACTGCAGCTTTGAATATTAAATATTGACGTATTTACTGTTTGTAATTTCTCTCTCTCTCTCTCTCTAGACAATCCCGATACTGCTACTGGTATTCCACGGTATTCCAGAATCAGAAAATATAGCTGTACAGATATTATTATATTTATTTCTTGGGATACAGCCTGAGTCCTGTTTCCTTGACGTGTTTCAGGCAACTCACCAAATATATTCGGCGAGCTTGTTACGTCTCTTTGAGCTTTTTTAAAACTTTTATACGTATGGACATATTTGAAATGAAAACCAACTGTGTGATTTAAGAATAAGTGTGATCATCTGCTCGGGCAAACACGCACACACTTCGAGAATCTGACCATGTGTGACCCAGACCTCCTCAGAACGGGACTGGATCTCAAACATGTCCTCAATCTTTCCTGGATGCATTCACTGTTGTACATGGAGCCGTCCAATCTGGCTAATCTGGCTCCAATCTGCTAAATATCTAATAATATCTGCCTCTTCAGCACCGATGTGCTTTATATCTGCTGCTGTAGTTCAAGAAAAGTTGGTCTATCTGAGCTTTTTTCCCAAAAAATGTTTCATGTTGCAACTGGAAATGAATGAGAGCGATGACACCGAACAGACAGTGGGCTAAATGAGGCTAAAAACCTTTTATTGAGTCGTTAACTTTAAACCTTTGATCGGTGCAGCTTCATGAATTCAAAGCGTTTTCTTTATCTGCTCTGCGGTGATGGCCTAACTCTGCTTTCACCGCCGCCTCGCCACTCCGTGTCCTCTGCAATTTCCTGCATCGCTACGTGTCCTGTTAAATATGGACTCAGCGTTGGCTCGGCCCGAGAACATGCGGTCGGCTCCTCGCCGCGGAGGAATGTCCCGCCGTCGCTGGCGAAACCCAACATCTGCTGCGGGCCTCGTCCCAATCAGAGCACTGCACAAAGTACGAGCCGTGAGGAAATGGCAAAGCGTACGTAGACACTCCGCCAGACCTCTGGGAGAATAAGTAGCTTAGGGCTATAAAAACGACAGAACACGGAGAAATGCAGCACATGCACACGCAAGACTACACGTGTGTTTGTCACGGCAGGAAGGAAACGTGTGGACCGGAGGTTGTCCCCGAGTCTTAAGTGCGAGACTGTATGAACGCACACATGCACACGCACACCTCCCTGGCTTTAAAGGGACCTAAGGGAGCTCCTCTCAGTGTGTAGGGGGAAGCCATGAATAAAACTCCCATTTGACCCTCACTGCTATAAAGCCTGTCTTTGTTGGGCCTCACAGGACCCTCTTTATCCGGCCTCCATCCTTCTTCTCCCTCCTCTCCCTCGCTCTCAGATGAAATCTTGCCCTTTTGTTTTTCCCCTCCATCCTGTCATGGCTGGGCCTTCATGTAATATGCATGAGGTTCAGTGGGGTTTTTTTTCTTCTTCTCCGGGAGACGTACAGTGGACAGCACAGTGGGGGCAGCCCTGGCAGAGTTGACCTCTGACCTCCTGGCTAACATCCTCAGTGCCGTCCATTAATCACGTGGCCACAAGTGGCCCGCGAGTAAAGGATTTGCAGGCAGAGACGGGTTCCTATCTGGTGATGCATCATGTGGCAAGGGGAGGGCTGTTGTGTAGAGGGTGGGGCTGTGTGTGTTTGTGTGCGAGTGTGTGTTTGTGTGCGAGTGTGTGTGTGTGTGCGAGTGTTGAAGCCGACCCTCTGCAGCAGATTCCTGTGAAGATTGCCTCTGGCCTCTCCGTCTGTATTCCACAACAGGAACAATGTTCTCCTTTAGTTGTGTGTCTGTGTGTGTGTGTGTTGTGTTGTGTCTCGGCCGTGTGTCTCTCTTCTCACGCAGGCACACGGTGAGATCACATGCCTTCTGCACACACACACACACAGACACACACGCAGAGAGTCAAACCGAGGTTACGGAGCCACAGCTCAGTTCGTCTTTTAGTAAGAATCACATGTCGCCCAGTCGCTGTTTTACGCCTGTGATGTGATGACGGGGCTTTTAAAGGCCGTCGCCGGTGCTTCAGCGCGTGTGAACCCACTCACTCCACATCACAGGGACTTTATTTTCACGTCCAACTTTTCCCACAACTGCAGGCATCCATTAGTTTCCATAAATTACCATACAGATCTCCCCCTCCTTCTTCTCTCTCTCCATCTCTCTCTCTCTCTCTCTCTCTTTGTCGTCACCCGGGTGTTTGCCCCGGTACAATATGAAAGTCTATTATCAGACTCTGGATACTGATGTGTCACTCAATTATTTTGTGTTTTGTCTTTGCATGAATCTGCAAAAAACCTGTATTTTAGGTCAAATCAGTGTTTAGGGATAAATCTGGTTATTTGTACAGTGACTTTTGTAATTACCGAGTTTATCTGGTTGATGAACTCTCAAAGGCAAAGTGCATTTTGTTGTCTGCTGTAAAAACACGGCGGAGGGAGCTGCAGGCTGTAACACAACCTCGTATGATTTTCATGCTACGTACAGAAATGAATTAAAACTAATATTTGCTGCTTCAATGTGGAAAAATAAAACTGTAATTTGTACAAGATGTGTCAAATGCGTGTATGTGACTGTGAGCATGAAGCTGTTGTTGCAGCGGCGATAAAATATGCAAAGTGTGTGTGTTATAGTTTAAATGAATACATGTGTGTGATATTTTTAAATTATATAAAAAGGGTTTATTGTTACATAACTACTGATCAGACTTTAAAATGCAGAGTTAGATCCAAACAAACTAAGAAACGAATGACGTGAACGCACTCGATTCGAGACCTGAGCTTCTAACGCTCGGTTTCTACTGTTGCATCGACTCTTATTGATTTGTTATCAGCGCAGAGACATATCTCAGAGCTCTGTGGGAGTTTCTCCGTGTCTCTGGAGGCGTTTCAGCCAAGTTCAACCTCAGTTCAACGCTTCTGCAGAAAAAAACTAGAAAACACAGAAGTCGTAGGAAAGAAGAAGAATTCTCATTAAAACAAGATTAGATAAAGAGTTTGGAAATCGTACGAGGGAGATACTGTGTTTAGAGTCGGGCTCAGTAATAAACACTGTTGTGATATTAATTTCGGTGCTGTGCTTTGCTGTGTGTGTGTCTGTGTGTGTGTGTGTGTTCATTTTCTGGGGGCAGGTCGTTGCGTCAGCGTCTATTCAATAATAAAAATGTTTCCAGGGATTTTTTTACTCGACAGCGGGGGTGTCGGTCTGTAAATCCCACCATGCACCTTGCCTGAAGGAGCTGCTAACCCAGCTAAAAGAATTTCATTAGTATGGGCTTCACTGGAGTTTAGCATCAAATGAGGGTCTAAACGCTGTTTCTGACGCTTTTCCAAGCTTCGTTCGGGGGAAACGTTTTATTTTTCTGTCTGGGAAATGGTTAAAGTTAAATTGCACTGGCCTCACCCGTCGGAGGGCACGTTTTAAAATGCACGAAATCGAATTCTTAGTTTGGGAAAAGTTTAAATTCTGTAGATAGTAGAAGTTTTTTTTTTTTCTACCTGACGGCAACACCGGCAGCAAAATACACCCACATGGACGTACACAAGCAGCGCTACACGTTCGTGGCTGCACACAATCTCAACACGCACTGTTTACACTTTTACTATAGCGCACAACTCTACAAACCAAACACACACAATAGACAAACACATACTCTTCATCAGAATCAGCCTGGGGGCGGCGCCGCCTCACCCCTGACCCTGTGAGAGCTCATCGAATGGGGCAACACCCTCCAGCAGAGAGCGAGGAGGAGGAGGAGGAGGAGGAGGAGGAGGAGGAGTGAAGGATGTTTACAGTGTATATCTGTATCGTGGCTGCTGCCTCACTCAGTCTGTCTCCACCGATCTGTTTTCATTATTCCCTCAGTATCAGCCAAACTTGAACCATTTAAATTCTATCCGGGCTCCCGAACATCTGTCGCTGCCTTATCTGTGGATAATGGAAAGATTTAGTGGCATTCAGAATTTTATAGAGTCGACTCCGCTCCGCTTTACTCTGTCGCCGCTCTCACTCCTCTCCTCCATCTCCCCTGTATATCACTCTCTCTCTCTCTCAACGCCCACACAGAACGCATACCTCTCCCATAGAGCAGCGCACAGTTATGAATACGTGCATCAACATGCACACCAGCCCCCTCTAAATCCCTCTCTGCCTTTTCTCTCACTCATTCACGCAGGATTCTTTTGCTCTCCAAAGATAGAAGTGTTACGCCACCCGTCTCCGAGCCCCTCCACTCCCCTGGCTCTCGTCTTTCTTCTGCTCCCCCCCCTCCCCTCCCCTCTTTCCTTCACTTTCTCTTCATCCTCTTCCTCCTCTTCGCTCTCTCTCTTCCCCCTTTTTTCACTTGCTTGTGCCACCAGCTGGGCCTGGCAGGATCCCAGGATGCCCTGGGTTCTGCTCCACTAGCTTTTTTCCGCTCTGGCACGGCACCACAGGCCCGTCATGCTGCGGCTCGGGTCTGCGTGCGTGTGTGTGTGTCGGCGTGCGTTTGAATGTACAGGATAAGTGATTGTACATTATAGAAAATGCTGCAATTACGCAACACGTTGAATAGAAATAATGACTTGTAACCATTTTCAATCTGAGGTAATGAGTGTTACGTTTGCATTAATTTATCAAGGATGTGTATTTAGTTTACCGAGCGGTGATTAATGTAAAAAACGTGTTTTCTGACTGGATTATGAGAAGGTCACAGCCGCCGCAGCAGCTAAACACCTGCTTCACGATATCTCCTCAAAATGATTATTGTGCCCATCAGGGAAGTTAACAACACCACAAACACAACACAAGTGAGTTTAGTGAATTGTTACGATACAATACTGAACATGAACATGAATGTTTTATTAAAACTACACAGAAATTGATCCGATATATAAGATCAGAGGCTGCAGCACAAAAATAAAACCTTAACGGATTAAAAGATTCCTCTGATAACGTTTGATGTGCTTATACCAAAAATTACCTCTGACGCAAATATGGCAATGCATCAGCATGTGTGCACATGAAGACCGGTGACAAATTAGAGGAAATACCTGAAAAAGATTCAATAAATAAAGGTCATAGAATAGAACTCAGTCGAGCTCAAGGCCCAACAGTCCTCCTCAATTCAAGCTGCACCAAATTACACTTCTAAATATGAGCCTGGTGTTTTACATCATAGAGTTCCCTGAAGATAAATCAGTGAAAAGCTAACAAACAAATAAACATGGAGTTTATTCATAAACCCTATGAATAACATTCAAGGGCTGTGAACACTTAAAGAAACGATATGTGGAAATTAGTATTAGCTGTATTTTTAATTTTTTTTTATAGCTAACAACTTCTTAAAAATGGATTCAAACTGTGATGTCGTCGCTCCGCGGGGGAACAGAGAAACTTTGACTCTCTCTCTTTAAACCGCCGACTAAACCAAGAAGAATGTCGTGCTCGTTGAAAAAGAACGAGACTCAGAGACACTTTAACACTTTAACACTTTGTAAATGATTAATGAATTAACTGAAAGCATTAGTGAACAATGGAAAGTGCCAGGAACATAACGTTCACATCAGATGTAGAGGTGATTCTTTATTTCTGACATTATTCGAAGCCAATCTGAGTATGTCTTGCTCTAACTTGTATAAGTATGTGCATATATAAATATATAAATATGTAGTTTGGTACGTGGGGCCCTTGTAGTAGCCCTCAGTGTTTGGAGGCCCGAGCAGTTTTCACCCTCTCGCGCTGCTCTCCAGTCTCTCTCACCTCCCTGTTATCCAGCCTCTCTCGTCCTCTGCCTGGAGAACCCTCAAACCCAGGTGAAGAGTGCATTGTTTCCACCTGTCTCTCCGCCCACACACACACACACACACACACACACACACACACACACACACACACACACACACACACACACACACACACACACACACACACACAGCGCTCCGACCCGGGCAGCAGTTTGTTTACTCTGATAGAGCTCTGTTATTCGGCTCATTATTCTCACCTCCTCTCGACGCAGACATGACAATGATGGTTGTGTAAGAGTTCATGTGCAAATTAATGCCGGTTCCCAAAAGCAAAACTGTATTTCTGTGGTTTGTCGAATGACTGTGGCGCCAGCGGCTGCTTTTCACTGGACCGACGTTTGTAGGTCAGGACTCAAACTTCTGGATTTTAGGCACAGACGGAATAAATGTGCTGCCAATATTCAACTGTGTGCAAACTGCGAAGGACAAATTCACTTTTTTTTTTTTTGTTCTTCGGGTGTTGAACCAAGAGATGCTCAAAAATATCAGTGTGAGAAAAGATAAAGCTTCAATATTATTAAATATGCGACACTCAGAGAGCACATACTGTACATCCACCAAAACAGTGTTTAAATCTGTTTTCATGCATCTGCACGTAGAGCTGCCAGCTTCTGGTGAAATGACATCAAATTTCATAATAAAGCAACGTGGAGCTGATGTGCACATACGCATCATCTGCAGGTGATTTTTAATTCATAAATTACTTCTGGAATTTTAGCAGTTTTGGCAGGTATGTCATTGCTACGAATATTTGGTATTATATTTGTCATCAAATAATGAAACTGGATGTGATCAAATTTATAGATTAGGAAGTAAAAACATTAATTCTAAGTAAAAAAGGTCTTTTCACCAATTAATATGCTGGATTTTTATAAAATAAATATCTGAAATTTTTCTTTCTCCTTGAAAAATGTATGAAAATGTTCTAAAATTAAACATGAAAAGAAAATGAAAACAATTCCTGGATCTGTCTTTAATCTTATTTTTAGTAGTTTTCATGTATCATGTTAACGTCATATCTCGGCATGTTAAAGAAAGTGAAACACAATCTGGATCCCGTCTTTCCTGGGGGGGGGGGGTCACACTCCACCCCTCCACCACATTTAATGGAAAACGGCTCAATAGTTTTTTTTTTTGCATAATCCTGCTGACAAATAAACAAATGCAGATCAAATCCAAAACCTTCTCAGAGCGAGGCCAGTAGCCCCCGGTCGACCGGTACAACCACACGTCATTAACAATCTGTCGAGTAGTTGTAGAAGCTGGAAGAGAAACAAAAAAATTATCCCGGCAACAAATATGACTCTTTATGAAAGAAGCCACTTGTTGATGCTTCCTGCGTCCGAGTCGAACACGTTCTTTATTAGACTTCGACTGAGGATCAGTGAAACTCAAACGTCAGAGTCCAACCGGCCTCGTGTGTCTGTGTTGAGCAATCCGCTTGCTGCTGAATGTGGTCGTTTGGTCTTGTGTAAACCCCCGGCCCCTCGCTAAGCATCTGTTTCCTCGGACAGACGCACACAAAGTACACACACTTGTGTTGGCTTGCACACGCACGTTGTGGAGACCTTCCGGTTTCACTAAGAGTGCTGTGAGTCCAAATGAGGCTTTTAAGTCGGATGGGTACAGATGTCTGCAAATGTTAAGAAAACACACATGCAAATAGAAAACACACATGCAAATAGAAAACACACATGCAGATTAAGAAAATTACTTCATCAGTTTGGCGTCACGTGCAAAGCGTCACAACACGTGCAAGTACAGGATCCATGCTTCGTTGAGCTCCATCACGAGTAGCAGACGTCTAACAACTGCACAGAGCATCGAACGACAGCCTGTTCGTCACATTTTTTTGGGTGTCGTTTCTCTTATTTGCATGTGTTGTGCGCATGTGTGTGTCTTCCCGATGATGTGTTTTATGTTCATAACTCTGACCACAAACATACGACTCTCCTCACTCCGGCCTTTCTCTTTTTGCACTTTCCTTTCCAGTCCTCCTCCTCCTCCTCTAACCTCCCGTGATTTATTTCCTCCACATTCTTACCAGAGAGACTCTCTCTCTCTCTCTCTCTCTCTCTCTCTCTCTCCTTTAAAACCCGTCTGTAAAACCACCAGTATGGGTCTGATTAGCTGCAGAGAATAACACAAAACAGACACATTCTCATCTGCCACAGAAATAACTGTGTTTACTCCAGCAGTCGTTCTCCGGCTCCTCTTCTGGGAGCTTTTAGGGGCGTTACATGATGTTTTGGACTCAGTGAGGATAAAGGTGAGTTGGGTCGTGGTCAGCGAGGCCAAACAGCCGTAACGCTGCAGTAACCCAATGAGTCCAGAACTTGTTGAGACCCTGGTCAGACTGATATTAAAGACAGCTGTCAATCTAGGCTCAGTGTTACTTGTGATTTACCTTTGTTGAGGTTCTTGAAAACTATCTGGAGACCGAGCAGCTGTGGTTTAGACTCTGGAAGATGGGTCCACTGTTGGTTTTTATTGTTCAGTTTAAACAACATTAATTAGCCCTGTTTCCCCTTTAGTTGACATTCATTTGTTTGTTTGCAATATTTAATTTGATCTCCCTGCTTCTCTGGCAGCACTTGGTCGTCTTTCTTTTCTTCGTTGCAGTTCTTCAAGAAAAAGTAGCTGCTCTTCAGCATCTATCAGCTCCAACTCCAACACGATCCGCTCAGTAACTCTTGCCATCGTTCTGAAGCAAACAGCGACGCCAGAGAAGTTGCACCAGAAACCAGAAGACACTCAACACCAGCATAGAAACCGTAACGCCACTAGCGTTTCGGCGAAAAGCACAACTGTGAACGCTCGGCCCCGTGCGGAGGCCACATCCATGCGCGGCTACGACGTAGCTTTGACGCAGAAGCATGAATTGGCCTTGAATTGTTTTTGTTGCTTAAATCCATCCTACCCAACCACCTCATGTTGACCCTGCTGCTGTTAATAAATGTAGTGATTCTCAAATGTCTTTAATAAAAAGAGAAAAAACACCCTTAAGGCTCCGGCAGTCCTCAAACCAAATCTTTTACGTAATCGTTCCCTTAATGTTGAGGATGTAAAGAAAGCAAAGTGTCTCATCTTACAAGCTGCTTCTAATATGCAACTCAGCCTTGTGTGGCTTTTACTGCGCCCGCTGATAAGTGCTGCACTGGCCGTCTGTGTGCAAAATCCTTAACCTGAACTGATTCTAAAGTGACACTTTAATCAGATTCCAGACAAGTATGCATGAATGTGTTCATCATTACCGCTGCTGTTATAAAGCCTGGTGTTAGTGATGAGAGTTTCCGTGTCTCGTAATTGCTGTTTTTTGCAAGAGGCCGCGCCGCTCTGCCAACAACATCCACGGCACGACGGCCTCATCTGTTCATGGAAATGGTCAAATGTAAAAGAGACGGATATTGGCACAGCAAGTCGGCGACTAAAAGGTTGAGTCCAGAAAAAAATCGCTGTTAGCCGTAGTGTTTGGATTTTCCTTCCAGGGTCGATTCCCGGCTGTGATATCTGCACTTTGAACACGTAGCTTCCTGTCGGAGGGGCCCGGGGTCCTTATCAGACAGCGGCGCGGCCATAAGTCACTTCTGTCAGACGAGAGGAAAATCAAAACCCTCCTGCCACAGCGAGACAGTCGGCTCGGTAAAGAGACGTCTGCTGCACACACTCTCTGACCTGCTGTCACACACACACACACCGCTGACCCACAAGAAGTTCTTCCCCCTGCTTCTATTTCTTTCCTCTCGTTCAAGTGTGTGGATGCTCGTTTGCACATGTGAGTGTCTGACTGCGTGTCGGGGCTGCAGGCGTCCACCTCCACATTTGTTGACCGTGCAAGAGGCGGTGGAGTGTGTGTGTGTGTCTGTCTGTGTGTGTGTGTTTGTGCAGCTTTTGGGTTTTTTGTGTGCCTCGTCCCCACCGGTTCAGCACTAATGAGGCAGGTGACAGTGTGGGTCTGAGCGATGGAACAGAGTGTCAGCAGGACTACCGACTGCAGCCTGGCTCTGCATGACAACAGGGCGGGAAGGACACTGGCGGAAGCAACAAAGGAGGGGACGGGAGGGGAGGGGGGGGGGAAGAAGGGACAATGGATGGAGGGATTTAAAGGGCTGCCGGAAATAGAGTTTGACCAGTGTGAGCGTCTGAAGGCCGGTATCAGTAGTGTTGGACTGAACGTGCTCCTGCTGGCGTCTTGCATCTACATTTGACTTGTTTCTTGCCAAAGTATCTTTTCCGGGAAAAAAAAGTCGGTGCTGCTGGGTGCCGGATGAGTCAGAGCCCGAGACTGGACGAGTTGGAAAAAATATTATTAAACTGAAACGAAAAACTAAAACTTTAACCAAAACTTTTGTGTGTTCACAAAGTCTCCCGGGAAGGTTGAATGTTGTGTATTTCCAAATAATGTATTAATTTTGCTTGTAGGATGCAAAAGGCCTCTGCAAGAGCGTTTCGTCGATCGATAGAGGATTAAACTCTTCCTTAAAAACATGTGCTCGTGAAATTCTTTCGGTTTCAGGCTGTAAAAATGCTGTAAAATAAAAAAATAAAGAAGTCTGGGTGCAATGTCTTTATCTGCCGCTCCGTTATCTCAGAAATGTACCTGGCTGTAAATGGAAACTGTAAATACACGTAAGAAAAATGGAGGAATAAGTAGATGGATCGGCAGGAGTTTGATACGTTGGAATTGATGATGTACAAGTCTTATCTGCAAACAGACAGGTTTTAGTGCAGGAATGTATCACACACACACACACACACACACAAGTCTCACACTCTCTGTTGCGTACCATCATTATCCTCATATCTATAAATATCTGTCTTTTTTTTTTTACCCAGCTTCATCCTCCCTCCATCTCTGTTTGCTCTTTTTCTGGGTCACCTGCTCGGCTCAGCCCTGACTGAGATATTCCAGCTGAGTTACATTCACAGTTTAGTGGAGAGAAGGGGGGAGGGGGGGAGGATGCACACAGACACACACACAGACACACACACATGTTTGAGACACACTTCCAGTGGATCCGACTCCATCCTGAATGGATTATCACACTCAGTAAATGCTGACATGAATATTGTGGAGATACACAACACGCACAGAGTTCTACCTTCTCTCTAAAGATATTATTAGCTACAATAAAGATGTATACAGGATTATATGGTTGCACCTAAATCCTGCACTGAGCATCCATACATGGTGTGTTCCTGCCTCCTGAAGGGCTTCGGAATTCCACACAAGGGAAATGGAGCACAGACTTTCTCTGGCACAGATATTTTTCAGAAGATGCTCTTGTTTCTCCGCCTGTAGGAAAAGACTCATGGTGCAGTTTTTCTGTTGCTTACTGGATTTCTGCGCCTACTGGATTTCCACAGCGCGGTATTCCGATGGACGTAATCCGAAGAAAAGTGCAGTGATCTCCAGCTTGACCTGAGTTTTCACGTCACGAGCGTCGAGATGAATCGTGTTAAACGAGGGAATCGATGTTGTTTGGAGCTTTGCTTCAGTCCTGACTTTTAATTTTATGTAACACATTATTAGTTTTTTGCCGATCTGCTCTCTTCCTTTCTTTGTTTTCGAATTGTTTTAACTGGAATGGCCCTCAACTGAGCACGTTCCTCTGCCGAGGCCCAACATCCCCCTTGTGAAACATTTAAATCTGCTAGATCCAGATTTCTATTCAGATCGGATCAAAAAGATTCCTGTATCTGCTCCTTTGTCCAGATCCACACCAAAACGTAACGGGCTTTTTTCTTGGCTCATGTCCCATCATTACACCAAGTTTCGTGAAAAACTGTCAAGTCTTCTTTGCACAATCCTGCCGACAAACAACCAAACCAACAAACCTCCTTGGTGGAGTTAATAACAAGTCCATTGTTAATGCTTATTAAACGTGGTGAAGGTTTTATTTTGATGAAGCTTTCAGAGCAGCCACTCGCTTCATGTTTTCATAAAACTTGGTCACCACTTGCATTTTTTTGAAAGAATTGTGTCTTGTAAAAGGCTTCATGAGAAACAGACGGTGCTGAGGTGACCGGTTCTGAATCTCAGGGACCTCGAACATGTTCCTTTGCCTTTTTTCTTCTCCCGTGGAAATGCACTTTGCCAAAAGTAGTTTTAAATAAGGACTTTTGGGCTCGTGCACCACTTGGGTTTGTTCCTCGGGTGCCAGGCAGTAGCTGCCCATTTCCTCACGTCATTCAAACACAGAGGAAAAATTAATTTGACAAATGATGAGTTTTCTTTATCTTCTGCCCTCAATTGTGCAACAATAAATAGAGCAGTGGTCTGTAAAAAGTTGCAATTTGCTGTTGTGGTACATCGTGGAGTCGTGGGGGCTTTTTTATTTCATTTTTTTAATTTTAAATCAACTGGAAAAAAAAAGCAGGACAATCCAGTGAAAAGCTTTCACCCGGGACTGCGTCTGTCCCTCCAGAGGTGTGAAGTGAGACACGAGAAGGCCCTCTGATCACAAGATAAAGGCAGAACAACAGAATTAGCACTTCAAACAACAACGGGGAAAAAAATGAATAAATACATTTAAAAAAAACCCCAGAAAAAAATAAAATAGGAGTACACACTTCAAATCTGCCGGGTCAGAGTAAACACAGCCGGCAGCGTCAGGGCTATTTTAATGGGGGATTAGCCTGGATGAAGTGAGGGAGAGATGGAGGGAGAGATGAGAGGGAGAGGACAAACATCCACAGCCACTTGTAGCCGTTATGTCTATATGTGTTTAAGTGTGTTTAAGTGTGTTTAAGTGTGTGTGTGTGTGTGTGTGTGTGTGTGTGTGTGTGTGTGTGTGTGTGTGTGTGTGTGTGTGTGTGTGTGTGTGTGTGTGTGTGTTTACCCACTTGATTGCTTGTCTTTGGGATGGAGACGGGGAGCAGTGACGAGCCGATAGAAACGTACATCCATTCTCTCTGCCTCTACTTCAGATGTAATAACTGGTGAACGAGAGGGCACGGCCGAACACAAGAGTCCACATCAACGCCGTGTCCTCACTTCAACACATCGGAGGACTTTGATAAACCCGACAGGAGAGAAATGAAGTGGTGAAGCACCATTGACTGGATTTAAAGATGGGCGGCAGGTGTCCGCCTCCTGAGACGGAGCCAAAACATCCCAGATAACGAATGCTGCCATCTTTGTTTATGACCTATACTGCAGCCAGCCATCAGGTGGCGATATAAACAGTTTGGCGTCACTTACAAGTAGCAGTCATGTCGTCCATTATCGTAGCTCCACTCCACGATAAAATTGACTCTTGCTCCAAATTACGTGTTGCAGGATGTTTTGGCTTCATTTCTGTGCAACAGGACGAAGTTCAGCACTTAGCTAAGTTTACGTTCCTCAACGTTTGCCCGGTATTTAAGGCGAAGGGCCCCCATGGACCCCAGCGTCATTTGGTTGAACGGTCCCGACATTCTTAAGGAGCGATGAATGAATTTGATACAACGCTGCTCTCTGGTTCAGGAGTGACTCTCCTCAACGACTCGAGGGGACCAGGAGGGAAACGAGTGGTTGAAATGTTCTCACCACAAATGATGTCATTAGTGTCATCTCTTGTTCAGAAGGATTCAGACTTCAGACCACAGCTTTGGTGGAAAAAAAATATTATTATATGCGAGGAGTCTTATATATTCGACTGAACTGCTACTTTCTGAAATAAGCACTCAACACTTTTATAAAGTGAGATCCAATTTCAGTCGAATCATTGCCACATGATGTTTTTCCATCTCTCCTCCAGGCTACACTGGGAACTCGCCCAACGTTTGACATTCTCCCAGTGACGTACTCCACCTGTTCTCCAGCTTTGCCATTGAGCTTGATCATCCCGTTGTTTATCGAGTCTTCCTTCAGCTCCAGAGGGGCCGAGGCTTTACACAGCACAAAGATAAGAAGTCGCCATAAAAATAGAAAAAGGACAGAAGGGGGGGGGGGAGATGTGTCTTCCAGCGTCAACCCAGTTTATAGGCCAGAAGGTTTTATGGTTTGATTTCCGCCAAGGGCAGGAGGGGGAGATCCAGGTCAAGACTCAAACTCAGAGAGCGTAGATTTATGAGCAGGGGGCTGAGCCAACACTCAGAACCGGGGCCCATTCACAAATCTCCACAGCCACATTTCAGAGCGAGGGAGTCAAGCAATGGCCACCGGAGTTCAGCGGGGGAAGGCAGAGGAATAAAGATGTGTGCAGATTTGGGACGGAGTCAATGGATATATATCTCAAAGTGGATGTTTGGCAGTTCGGATGGAACGTGGTTTTTTTTCTTTCCAGCAGAAGATGAGAGAGGACGAGAAGACGCAGTGGCAGGTGGTGGTGGTGAGGACGAGGGAGCTGCTCAGGTATTTCAGCCTGGGGACACAGGAGAAGACGTTAATAATCCTAACAAATAAAAAAAAGAATTGGAACAACACGTACTAGATCTTTAAAAACACAACTTCTGTCCTTCTGACTTTTAAAAAATAACGATTCTTTTCCTTCTGAGGCCCCCAAAGTCCCTTGGAAATGCTCCTGGTAATAATAATAATAAAATTACTGGTCGTCTTATGTGAGCAACATTTACATCAGGCTAAAACATCAGAATCACTCTTTACAAGCCTCAGTTCATAATATATGTCGTAACAGTAACGTCAGTTGATACTTAGACAGAAATTATACCTCTTTGTGTAAATAATTGGGACTCAGAGGTCAGGACTCATCCTCTGAAGAGATCTTCACAGACGTCTGCACACGAGAGCTTGAAAACACAACGAAAGACACAAAGAAAGACAGTGGAGAAAAAAATGTCCGTTTAACTCATGAAGGCTTAATTAGTTATTGACCCAGATTCAATGACAAAAACAATAGTGAAATCGAGGTTTATGAGGTCGTCTGCTTGGAGCGTTGTGTTTGAGTTTAAATATACTCGACTAAACAATACGTTCCACTTCGCGCCGCTGAAATTCAGGACTTAAAACACCTGCTATTTATCGACCAAACAATTAAAGCCCATCCATGTTTCAATGGCTGAACAATTAACACAGCACTGCCATCCTGCTGGGGAACTAACGAGCTATTTGGTATCATTCGCCTCTCGATCAACACTAATTCCACTTTGGCACAATCCTGCGTTTAAAAGTATCAACAAATCATTTCCATCCCTTCGTCTTCAACAGGCGGTGAGAACAACTCCCCCCAAACAAAAAGCAAATCAGATTTACTTCACCTGAGAGGGAAACAAACATCTGGTCAGATTACTGCACTCCTAACTCTCAAAGTGGTCCAGGAAGGGAAAGTGGAAATAGATGAGTTCTGCCCAATTTGCTTTTATAAAATCAGATCCCGTCCATGTTCACTTGATGTGACTTGTGGGAAGACAAATTTAGGCCTTTTAGCTGCAGCCGAGTTTTGCCTCATTTGCTATAATTTGACTTGAATAAAGTTTGCTTTAAATCTCCCCCCCCCCGATGGGTGAATTAAACCTCACTGATTGGACGCACTCAGACATATCAGCCGCCTAAATGTGGCAGATCCATCAAGAGCCATGAATTTATTCTCTGGCTGAGTCCACCACTTTGTCTAGATTCATGAAATCCAAAATTCCATTGGTTGTTTCCTGGCGCATTTCCCACCATCCAGTCGGTAGATTTTTTAATAATCCCGATGACAAGCAAACAAACCATTGGACAGAGGTGAAAGTGAAACCTCATAAGTGTATATAAAGATAAGTTTTACTCGGATTTGGGAAAGACTTGAATGTTTGGCAGTTCAGATGGAAGTTTATCTGTCCAGCAGAAGATAAAAAATAGACAGGACAGTACAGTAAAGTATTCGATCAACACTTTCCTTCCAAAGATCATCCTGTTAATAAAGAACAGCCATAAATCCCCCTGATAACCCCCCTTCATATGTCACCACGACTGGAGCGTACTCCCACTGGCGGCGGGTTAAAAAGTCCACGAAGGCAGCGAGACCTCAAATCTAAATGACACAGTAATTTGTCGCCGCGTTCCAAGGTTGTGTTGAGAGATCCAGGGAAACGTAGTAAGGCAACACTCAGAGGTTAGTGGTCTGTCAACCGCTGTGTCCAAGATAAAGAGGAAACTGCCAAGCTCCAGCTTTCAGGCCAACATGAACAAGACGTGGATGGAAGTGCCCAGAATAATGGAAACCTTGAATATCCACGGTTCCCTGACAACTTTTTTTATTTTTGTTCTATTTGCTAATTAAGACCATGTGGAATTTCCCCCTAAAAGCTTTGAGAACAAGTGTAACATGAGAGATTTATCAACTGCAGTATTCTGAGGTCAAGGGTGAACCGTCAAGTCGTGGTTTGTTTGGTGGGATAGAAACACACCAGCAGTGTTTCACGCCTTTCCTTTTGTTTGTTGGTTATGTTTACTGAATGTATCTCCACTCCTCTACACACCTGAACATCCCAACATCTGTCTCAAGACCCATAATTTGCACGACCATAACATTTGTGTCATGTCGCTCCAGCGTTTCCGGACCGACGTGGTATTTTTTGTCGTTTATTTCCGATGGAGCGTGGGCGGTTGTTTGATCCGTGAGTGCGGAGGCTGGGAGAGTGGGTGGGTATTTTTGCATCTTGTTACAGAGGTGAGTCAAGCAGCAGTCGGGTCGGCCATCAGCGTCGAGAGCCTCTTCACCGCTCCTCACTCCTGTAACCGCCACCTCCAATCACACTGATGCCGTCCTTCGCTCGCTGATTCCGCCTAATCAGGAGTGGTTCCGCTCTTTCTCTAGTCTTCAGAGGATTTCACTGGCTCTCTCTCTCTCTCTCTCGCTCTCTCTCTCTGTTTCTTCATTTACTCCCTGACACCGCTCCTGAAACGTCCATAACAATCTCAGTCAAGCTGCTTTGCTTCCTTCTTGCCAGTAAATGTCATAGTTTCCCCCCTCACGGTCTGGAACTCCAGTGAAAAGTGCTTCAGGAAAAACTCGCTCCTCTCTGACCGTGTTTTCCCTCTTCTTGACCCCTCGTGCTGATCCGTTTGTTAGGATATCAACGGAGATAAGAGGATCGGGGGGGGATTATTAGAATCATAATTAGAGAAAATATGATAAACGATCGGTACATTTTATATCTTTTGTGCAGACATGTTGGAGGACGAGAGAACGGGAGACAGACGGACTCCGGGACGGCTTGAAACTCGGATTCATCTCCAAGCCGGACGGATTCCACCGATCTCACCGAGCTCCGTCGGCAGATCCGCGTCACCTACGCCGGGAAAATCCTGGAGTCCGTGATAAAGCCAAATGAAAAGAGGTAATATAAAAAAAATCAACATAATCATGTGCATAATCACAACGTTGGCACTCTGCTCTCAGCTTGAGCTCATAACAGCGATATGAGATTGGAGTTTATTGCATTAATCATGTAAACGTTGCTCTTGTGATTAAAGCAGAACTGCTGTTTATTGCTTGTAATTGTATTCGGGTCGGGCTACGCTTCCAGGAATACCACACGCAGCATTAATATTGGATGAACCGACTCTGGATCAGACGTGGGGAGCCCGTTCCCCCTTTTATGTTGATCTGGACCCGCGGTATTGGAGCTGACCTCAGAGCAGCACTCGTCTCTCCCCACCACACTTCACACACAGGCACATTTGAATATCCACGTCAAACCTGTTAGCTCGCAATATTCTTTTCATTTTTCACTCTTGTTTTCTTTTCTTTTTTTTACATATCGGCAAATCCAATATGGGGCATGAAAGCATGTGCATGCATAAAGAATAGCAGGCGTGTGATTGCTCAAGCGAGCGTGGGGGGGTGGGGGGGTGGAGGAAGAACAACAGAGATAAGACGAAGGTTTTTCCTGGTTGGGTTTGTTTAACTTCTAAAAGCTCTTAAAAGCAGCACTTTTATCATGTGATGCTTCCCGGCTTTAAAAACACCGAGCCGGGGGATCGAGAGGCAGAGGAGAGTCGGTGTTTGAAGGAGGAGACAGACGTACTCTTCACCTCCCTCTCATGACCTCGCTTTCTCCCAAAACAGAGACAGGCCCGAGCACGAGGCTGAACGGATTCTTCTCCTCTTCTTGTTTTTTTAAAACTCTCTCCTCGTGATTCTCCCCCCGACCATCTTTCCTGTCGGCTCGAGCACACACACGCTTCCTTTCCTGTTGGTGGAAATGCAGTTGGAGAGAGTTTAGACGCCGCTGATAGATCCCTCCAACGTGTGTCCCAGGATATAAACCTCAAACGGATCGGAGGGATCAGCTCAATGCAGCGTCTGTTACATCCGAGGGTCCTCTCTCTCTCCGCCTGTGTCTGTGCTTTCATGTGACGTCAGGTTGAGTCCACACTGGAGGAGCGAGAAGAGCTTTGCTCGATAGATCTAAATGCTCAGTAAACACATGTGAAGGCTCAAGGAGAACTTCCCGAGGACGGTGTGCCCGAACAAACCCGAACGCAGCCCGACAGAAACCCGCCGGAGTCGCGCTCAGTCCCTCACGTGTCACGAGCGTTTGACACGTCAACACAAACACACAACATGCGTGACAAGGACAAAGAAATAAATAAGAAATGCTGCTTATGCGATCTGTCATCGTGGAGCGTATTGACGGTTCGCTGATGCAATTATGCAGCGCTCGCTGGACGTGAACGCTGAGTTGGTGTTTTCTTCTCCGCGGAGCTCTGACCCCGGAGGCCCTGACAGCTCGGCTTTGGACTCCAACACCCCCCCACCCCCCCTCCGTCCTCCCCCCCGCTCAACCTCCCTCTTCCCTGATGTGAACCACAGCTTGTAGCTTCCACCCCCCCCCACACACACACACACACACACTCTGCACAGTCACATGACTCCTGATAGAGTCAGACCACTGATACGTGTAGTAGATGTTTCCCACATTGTGGCTGAAGATTTCTACTCACTTAATAATATAGATAAATAATAAGCTAACCCTCTGATCGGTGGACGACCCGCTCGACCTCCTGAGCCACAGTCGTTCAATATCACAGATTTCTGCCTTTAAATTATATTATCAGCCTTTTGTGTCCATATCGGCTTCTTCACCTTTTTGTCCCGTAGAAAAATCTTTGTTCTACTTGCTGAATTTGTCTGTTTGCTTGTATTAGACACAAAGTGTTTGTACTAGATGTATTTATTCGATTTATTTAGATTGTGATGCAACAAGTCCACCACATTCCACACAAGTCTTGGCAGCTGTAGTCAGAAAGTCTGAGAGCGATAGGATGTCAACTATGAAGATCTATAATAAGAACCTGTACGTTTCCTGAAGCTGTGAGTTTGTTTAACAGTGTGTGTGTGAATAGTAGAAGAGAGAGAGAGAGAGAGAGAGAGAGAGAGAGAGAGAGAGAGAGAGAGAGAGAGTAGGGAGGAAAGGGAGGATTCAGGGGAGGAGGGGTGAGGAGTTGGACGCGGCTCAGAAGATTCCTCAACAATGAGAAACAGATGATCGTGTTCTTTCGGCTCCACTGTCCATGTGCACAGCGTGTTTTCTCTAAACTTTATTGCTAACACATTTGGACACGATGGGAGCTGCTGCACTCTGGCCGAGCAATGACACAATACTCTGCAGGTTTTCCTCCTCGCAGTCAGATTTGTTTTTCAGAGCCCTCCCTCCCTCCCTTCCTCTCCTTCCATCCGTCCTTCCCCCCTCTTTCCTCGCGCGGCCCTGCAGCGGGTTGCACAGAGGTGAGCGTGCGTGGGATGGCATCGCTGTGGGACCGGCAGCGAGGCAAAAAAAATTTCTCCGGCCAGTAAAACCAGCTCACGGTCGTCAGGATTGGAGCCTGGATGTTACGAAACACTATCTGGGCAGGTTGTTCTCTCTCCCGCCCGCTGCTTAGAAACAAGAAGTCTTGGTCTTTACAGCGCTCATCCAGGGATGATGACACGCCTGCCTCTCATTAATGTGGTTAGCTGAGTTAGGAGTTTGTTTTTAGCTCCAGTCGGCAGCTGACGGCTCCTCTACGGCTTATTTCTGTCAGGTTCGGATCATTTTTCTGTTAGATCACGGTGATGATGAACATTTACCTCGTTCATCATCTAGGAAATAATCATTGTTGCACGGTAACAGCTGATATAAAACAGCTGCAGGGGGAAAAACAATCATCTTATTACAACGTGAGGGATCTCTGAATCTCTGTATGAAGCAGAAACTGCTTGCAAACATGCACTGAACCAGGATATTTACCTGAGCATTTCTAGAGGAGTTCATATCTGAGAATGCAAATGTCTCCGGATATTTTGCAGAACTTTTCCTGCAGCCCCTGAGTAGAATGTCCGAATGAGTCCATGTGACAATACAGCAGGAAAATATCAAATTAGAAAAGATGAGATTCGAGAAAACACCTAATTTCTGCCTCCTGCTGCTCCACTCAGGCTCCCCCGCCTGAATGTTCCCCACATTCTCCTGTAAACACGTCTGACCTGGACAATCTGCTGCTGCATTTGTTCATATGCGAAAAAAGGCAAACCAACAAATGTCTTGCTTGTATAATTTTGAGAAACGTTCTTCCCATAGACTGTAACTAAAGACAGATGGAGCAGCTCCACTTCCTGTTGTGCAGAAATGAAGCCAAAATATCCAAGAAATGGGTTCGGCCATCTTGGGCTTGTGCAGAACCAGGGTTTCTGATGTAATGCTCATGGACCGGAGCGACGTCATCATGGAGTCACGACCTCTCAGCTTGTTTTTATATATCGTCAAATAACGTAAGTTAGACGAGGGAACGTCACACGCTAATGATCTCAGATTCAACTCCAAGAAAAGGACTGAAACAAGATGAAAATAATTTAAATAATCACGTTAATATCCTTGATTTGCTTGATTTTACAGTTCTTAGAAATGTTTTTTAATTCAATCAAAGCTAAACTTAGTTAATATAGAAGCTGTGAACATGATGACATCATCCAGCTCCCCTGTGCACTTTAAGTAAACCTCAGTAACACTTGTCTTCACTTGAGTAGGAATTCTTCCCTCTGCTTCTTTGTATTTTTAGCACTTCTCCGCTCCGCCTCACTCTGTGTCCCTCTCTCTACACACACACACACACACACACACACACACACACACACTTGCATGCACACACAGTTGCATCACACACACACCCATAAATATCACTCTGTCACCGGGTGATGAATGAGCCTTTGACTCGCCCGTGTGCCATCTTGAACTAGAAAGACCATAATTCACTTCCATTCAGTTTTATTTGTATAGCTCCAAATCACAACACACATTATCTCATGGCACTTTACAGCGTGAGGTCGAGACCCCACGATATTATAGAGAGAGAGAGACCAGGTCCCTGCGCGGGGACGGACCTGGCGACGGTGGAGGCAAAGAAAGAAATACCTTTTATATGTTTTTATAGAGACGCACACACTCTATTCATCTATGACCCCCCCACCCTCCCTCCCATAAGGCACACACACACACACACACACACACAGGTAGACATGTTTCATCAAACCAGCGAACACCGCGCCGTCCTGCCCTGGGCCGGCCCCGCGGCAACCTGGGAAATGGAGTGTGCTGGGTTGCAGTGACCTCTGCACCGGCAGCATGCTGGGAACTACGACACCTCCGACTGGGGAAGTGTGTGTGTGTGTGTGTGTGTGTGTGTGTGTGTGTGTGTGTGTGTGTGTGTGTGTGTGTGTGAACGTAATAAAGGCACACATGCACATGGAGGTGGGGCAGTTATCGGTGACCGGGCCCCCGAGGCGAGGGTCCACAGATGGGGCTGGAGATTGTTTCCTCCTCGTGTTGATTCTGCAGCTCCTTTAATTGGCTCCTGCTCCACCTGACCTCCGACCTCTCGGCACAAATGACCACGGCACCTGAGACAAAGAGATTTTCCATCAGGTGTTGTTTAGCAAAGAGCTTCCATCGACTGATTTATGTTTCCGGATCAATGCAGAAGCCATGGGGGGAGGCGGGGATTTGTTTGGTATTTCTCAGCGATATTTATTGTTTTATTGTCTTATAGAAGCTGTAGGTGTCGTCTCATTGTCGTGATAAAAATCGAATGTGACCAGAATAGATGGGATTGATATCAGCCTTTTTATTGACATGAGAAGCTGCCGTCTGTCCCCGATCAAGGCAATAAAATTAATTTGAAACAGTTTATATATATTTTTTTATCGAACTGGTTGCGACTAATGGAAGAACCAGAGCAGGTTCTAATACCTTTTTGATTCCACGTGATAACAGAATAAATTGCAACATGACAAAAAGAGAACTAGAACATTAATATTAAAACGTTAACTATAGAGCAGATCTGACTCAAACACTCACTCTTACATCATGTGGTTATATATATATAGCTAAATACAATGTAAAAATATATACTGTCTTGTTGGTTTTTCTTTTTCTCTCGATTATTTTTCAGAATTTCAGCATTAAAACGTTGTTACTGTAAAGATCCAGAGTATTAACGCTGGATCTGCCTCTGAAAACCTGTGTCACAGCCTGGTTAGACCCTGTGTGACTGGTGGCAGTATTTTATTCATGATGTGAGTGAATCAGTGCGATGCTTAATGCTTTTTAAGCTATTCACACTGTGAAAAGAGATGGAGAGGAAATTGGGTGAACGGCGTGAGATGGAGATGGAGAGAGGGGAGAGAGAGAGAGAGAGAGAGAGTGGGAGTGGGAGACAATGAAGCACAGAGGAGGAAAAGAGGGAGAGAGAGAGAGAGAGATAGAATAAATATACAGGAAGCAATGAGGCCACCTCGCTCCGGCAGAGAACCAAAGAGGAAGTGAGAGTCGGGGCACTTCCTGTTAAATAGAGACAAACGAAAGACGACGCTTAATAGAGAAAACAGTGATAATAGAGATGAAGCAGCACTTTGAGTTCAGGTATAATAGAGCTACAGTTAGCATGTGTACAATGACCACAAGTACACACTACAACCTCTTAATGGACGTTTAAGTGCATCACTGAAGATTATCTCAAATGAAACCATTTATATATTTGCGTGTAGAGCTTGAATAGAGGCACCTGAATACTATTCATTTCATTTTCATGTTTATTTATGTTCATAAACCATGTGTGAAAAACATCAGGCCTAAGCAGCAGCTGCGGGTTTTGTTTCATTTGTCTCATTTCCTGTGCACTGTCCTGTCGATGAAAATAAATAAATAAATATCTTAATAAAGAAGCTTTGAGTAAATAACTGTAACAGCGATGCAAAGTCACGTTTGTAAAGTCGGTTGTGTTTTAAATCACTGAGACGAGTGAGACACATTTGGTTTTCTTTAGCTTTTTCTGAGCCTCAATTAAACAAACCTTTTGTATTTTCCATCAATACGTTGTAAACCAAATTAAATTTAAGCTGAAGTTACCAACTCCCACCCCCTCCCCTCAGCTCACCGCCGACTCGTCCTTCCCTCACCCCAAACTCACCCACTCACCCCTCGGCCCCTGCCCTCCCCTCCCGCCCCTCTCAGGTGGCAGATGATTAGCTATCGATCACCAGTTCACACAATCGTTTGGTCAATGCTCTAATTGCCTTTTCTCTCCCTGTGTGGGCCCCTGCTGGGAGGGGATCGATTATCGACTAATGAGACACGTTGGGCGGGTGGAAGCGAAACGCTGTGCTTCTCAAAACCAGTGCGATGTACAGAATATGAGCTCTAACCCTCGGCCTCCCTCTCTGTTTAATTGTCTCGTTGCCATCACTCCTGCATCTCGGCTTCATTATAGCCCACACAGTATTGACCTGAAGTCAGACTTATCAATATCCACACACACACGAGCGGGAATTTATGTGCGCGGACGAAGCTGCTTTGTTCTGAAAAAGTTGATAGAAACCTTTGATTTGAGCTCCAGCTTCGCTTCTTCAGTCCATTCCGTGGCCAAAACAGTGACTTTAAAATGTCCGTCCCTGCGTTTCATCGCCGAAAGACGGAAACTAAAGGTCTCCGAGTATTTTCTTACAGGAGAAATGTAACTTAAAGCTTCCAGCTTCTGAGTGGGCAGATTATAATTGACATCAGAGCCATCAGGGGCACGGAGACGCGTTGTGAGCAGATTTATGCTGCTTCCTTTATCTTACGAGCTTGTTAGCGGTGCTTTTGTTGTGTAGACGTTTGTTTGCTTCATCAAACCGAGGTGCGGGAGCGTCTCCGCTTGTAGAACACACGTTTGATTGGCTGCATGCGACACGGTTCTTTCTTCACATATAGGAACCACAGGGATTTTGATCCCGTCGCACAGAGAGGAGCCGCTGCCGTGAAATCCTCAAATACAACGACTATAAATACAAAACTTTAAACTAAACCTTATAGAACCAAACTTAAGTGCCTTTTTCCAGTGGAAGGCGTTTTCCTGTAGCCGCACCCAGTGATGTCATCGTGGACGGCAAGGCCCCAGAGCGCACATCTGCATCTCTGCAGGAAGCCGAGCAGCTAAACCACTGGAAAATCAACAAAAACAACAATATGCTTCTTTAGGTTTAGATTTTTTTCTCTACATCAGGGAGGTTCGGTGGACTATCTGTTTATTTGTCGGCTGGATGATGCAGCAACTACTTACAGGACTTGTTGGGAAAAGGGCAAAGAAAGAACTGTTTTCCACGTCAGCATCGATCTGGGCAAAGGTGCAGATCCAGGACTTATTTGTTTCTCTTATTAACGTTGTCTTTTTTAGAAATTTTCACCAATTTACCGTCAAAAGATCTTGATGGAAAAAGATCTGGCACATTTAGGGGGCTGATATCTATGAGTGTGTGTGATTTGGTGCCGCCTGATGGATTTAAGGAGACTCTGGGGCCCAGGTGGAGGTTTGAGCTCTTCTAGTTTTCCTTTTAGGATTCGGTCACTTTGCCTTTCCTAACGCGAAGCCAGTAAAAATACGGATAAAAATCGATGGTCCTTGTTGAGCAGTTCGAGACTTTAGCAGTTTTCTAACAGGTGCATCTTCATCCTGGTGTTTTTATTGCAGATTCCGTTCCCCGGGGCAAACTAACAGCTAATCACAAAGACACCGCGAGGATTCAAGGTTTCAAACTTTATCTTATTCGGCATTTGATTTTTCGTATTTCTAAAAGCTTTGGATCAATAACATAATGATAATAGTTGTTGTGCATTTATGTGAAGCTTCTCCTCCTCTCTCTCGCTCGGCCTCATCCCTCTCTGCCTCTTTTCCTGTCGTTTTTTTTTCCTCTTTCACTTTCTCTGCCTGTGTTCCTCTCTGGCCGCGGCTCTCAGTGAGCGAGTGGGCTGCATATTGATTTTTACTGTTGAACTTGCGTGGCTCTCTCTCTCTCTCTCTCTCTCTCTCTCTCTCTCTCTCTCTCTCTCTCTCTCTCTCTCCCTCTCTCTCTCTTTCGCCCCCACAGACACAAACTGACGGAGAAGTTGATTAGCGGCAGCTCTAAATATATCCTCAACCTCCTCTTCTTCTTCCTCTTCCTCTCACGCTCACTCCCTCACCCACGCGCTCTCCCACACCGGTTCAATCGCTCATTCTCTCTCGCCCGATTCGCCTGGACGCTGCTCTGCCAAGCGCTTTCTCTTCCTCTCTCCATTTCCTTTCCACTCGCTCTGAGCAGATCGTTTGTCAAACCCCCCCCCCAAAAAAATAGATAGATAGAGAGACACGGGCCGCGTTGCCAGGTTTGTTGGCTGAATATCATGTGATAATTCGACAAATTCATGGATGATGGGTAAAATGTTACGGAGCGGCTGTCCATTTTCTGGATCTTTGGCAGAATAAACATTAACATTGATTAGCGGTGGGTGGGTACAGCTGACACACTTTCATACACACCAGCGCACACTTAGTATTCTCTCATGCATAAAACTTTCTGCTGAGTCTTCTGCTTGACTCACCTGCTCTCAACCTGAATGAACCCTGCGACTCTCACATGCGTCCGAGAGCGTGTGCAAGGAAGAGAAGATACAAGCAGAACACACATCGGCATCGCGTTGTGTTACTGTGTGCAAAGTGTGTGGTGTTTTGTATTTAGAATGATAGAAAATGAGGTGAAAGATAATGTAAAAATGATATAATAAAGTGACCTAATCTGCAAGAAGGAAAGTTGGAACTACTGGAACAGAAGCGTCTGATGTCAGATGGTCTTGATGATGATGCTACTCACGGCTGGTTTTAACCAAAAGTGCTTTTTTGAACAAATTCTCAGCTTTGGTAGAGACGTGCGTGGTTTGTTAAGACAGAAGTTCCACATTCTTATCAGAGTCGGCAGTGAGCTAGTTGTTACGTCTGTTGTGTTTCCTCTGCATCATGTGCAATATCAATAATCTGGAGTGATTCTACTTTGTGTGGTGCTATAGCAGCTTCGTCGTGTCTTCAGTGAGTGAACTGAATGTCATCCTGCAGAAACAATATGACAAAGTGTTTCCAGATGTTCGTGTAATTTGTCCTTTTTCTACAGAAACGAGTGGATCCCAGCAAAAATAGGAACAAACTGCAAGTTTCTCTCGCAAGTTCATGCACATCGCAAAACCAGGTCAGATGTATTCTTTAAAATCATCAGTTTTGATATCGCCACTGAGGAGAGCCTCAAGTGAAAATGTGTAAAACTGCATGAATATATTCGGTGGCTCTGAAAACAGCTCAGATGTTTAAAGCTGATACGCTGAATTTTTTAGCAACCATTTGCTTTTCCTGCATTTTCTGCCCTTTTAGCTCAGGTTTGCTCTCCACCAGCTCCTGAGGAGGAAAACCTGGATCTTCAGATGTTACATTTTCTCCGTCAGGTTGTCATTAACTTTGTGTTACTGCTCTTTGCTCGTGCACTGGTAACACAAAGTGGTTTATAAATGCTTCTTCATTGAAAACTGCTGCTGGTTCGGGCAGTGAGAGACGACCAAACGGCATCTGAGCCATTGCTTGTTTCTTTTTTATTTATTGTGTGTGTATATATCCTATAAATGGTGTGTTTTAAATGAATGACTCCAACATTTACAGTAGAAGAGAAGAGAAACATGGAGAAAGGAGAAAAGAGGAATCTCCCAGTGTGAGTGTCAGAGTGCAGGATTGTTCCAGGTGTAAATGAAGATTAGTGGAGATGCTGTCAGAGATAGATCTGGCAGGTGGGAGATTGAGCCGCTCTGTTTGCTCTGCATCTACATCGGACTTCCTGGAAGCAAACACACACACAGCGACACGACGGCCTTCTGCATCTGAGCAGCACCCTGATCTGATCGTGGCCCCTGACTGAGACCTCCTCTGCCTCCTCCTGGGTGTCGGGGGCTGATGTGGAGTCGAGCAGCCGAACACGCTGCTCTTTGTTCCAAAGGGGGAAGTTTCTCATAAACGCAACGTTTTTCAGACAATGAGCACGTGGGCGTGTGGCTCTGGGCACATGTGACAGGATCAAATGACTTACACAGAAAAGGAAATTCTGTCATTTATGAAATAATCCCCCTTTACTTATTTCATCCACATCCTCTCCGCTGCTTATTTCTTATTTTCCTCTCATCTCCAAACCCCCCCCCACCCCCCTTTTTAAATGGATTGAGGTAAAACAGGAATCTGTATTCAGTGGGTGGTTTTAAGATACACACACACTTTGTTTAGATGTGAAATGCACATCACACATATGCATGATGACATAAAGCTCAAGGCTTGTCCTCAGATCTGCCTGATTTTTGTCAAATAAAGAAGCTGGGGGAAATACAAGGTGTTTATCATGCTGATAATGTTTTGGCTGCGTCTGTGCGCGTGTGCTTTGTGGCGACTTCGTGTGGAGCAAATGTGCGTGCCTGACTGAGCGCTTTTTTTGCACATGTGCCAGTAGAGAGTCCGAGGGTTTTTAAATCCTTTGCTGAATAATGGGATCAGTGAGTTCAAACAGCAGTGACAGTGCAGGGCGTGTGTTCACACAGAGGCAGCCGACTGTTTTTCCATTTGCATACCCAGTTCTCAGAGCTGCAGGAGTGTGAATCCCAGCTCGCTACCAGGCTTCTGCACCTTTCTCCCACTTTTCCGGACTCACCAGGCTGCATCTGTTTGCCCACGTTTTCTGTCCCGAGGCGCAGGAAGGTGAACAATTGCTCTTGTGTCTTTCTGCGGTTCCAGAAAATATATTTACAGTTTTATTTGTGTAGTTAGACTAACAGAAATATTGTTTTTGTTGAGTGAGGCTCATAGATAGAAATGGACGTAGTCTCCAGATCCAGAAGGCGAAGCCAATGCAGAGATGCCTTAAAACCTGTTTCCTCTCTAATGACCTGCAGAGTTTTCCTAAGGAGCTTATGTCTCAATCTCTAGTTTCAGGTCTTCTTCAATACAATTAATTTAGTAAATTATGTTCTAATTTAGAGTCAAATAGACGATGAAGCACCGTATGCATCGGGTTGTGGATACGACAGTGTGATTGACAGATGTATTGTCCAATGGGTGCAGGTCTGGGTGGACGTGCAGTGTCCTCGAGCTCTCAGTCAGACAGGAACTATATTTATAATAAAAGGTGAGACAAATAATTTGTTATGAATTTGTCTGGTTTATGAATCAATAATTAAAAGCCGTCTTTGTGACATCAGTCCCCTAAAATACCAGATCTTTTTCATCAAGATCCACAAATGATTTGCTGAGAAATCAGTGAATATGTCAAAAACCACACAATATTATAATAAGTGATAATATTGAGTCCTTTCTGGTCCATGTTCCATCTTTTCACAAAAGTTTGTGGAAATACATTCAGTAGTTTGTGTGAAATCCTGCTGAAAACATGACGACCTTAGCGGAGTTACATATTCAAACTTAAAGGTGGATCCTGCAACAGATGAGGAAGAGTCGCAACTCGAGTAACCGAGCTTGAGAAATCCTGGAAACGCCAGGTCGCACGTTTCCCATATTACAACACGGGGGCATCACCGGGTCGACCCTCCCTGTCCGATAAATACCCACAACTCTCAAACATCCCAGTTTCTAACTCAACCTTCTGTCTCCTCCGAGCTCAGAGTGAGAAAACGTTCCCCCTCAGAGGATCTTACATTATCTTAGATGAAGGATGATAATTAAAACCTTCCAGTCAGTTGTCTCACCACCTTGTTCTGTTCTCTCATGCAGACAGGTGTATATCTATATATATGCATTGTTAACTCGCACAGACGCACCAACACCTACTCCGGCACGTCAGGACCTGCCAGCCTCATCATCATGAAGAAATTAGAACTGAGGAGACATAAACTCTGTTTGATCTCCATGTGCGTGCGATTGTGCGAGCGTCCGCGTCGATACGAGTGCGAGAGACAGAAATAGAGACAGAGGAAGAGGAGAGAGGGATGCTGTCATCCCTCTCTCCATCCTCCTCCTCCTCCTCCTCCTCCTCCTCAGTGAAGCAGATGTCCAATTGAGTCTATTTAAAGCCGGTGCAGTATGGCTGCTGATGCTGAGAGCGCCGGGGCTGTAGCTTTGCATTACTGTTACGTCTCACCTACAGCGGGCTCGGGTTCAGACTCGCAATCCGTTGCTTCCACCTGAACCACAGAGCATCAGCAGTGAATTACCTGGAATCCTCAGTCCGAGAAAAAAGGAAAATCTTGCGATCCGGAGAAATTGATCTCACGGCCGCCTGATTGCAAAAACTGGAGAAAGAAAAGAGTTGTTTTGTAGTTGATGTATTTAAAGGGAGTTTTTCTGACTTTTGAGTGAAAGTCTGTAAAACAACAAACCACAGGTGCTGCACCTCCGATGGCTTTGGCAGAGACTTGTATTCCCCCTCTCCTCTGTTGTCCCAGACAATTATCTGAAACAGACACAGTTCTGACACTGCCCCCTTTCCCCCCCCACTCCTCCTCTTCCTCCCCTTCCTCCCCTCCATGGGGCTCATCTGTTTTTTCCCAACGAGCAAATAGATGGGAGCCCAGAATAGGTGGGACTTGGCTGTGTTCTTGTCATCCTCCGACGGGGATGACGCAGCTGCTGCCATGTCCAGGGGAGGGGAGAAAGAAAGAAGCAGTTATAAACAGGATGTGGTGGTGTCACACAGGAAGTCAGAGCTGAGGGTGGTTTGTGCAGAGAAGAAGATGCTCTGCGGGGCGGCCATGACACCTCACATTAACCAACACGGAACAGTTGTGTTTGAATTTTATTATCCGACAAAACCCGAGATGATAAATTGTGCTTTTTGGAACTTGTTTTGCTCTTTGTGTTCCTGTTTGTTTACGCGTCATTAGGACGATGATTTAATTTGCCCTCGGTGCAAAAGCATCTTGTTAAAGCAGGGCCACGGTTTACCTCCTCAATAAATACAATAAAGTTACATGCAGCTTGAATTTAAACACATCCGACCAGCAGACAGAAAACTGCCCATAAATGAAAATGGATCACTTCACTTTGCCAAATCCCCAAAAAACACGTAAAACCTCTTCTTCTCTCCATCATTTACAAATATAAAAGAAGAAGAAGAAGAGGATGGGTGAATAAAGGAGCCTCGGTGGGGTTCACCCTCCTCTTCCTCTTCTACTGTACATCTCTGCATCTCCAGCAGCAGCAGCAGCAGCAGCAGCAGCTTTATGTGAGTGAGGCACCAGAGGAAGCTCGGAGAGACGCGCAGGCTTTGTACAGGAGGGGGCGGAGAGAGAGAGAGAGAGAGAGAGAGAGAGAGAGCAGAGGGAGGGAGAGGGAGAGAGAGAGAGAGAGAGTGAGAGCAGAGGGAGGGAGAGAGAGAAAGAGAGAGAGAGACAGAAAGAGAGAGCTGTGACAGCGCTCATCACCCACTGAACAACCAGGACGGGTTGCATCCGAGCAATCGCTGTCATTCGCAGCCGGAGTTTACAGTCTTTGCGCCGCTTTTTCTTTCGAGCCTTTTTCCGCCGCACCCCCTCCTCCCTCTCCCGGTGCTGCTCAGCCGCTCGACCATGGTTTCTATAATTTCAGACCTGGACCCCCTGAAAAGCTGGAACGTGTTAAGGTAAGCGTCTCTCCACATAGCCTCGCCATTGTGACACGGTAGGAAGGACAGCGGAGCGGGGGGATAGATAGAGAGAGAGAAGTGTTGGGGAGAAACAGGAGGGTGGGACGCAGCCTTTTCTCTGCGCTGGTTCTGGTTCTGGCTTCGCGGTGCGTAATTACGCACAGTTTCGCGCCCGTTTGGCTGCGATCTGCGGCCCCAGTCTCTGTACTTTCTGAGCTCCTCTCTGCTCCTTCTTCTCCTCCTCTGTCATGAGTCTGACGCACGCAAGCTGCTCCGTGTCCGCGCACATCTCACCCCCCCACCCCCACCACCCCCTGTCCCGCACAGCGCTCCATCACCACCAACATCTCCAAACTTCTCCATTCCTGCATAGAAGTACGAATATCACTCATTTACCACCATCACTCACCCCCACGCCTCCCCTTAACTCCCCCTTCCTCTCCTCTATCCCCCACCTCCCCAGCCCCCCACCATTGCTGATTTGGTCCCCTCAAAATGTTGAAGAACCTCACAGGCTGCCAGAAAAAAGAAAGTACGCCCCTCCAGGAATTTATCTTGAAACATTTACTCATGGCTGGTTGCCTGCGTTTAGAGAACATTAAATTTTATCTCCCGAGCTTCAAAACATGTTTTTCCAGCGCTGCTCCAGCAACACGCAGCCATTTATTTCTTGGCAGGAGCAGGAGGAGGTTCCTGATACAGATTTGATTCACTCAGCCTCCTGCATCGGGTCAAAGGTGACGCGACCCAGCCTTGAGTGAGCACTCTCCTTTTTTGTCAAACAGCTATTAGACTCATAGGCAGGACTCACGGCTCTATCTCGGACCTGCAAATCACTATGAATACATTCACTGTCATTAAGCATCTCAGCAGAAAAGCCTATGAATTTAAAAGCTGGAATTTAAAAGGGCCTTGTCCCTGAATATTTCAGCCATTTGATAAATAAGTCATTATTCCCTCGACAGCCTCGGCGGCGGCAGCGGGGGCTATCGCAAATTCTATTTTAGAAGCGGAGAGCGGAGACAGAACCCTCAAGACCCTCCGATTATTCTCTTAATGCTGCCTCTCCCCCTCTCTTTATCATTCTCATCCCTCCACTGCCCTCCATCCCATCGTCATTATCCACAAATCCAAAATAGAAAATGAGTGGAGCAATGTGGAGCTGGCAAATTTTTACTGAAGTGCTGATGGACACAGGAGGGGGGGGGGGCTAAATGATGTCATTCCCAAACAGGCGTTGATGACCATCCAGAGTGAGAAATAGGGCATGGTGCTGAACACACACACACACACACACACTTCCTCTCTGGACACACTCTCATCCTCTCCTCACGGTCTATTTGCTTAACGGGGACAGATCTCATGATGGCAATAAAAAAACGTCACTTTTGGCTAATTTTAGCAAAAGATAACGGCCTCATAATTGACGTACCGGTGTCACGGCAGCCGAGCTCGCTCGACAGGTGAAAGGTCAGAGGTCAAGCGTGAGGATTTAGGTTTCAAATCTATATATATTTTTTGCTGGCTTTTGCACAGTGAATGCAACATTTTTTTGGAGGGCAGACAGAATCGGATGAGGCGTTAGGAGAGAAGGAAGCAAAGGAAGAATAGAAAAGGAAGCGAGGATGGAGAGAAGGAGGAGAGAGGTATTTATACTTCCCTCCGTCTCTCAGCCTCATCTTCTCTTTATTAAACCTTTGTTCTTCCAGATTAGAGGCAGGAGCAGCTTTCCCTCCCCAAAGATGGCACATCTTAATAAAGACCAGCTTACAGCCGGCCTGCCGCTCGCACTCTCCTGGGGTCACACACACACACACACACACACACTTTTACTCCCACGTCCACGCACACACACCTAAAGCAGCAATCACGCCCACAAACGCTCTTCTCAATCGTGTATGATAATGAAGCACCTCAGCGGTTCCGTGCGTCGTTCTCCCTCTAATGAGACTCACCTCCGTCACGCTCAGACGCACACTCGACAAACACGCTTGTTATTGCACAAGAAGCAGTTGAACAATGGGAAGCGAAAAAGCAGCACACACACACACACACACGCTTGATTTAGTTAGATATGATTTTCCAAATTTCACATCGTGATAACGCAGAGGGAACCTGCATTTTCCTGCACGCCCAGTTGAGCGGCAGCGACGGCAGAGCGACCCATGCGGAATCGCTTGTTTTTTCCGAAAAAAAAATGATTTCTGCACGGGGGGTTTTTGAATCAGAAAAGAATTCAAAGCGAGGAAAGTTTAAAGCCGATAAAAGACGAGACCTCACTGCTGCAACACAGTGAGGCACCATGATATGCATATTAGCACAATTAGCTGATTAATGCAGCTCTGTGGAATTTGATTTGGTTTAAATGTAATAAGGAGTCAAAGCAAGTGTTATCTGATCAGCAGCGGGGCGTATCTTCTCCTCTGCAATCACTATCGCTGCTATTTCATATACTGTATCACCACACACACACACACACACACACACACACACACACACACACACACACACACTTATTTCCAGAGAGAGCGCGGTGGATGGATGTTAGAAATCTGTCCGTGCCTCTCACCATGCACGTCACATATCTGAAGTGCAGTTCAGTTATTCCATAATGAGAAACAGCATGCATATTAATTCCATCTGATTACATCCAGCTACCACACACACACACACACAGACACACACACACACACAGAGCAAACACGAGGTGTGCTCTGTATTCAATTAGGGAGAGAGGAGCGCTCAGGTTTTTTTTATTCTATTACTGTCTGGTTTGCAGATACAGACACAGGAAGCTCAAGATAAACGCGTGTTGTCGGAGAGAGAAATCTCCAAATTCGAGGTCAAACGGGGGGAAATTCTGTGGCGCTAATGTGAAAAATTTGTGCTCGCGCTCCGAGTTCAGGGTCTGTTTCCACCGTTCATCCAATCGCATAAATCCTTTCACGCTCGCCGCTGTGCCACCCTGCAGCTCCGAGCGAGGCGGGAGGGAGCAGGGGAGGGGAGGTCCGCAGCGAGAGGGGGCTTGACCTTTGACCCCGCAGTGTTGGTTTTAATTAATCTACTTAGAGAGTTTGTCCGCTTGCATTATGTGTCGCTTTATATCCCGCCGGAGCGCGAGGAGAGGCACAAATCCATCCGCCTAATTACCAAGACCACTGTTTGAATCTTTAAATCCCCTCTGGTGGTGTGTGTGAGCGAGGCGTGAGAGAGTGTGTGTGTGGGGCTTTACCTCCGTCCAGGATTATACTGGTTTTAACGAAAGGGTTAGAGAGAAAACATCTCTCGGAGGCAGTGATAGGTTCAGACCCAGAGCTGCTGATAATCACAGCGTTATCTTCACATCTGAGCTTTTTAATGGTGAGAAATCCACAAGTTTACAATGTTTATCTCAGGATTTCTGTATTTTTTTGTTGACGGATGAAGCTTCGAAACATCACGTTGGACAGCGACAAGAACCTGAAGCTGTTAAATTAATTCAGGCAGGACGGTGGCTGGCCTCTGATTGACTCCGGGAACGATGGCGACTGCAGCATGTGAGCGATGACGCCATTTCAGTCACGTGACGTCCCGACAGGCTGTTTTCTAGGCTTTCCGGTTTTTGTGATCGTCCTCCAGAGCAGAGCGTCGGATCTGTCCGTCAGAGGTCGACGCTGGAGCTCACGAGGTTTCGAACGAGAGGAAAATGAAGAAGTGGAGAAGCAGAGGAAGAACACGGATCACAAGCGACGTTAGCCGGCATTTTTTAATCACGCTAACAGAAGTTCTGGGACGTAGAATCCACCGCCTCGTTGCTAAGTAGAATCCCAAAAATGTTGTTAAAAATAGAGCTGCAGTCTGGACCCGTTCCTAAACCGCCACATCACTTAAGTGACGCGACGCAGGAAAAAGCCGGGTGACAAGTTTAGAAAATGAAAGTGGCGGCGGCGGTGAGGTGGGGGGGGTGTCTACGCCGCGGGGCGCACTCGCTCCTCACTCTCTGCTTCCCACAGCTGTCAATCAAGGCTTTGTGGCGGCGCGGGAACAATGTGGCAATTCAGAATCCGAGTGACGGAGGCGGACGGGGCGGGCAGAAGGAGAAAGAGAGGGAGGGCCGAATTCCTCCAAGCCCCCTGGAATCAGCGAGAGATAATTACACAGTCGAGGCGAGAGTGCGTCAGCGAGCACAAAGGAGACGGAGGCAAGATGACAAGAGAGGGAAGAGGACGAGGAAGAGCTGCGGAGGAGAAGGAAAGATTAGAAATAAGAGAGGGAGAGAGAGAAGGGAAAGAGCTGCGTGTGGGCGTCCAGGTGTGTGTCGCTACGCAGACACTATTTCATTTAGAGGTGGATATTATTATGATTTTACCTCTGATGGGGAGAGTTGAAGTTTTGTCAAATAGTTTGAGTCTGGTTTTTACAGAAAGTGGAACATTTACTGTACTTTTTAGAGGTAACAAGGCACATTTACTGAAGAGACTCGGCTTTCTACCTCTCTATGTTTATTTGATGATTAAAATACATATTTCATAGCAACTTTGTCAATGATCTGCAGAGTCAGGGATCGGGGATGTTCCCAGAGCCTGAAAGGAGGTTGTCAAATCGCTGGTTTTATTTAGTTTTGCCCGCACGACAAAGAGAAATCGTTTTCTGTCATTTTGCGACAAAGAAAAGCAGAAAATCCTCGTCGTTTGTTTTTCAGTTTTCCTTTAACGACGTCTTTATTAATTGATGATTAATAAAATAAATCAGTAAGACGATAACATCTCTGTTCCTTCTACTCATCAAATAGTCGACCGACAGTTTCAGCTCAGATCCACTTGAACCATGTTTAGCATCAAACTACAGTTGTAATGTATCACTGATATTAATAATCATAAATATTCCTCTCTGTTTTATGTCATACAAGTTCAGAGTTTGAGGATCTGAACTCCTCTTTCACAGCTGATGATGTCGTCATCACATTCCTCTGAGTTATCTTCGGTTTCAGCCGAGATAAGTTTGTGGTCAAAATGTTATTTCTCAGTTTTTTTTTCCTCGCCTCTTACTCCCGAAGTATCCTGGGAAACAGAAATCTCACGAGGAGTCAAGATGGAATGCGTTTTCAAAAATAAGCATCAAAATATCTAAGAGCAGTTGTTGCTGTCAGAGTCAAACCCGGGTGTCGTTCTGCTCTTTTTATTCTTCAGTCGCAGCGCTGCATCATTTTTTAGCCTTTAGAAACAGTGTGTTCACCAGGTTGTGTGTGTGTGTGTGTGTGTGTGTGTGTGTGTGTGTGTGTGTGTGTGTGTGTGTGTGTGTGTGTGCGTGTCTCTCAACATTCGTCCCGTTTGATTTCTACCACGAGATCACGTACTGCAGGCAAATCGAGGACATTGTCTCTTTAATGTTATTTTTGACTCTTGTTGTTGCTCCGTCATGGCAGAGAAGCCGTTTGCAAGAATCAGCTTAGTCGACAACAGCAGCAGATATTTAAAACTGTTACACACACACACACACACACACCTCACATGACTCTGTCAGTGTGAGGTGTGTGTGTGTGTGTGTGTGTGTGTGTGTGTGTACAAATACCATATAATCAGTGAACATGAGGTAATGTAGCATGTGACTGAGCCTGTAAATCAAATAGGAAATGCCACAGAGGGTCTTTCTCTCTTTCTCTCTTTCTATCTGTCTTCTCGTGATTCTTTCCATTTCATTTTCTTTGTCTTATTTATTTGGTTTTGTTGTCTTTCGAAAGATCATGTCCTCGCAGTGATCAACAAACATTTGACTGTACAAACATAGAAAACATTTACATGACACACACACACACACACACTCACACACACACACACACACAATTTCACATTATAGTGACTTTAATTCATTTCCTGGAAATCTATTCAAACATCAGCCTTCTCCTTCCTGACCTCGACCTTAAAACACGTCCTCACCTTAAACTGCACAATGTCCCCATGATGTGATCAAGGTCCCCACAACATGAGTAATATCTACACCGCACAAACTCACACACAGACACACACGCACACATAGAAACACACAAAAATACTTAACACCACCGGCCCAAAGTGACAAATCTGTTTAATAATGCACCACCTGCAGCATAGCACTCAATATCTCTCCTGCTCTCTCTCTTTTTTTTTTTACCAATCCTCTCATTGTCACACACGCACACACACACACACACACACACACACACACTAATCATTCCCTTTGGCTGTATTTTAGTGCTGTACTTTGTTATAGTCTTATTCTCAAAGGTACTTCTGCTGTGTGCACATCGGCCGGGTCCATAAAGGAGCTGTGTGTGTGTGTGTGTGTGTGTGTGTGTGTGTGTGTGTGTGTGTGTGTGTGTGTGTGTGCGTGTGTTTGTTTCCCCCAGCGACACACAACCGTCTTTATGCCGTATGGCTTAAGAGACACAGGAAGCACAGAGACGACTCTTCTCCACCTTCGCGCTTTACATCCCTCGTTTTTTCTCTCCTCTTATTTCCCTTCATCCTCACAGTCATTATCAGTGGCAGATTTCATCTGCTTCCCCCGCCCCCAAAACATCGGACCCCCCCTCTCCCCAAACTCCCCCTTTTTATTCACTCCACCTTTTTGTTATTCTGTTTTTTGACAGTCAGCGAAAGAAAGAAAAACATTGGCGCTCTGCCTGGTGAAGAGGAGGAAAAAAGAGAAAGGAATTAAATCTGTTTGTGTGTGTGTGTGTGTGTGTGTGTGTGCGTGTGCGTGTGTGTGTGTGCGTGCGCGTGTGCGTGAGACTGATGCATGCTGCTGAAAGTGAAGCCAAATAAAAATGAACACAACACATGACCTGAGGCCGAGTGAAAAAGTGACCGGTCATAATGAGGATTTGTTTTCACAGGATCACGTCAATAGGTCGGGTTGAATCTGCACAGAACCCGAGGTGATAAGTGAAGGAAATCATTATTCTGCATGTAGATGGAAAAGTTCTTCATTTATGGAAGTTTCTTTATTTTTGCCAAAAAGGACCAAAGTCTAATCCGGTTACAGATTATTGACGTAATGGATGAGATGCTGGTTCGAGATGTTCTGATGTTCCCACGTGTTTAAAGAATATTAGTTTCCCGTATTTTCTTCTCCTGAAGAACTCACCTTCTTCTTCGCTGCTCCAGAAACAGCAAGTTGAGCTGAACGTCCTGTGTCGACACTATCTTTGATTTCAATCGGGGCTTTTAATGTTCCATGATCTATAAAAACACAAACCAGCTTTTTTTCCCTGAATGAGGTTTGGTGTGAAGAAAGGTCCAATTTAAAAAACGTGCAACGTGAAGATGGACCGTCAGCAGCTTCATTCCGGAAAGTGTCCAAAACACGCTTTGAGAAACCCACATCGGTCACACTGCAAACGGGGGGACGTAGAGAGGATAAGAGGGAGAGCTAATGAATTATGGGAGGCCTGTGAGAGGAGAGGGGAGAGAGACGGAGGTCTGTGCTCCGTCGCTCTCTGCCTCCTCCCGGGTTATGGAAGAAGTGTCACGCTGAGAGTGTTGCCATGCAGATGGTGACCCTGGAGTGTTGCGAGGGGAGGGAAATAAAGGAGGAAGTGAAAAAAGACAGAGGGAGAGAAACGAGAGCGAGCGTTATTCGGTCTTTATTAAAATGCTCAATGTGTAGAGAAGAGAGCCCAAAGCACACATTTTATAGTCATGAGCTCTAACGCAGATCAGATGGTTTTGGTTTTTACTCGCGAAATAACCAGAGCATTATTCAACCAGGACGTTTCATCAATCAGCGATCGTGACGGACGAGGCGACCGTTTGTCCGTCGCTTCCTCTTTCAAAGGGTGGTTTTGTCAGTTAAACACAGATACGAGATAAGTGAGGCGACGGTCAGAGGTCAGAGGTCACGGTGGGGGGGGGGGGGAGCGTCCTCTGCAGCTGGAAGAGATGAAGCAGAACTGAGAGTAAAGAAACTCACGTCACGCTGCATGTTCGCCGTGGAGGAGGCCGTGCACACACGGAGCTGAGGAGGAAGCGGCGCTGCAGGGCGGAGTCGGCATCGCAGAGCATGATGTAACCACCGGAGCTGATTGGCTCCAGACTGGAAAACCCCCGTCTTTAAACTGCTGGTGAATGCTGCTGGTTGGAGTTGGCGACTTTGTATAGAGACACAGTGATGTTGTGACAGTAAAAAAGTTTTTATCATCTCCACCGAGAAGTTTACGTCGTCTGTCCCTTTGCTTGTTGGCTGGTTGCAGGATCACAAACATCGTGATATAAGACGTTTTATTAAAATAAGTCAGGCGTATTTCTGGTTTCTATCGGCGTGTGAGATTTGGTGCAGCTTGATTGAATTTCAGGGCCTTTAGCCCGGGTGTGAGAACCTGAGAACTGAGGTCAGACGCTGCTTTGTTTCCCAAAAAATGGATCAGAGGGAACTTATGTGCCTTTGATCCGGAGCCTAGTTTCTCTTTGAGGTTTTTCCTGTCTCCTGTATTTGGGGTTGTCTGTTCTGGTTCTGTTCTGGAGCAGGTCCCTCAGGACGACCTCTAGTTCAGGGAGAACTGTGACGTCACATCTGCATCAGCTGCTCCAGTCACGCTTCACCCCCACTGGCTCATTCATCAGTGGACTTGTGTTTTACAGGTGCACACGGTGGACGAACATCCACGTCTCCCAGCAGAAACTCTGTCCCTGAGCAAAAAAATTAAGAAAGCCTGAACAATCTGGATCATTTAAAACAACAATGACGCTGCTGTATGAAATCCTGTGTGTCTGGATCCGTTGCCAACTCTGTTATGCTTCGGATGCTTTCGACAAACTCCCGCTGCCAAAGACGAGCGATGTGTGGAAATACACAGATTTCAGTTCTGAAGAAGCAGCCGAGCTTTCAGAGGTGAATAAAAAAATAATCCTGCTCCTCTCCAGTAGAAAATGACTCAACTATTACTCCCTCATATGCGGCGGCGCTGTTTAGAGAGTTTAGACTTTTGAAACTCGCAGTGGGATTTCCAAGAATCTCACAATCGTCTAAAGACATTTCTGGCCCCGGAATAGGAAGCGACGAGGCGGATTGATCACAGCGTCTGGCATCGTGACACATTTCTGTAAGATCTGTGCTGCGATTGGCTGGTTTCTGAACACGTGACCTTGTTATCAATGTCTCTGAGGCCACTCGTTGACTTTAAAGGGACGTCGGGGGGGGGCTGCAAACTGTGCAAAGCTCAGACTTGTCCTACTTCTGCTTGACCCGGCTGCAACTTGACACTTGACGACCCAAAAAAAAAGTGAATAAAGATGGAAATGTGGAGAAGGAGCAGTGAGGAGCAGGTGAGAATTTAAAGGAGGCACAGAGTGAAACTGCAGCTGCAGGAAAACAGTGTGTGTTCTATTGGAGTGGGCTGTTGCTCAATGTGCTGCTCACAGTCATATGACTCAAGACAGAGCCCCGGAGCCATGCTGGTCATTAGATCACATTCACTGTGTGTGTGTGTGTGTCTGTGTGTGTCTGTGTGTGTGTGTGTCCCAGTGTGTGTGTGTCAGTGAGAGAGAGAGACTTGCATGGGAGGTGGAAAGCAGAAGCCTCTGCTCTTCCTGTAAAGTTCACTTTCATACCACATATCTGACACTGACCTGGATCCTGTTCCAAGCCCAAAATCAAGTCCTCAAGGAGACACCTGGTGTTTTAACTCTCTGCAGTTTGTTGTGTAGGTGTTTTCTGAGAATGTAAAAGTTAAAAACAGATACAGGACATATTAAAAGAACGACAGTGAACTGGAATGAAAACAAAACTTTCCCTAAAGATGTGTTTTGAGTGATTTAAAAGATGTCACTGAGTCTGCGAGCCTCGGATCCTCAGGCAGACAGTTCCAGAGCAGGGGGGGCCCTGACTGCAAAACGCCGGGTCACCTTTAGTCTTGAGCCGGGACTCGGGGGCCGGGCCCGAGGATCTGCGGCTGCGCTCAGGCTCGTAAGGTGGCAGCAGTTCTGAAATGTATCTGAGAGCTGAACCATGAAAGTCATCAGTGAAATCGTAAAATCAACTCTTACAACTAACAGGTAGTTGGTTTAAGGACACAAAGAATTCAAATGATCAACCTGAATATGAGCAGCATTGTGTTGACTGGAGGTCTCTGGTTCACGTCCTCACTATGTGATTAATACAACTACACACAGACACACACACACACAAACACACACATTGTGCGGGTGCCCTCGCAGCCCTGAGTGCATTCCGAGCTTTCTCTCTCGAAAACCTCGCTCATTTCTCTCTCTCGTCTTTTCTCGTCTTTTCTCGTCCTCACTTTTCTTTTCTCTCGCCACCGCCTGAAACAAAGCATCTTTGGATCTTTTGTGCGCCGCTCTTTGACATAATCCTGGTGTCTGTTGCCGTGGTTACCCTGTCTTAATGTGCCATTGATGTGACTGGATGTATTAAAAGCATCGCTGACTCCCGGCAAGAAAAAAAAAAAAAACTTTAAATGTGTTTTTCGCCGTCTCTCTCTTTCTCTCTCTCTCTCTCTCTCTCTCCGTCTCTCTCTCTTTGACGATCATGTTTTTGTGTGTGAACCATGGAACACAAGTGCACTTGTCTGTGCCACTTTGTTATTGACGGTATTTAACTGATAGCTGCGTTATTTTTAGATCGCCGCCGACACCAGCTGAAATCTTGCACTTTTCTTCACTGTCTCAGAATTTAAATTTGCCAATTTTCATACTCGACAATTTGCAGAATGCATATTTTTGCCAGCTGTGAAAAGCAGTTTATTCTAAAATGCTTCATTTAGCAGAAGTGAGACATGTACGTGTGTATTTTCTGATTAAAACGTAGAATTAGAATTCGGATCCACAGCCAGTCTTATTAATTTAATCAACATGCGTCGTCCGAGCAGATTTATCGTCATAATTCCCGTGCACAGTGTCAGTGTGTTATCATTTGCACTCAGTGCTGTATCTGGAGCCTGCACACACAGAGTGTGGAGGCAATGAGCTCCACCACAGCAACATTATGACAACATTTCATCTCATCCCCTCGACGCAGCGCTTTGGAAGATGACGGTAATTTGGACGAGATGTTTCGAGGCCCTTGGTTTCCCTCCGCTCGCTCGCTGACAGTCCCCGGTGCACTGCAACATTAAAGCCAGACTGGAGCGTGAACGTATGGCCGGCTATTAAATGGCAATCACACACAGAAGAGCTCTTTTATAGACGAACACATTTCTGCTTAATAGCTCTTGGAGCAGAGTCGTCCAAATATGACATTTCAAATGAAAGCCCTCTGAACGCCAGCACCTATTAAAATCTTTGCTGAAATCTTTCAATTTGTCGTTTTTTACGTGACGTGGGTGAGAATGAAATCTGGATTGCAACCTGAATCCTCAGCTTAGTTAAGTGATCATGCTTTAAAGATTTTATGAGTCGTTTTGAGCATCGGGGGTGTCTGGCTTCCTCTAATCGTGTCACGCGCAGTTACCTCGCCGTACATCACAGTGGTCGATGTTCCAGGTCGCTCGCGGCACGAGCGAATCGCTGCAATCTGGGGAACCGCGTGCTCTCGGCGCCGAGATTGCCGGAATCTCTCGTCCCCCCAATGGCCGCCGGAGGGCGGAGTTAACGCCATCAGCCGACCCTCTGCCCGGCCCTGGGAGTCCCGCTCCACCCTGCTCCATTAATTTCAAGAGCTACTCATATTCTTGGCCCCCTTATTTTCCATCTCTGAGCCCCCCCCCTCCCCCCGGCCCTTCCATCATCACCTTGGTGCACCCAGCCCAATCTCAGCGCTCCCCCGGCTCATTTTGAGCTGTAATTGGACAGGTGTCCCGGGGGATGGCCGTCAGCACGCCCCAGTGCATTGCGTCCCATCTCCAGAGTGGAAACGCGCCCGGCCATGGTCGATAAGCCGCGCGCCGCCTCAGTCCAACAATCCCCCGCGCTACTAACTGTCAATGGGCTGAACGACTGGGCCTCGCTTTGAAACAAGTGTTCCCTGAGAGCCGTAGGACCCACAGCCTCACGCCCAGCGTTCCCACTCTGTGTCAGGGATAAAAACATGCTGCAGAAAAATCTCCATCTCGTTAAGTCGGTAATTAAGTCCTGAGCACAAGAGAGGAAATCTTCACTATGAACACTAGTTTCCAACACGACTCAATTTGTTGATTCCTTCATGATCACAATCTTCAAACCAGGTATTTTGTTTGGAAACTCATTTGAATATTTTTTTGGTGCTGCTGACGATTTATTCTGTTGTTAAAAAACAACACATTTGTGGGATTTATTGACAGAATTAAATCTGGTAAGATTGAGCTTTTATTTCTGTTGCTTCTTAAATAATTAGACGTGATTTCAAAAGATGCTTAAAACAAATGGATTTGCATTGGAAACGAGTTGGAATATTCCTCTGAGTGAATAAGACTCAGATGTGACTACGGATAAAAATCGACTTAATTAAGAGACAAAAGTTGTGCAGTTATTTGACTGGATCTGAGGAAATAATCAAAGACAAAACTCAACAAAGTAAATTCCACTTAATTAGGATTATTTTCAAGTCAATTGAATAACAGCAAAAATGAGCCATATTCTAATAAAGCATATTTTATAATTTGTAGGGACTTATTCATTGTTAGTAAAAGATAATGATAAAGGAGGATAAACAGCAGAACGTTGGTCTTATTCATTGCTGATTATGATGAAATTATCCTGAAACAATTCATAAAGTCCTAATTTAAAACTTAGGTGTCAATCATAATGTTTCACCCTGTTTTTAAAAGCATCAAACAACAAATTAAAACCGAACGATCAGGAAACAGAAACCCATTTTGGAGAAATCTTCATTGGCGAGTACTTTGATTTGTTTTTATTACTTTGGCTGATGTCCCATGAACGAACATGGAGGAGGTGGGGTTCATGAAGTTGCTTTGGCCTCACCGCTGTCATGTCGTCCATCTTTATTAACCGGCATGAATCAGTGAGCGATGCCAGAAATCTCCCTCCATCATTCATCCTGCTGAACGCCAGGCACGAACACGCCGCCGCCGCTCAACGCTCCACACAGCGTCCAACACACACAGCGTCCAACACACACAGCGTCCAACACACACAGCTGTATATTTACCGCCGGTGTGTTTGGATCGCTCCCTGTGCCGTCTTTCCCCCAGAGCAGCGTTCGTGCTGGTAATCTGTCATATGAGCCCGTCTCATCGGACGCACGGGAACATTCGGAGCTTGCCAACAGAGAAGCAGGATAACACCCTAAAAGCTTCCTGCTCCGCTCTTATTGCCCACGGCTCAGTCGCACCGATCTCCAATCTCTCCCCTTATCTCCTCTTCATTATCGCCCAAGCTTGACGGCCACTTGACAGCTGAGAGAGGTTTCGCCGAACTGGGCCTGAGCCTCTCAACTGCGATGGCCCTCAGTGAATTCCTGCAGCTCCCTCCAGAGGCCGGCAGGATGCAAAATACCTCAGCGAGTGATGATGAAGTTATTTTCTTTTTTCTCAGGTCACCTGTCCGTCCTGTCTCGCTCTCAAGACGGCGTCAAAACATCGAGTTGCATAGAATATAACTCTCACTGCCGACCTCTCACCTGCACTGCAACAAATACAGCTGAATACCTGGTGTGTGTGTCTGTGTGTGTGTGTGTGTGTGTGTGTGTGTTTGCCTGTTACCAAGTAGAAAAGAGAAGAAGGCAGGCGGCGAAAGTGTGTGTCGGATCTGTATTGGCATTCACACGCCAGCGGATGAAAGCGGCGGCGCCGTTAATAATTGAAAGAGTACTTAACGACAGGAGCGCTGCCCTTGCAAGACGGCTTTTAATAACTCGGAAGGTTTCATATTTCCAGTTCTGCTCTTCTTCATCTCTGCCCCTCCCCCTCCCCCCTCCACCGCCGCTTCCCCCACCTCCGGCCCGCTCCTCTCTTCTTCTTCTTCAGAAGCTTTCTCCGCCGCTCTATTCACAGAAGCAAAGGAACGCCGCTGAAGAAGCATCTGTCTGCCTTTTAAAAACATAGAAGAATAAAGGTGTCTGTGTGTGTGTGTGTGCACGTGTGTGTACGTGCGTGCATTCACACTATTAAAGTGGGCCACATTGTGCAGGAGAGGAAAACGCACTATGCTTATTGACAGTCTATTTATTACGTCTTCCACATTATCCCCCCCGTCCCTGCTGTCTAGTTGAGAGATATGTATTTGTTTATGGAGGCGCTCTGTCTCTGCTCTTAATGCGCTCGCCGCTCACCCTCATTAATTCGCTTGATGGTCTTTGATTTGCCGGGCATCACTAAGTCGCATTAAGAAATGTATTTCCCAGCTCTTACTTAACGACGCTTCCAGAACCAACGCAATTAAATGCACATTTAAATGCTCGAGGTTTTTCCTCTAAATTCATGAGCGGAGACGGGCGCTTGATTAGTGCCCTGCAGAAAAATTAGGCAGCCGCATGAAGGTGACGCTGAGCGTTTTGGTGAATGCCTCGCTTCTTTAGTGCACTTTCCCTTTGATGGCGTTGCCCTCGTCCTGATAATAGGAAGCTAATAAAAGGCTTTTTCAGGCAGGTTTTATTCACCAAACGTCGTCTAGACTAATTGTTCTACAATAGCTGCTGCTAAACGTGATTTCTATCTACTATTGGTTTGCAAAACATTGATTCATGCGTCCATTTATCTGCACAGGCATTGTTTTTGTTGCAAGCAGAGAGACGCTGTATCTCAACACCACATCAAAACCAAAACCTGTCCGCAATGGCGAGATTTCCCCCGATTGGTAGAAAAGTGTTTTTGCCTTGTAATTTGGATGAACTGACCTTTTGTGTGCTGCCGAGATCTGTGGTGTGCGTCCGGCGTGCGCTGGATACGAGGCAGGAAAACAACCCGACTCGAAAAACGGACATATTCACACTCTGAGGAAACCAGAGTCTCCTGTCCGCCTGCCTCGCGTGAATCTAGATCTAATGAGCGGAGCCGAGACTCAAGCAAAATTAAACTTAAAGGATAAATAATCAGTGTAATCAGTTCTTTGGGAGTATTTCATCCGTCTTGAAGTAAATATCACTTTCAGCGAATACAGGAAATGTCGGCCTTCTCTCTCTGGTTTGGTCGCCACCACTGAAGATGTGATTCAAGTTTTTACATAACACACTGGACGACTGACCCAGAGTCAGGTCCGTAGTTGACCATCTACACTCATGTAATCCTCTCCATCTGTGTTCATTCAGCGAACGCCTGGATGAATGAATATATATACGTAGCAGCAGTTAACACAATTATTTTTTCCTTCACTTTTTGCTCACTCATCTCATTTGCATCCATCCATACCTCTGGAGCTCTGCAGTTGAATGGGCCTAATTAAATAGTTGATCACACATTGATCTAATTAGTGCGGTTCAGGCGTGGTCATTGTTTGCTGAATTCATTTCTCCTGTCTCGTTATTGCGTTGTCTCTCAGGCCGGAGGCAGCCAGTGGCCCCAGATGGTTTCACTGCAGCTCGCACTGCTGATCTAACTCGGAGCTTCTCCCTTTGTCTCTGCATCAGACTCCCATACTGCACTCTGATCACAGCTATGACAGAGAGAGAGACGGGGGGGTGGAGAGAGGGAGAGAGAGAGGGGAAACATGGGATCAAGGAGCGGTGAAAAGGGAAAGTTAGCGAGAAAAGGGAAGAAAGAAAGAGGCAGAGAAAGATAGGACCATTACCGTCAAGGGTGATCATCACCATATCCGAGTTTTCCATGAAAAGGCAACAAGTGGCGCCTAATGGGAAATATGCAGATGTATGCAAATGTGTGTTGGATGGGTCGCCCAGAGGCCCAGTGGGAGATTAAAGCTCTTCGGGATGGAGAGGGCTGTGGAAGGAGACTGGCACTATGAGCTCAGTGCTGCCATATTAAACAGAGAAAACCAACCGTGGGCCAATTGTTGGCCTTGTTGTCAAGCTCATCTCCATTAATCTCACAAATGGATTCACGCTGACGGCAGCAGACTCCAAAGTGATCCGTCAAACCATATTGGTAGCCGGCGAACTGATCCATGATGGACATGTTTAATTTGATGGTATCTCCGTGAAGATGGAAGCCTGGTCCTCCTACTGTTTTATTGCGGCATCAGATGTGGTTACTGTTCGGCACACAGGGGCCCCTGCAGGGCCCTGCGTGAGGATTTGATGGATGAGATCCCAGGGCCGCTATTTCACACTCTTTCTCCGGCTGATCAGCCCAAAGTGACTCCAGCAGACAGAGAATGAGATGGAGAGGAGGGGTAGAGGCAGGTGAGACTCCCCTCAAGCTCTCCACCAGTCACGCTCCACTTCCACGTTTGATCCGCGGCCGTCTGCGGCTGATGGGACGGAGGCGGAGCGGACTTGACTTACAGATGTAGTGCAGACGGAGCAGTGTGACAGGGATGAGGTATTTAAAGACATCCAAAGGTTACACAAGTGGCCCTGAACGCGCTGGAAGTAGAAAAGTGAGTTCAGGTCATGTTCTGTAAAGGAACTGGCAGATGAAGCACTCTGAGGACTTGGGACAGCATTGAATTGTCAGTACAAAAGTTGTCTAAAAACATATCATGACAATGACCCGAGGTGACTGCACGTCTGAAAGCAGCAAATGTTTAGTTGCCACCGGTGTCCCTGACATTCCTCAACAAGAAACAAGCAATTAGCACCAATGTTTTCATATATTTATCTATATTAATTGCGTATGGCAACTCAGAAATCATTCATATCTCATCACGTATGCTTTAGGTCTGGTAAAATCCAGCCTATAAGGTCAAGGTTAATTATTAGTCTGAGCCGGGATGCAAACGCTGATTTATGGCGTGTAATTGAGACGCTGCATGTGCATCCACCACCTGATCCCCACACACTCTCACTCTCCGTGCTGCTAAAGGTCACGCTGCCTCCTGCGTTGGTGTTGCATGTAAATCGTGCAGCGCAGGAATCTCCCCGTATTAAAGTAAATCCTCTGGATAATAGGGTGTTGAACATCCGGCCATCTGCAAGATGTCCAGAGCGCGGGGCTGGAAACGATGTTATGACTAAAGCGGTGCATGTGCCAGCTATACGTGGCCCCTCGCTCTTAAAGCAGGCGTGCACGGGCAGGTGTGAAGTGTCAAGTGTTCACATCCATCCACTGGTATTTGGCAGCGTCGTAAATCTTCCGCGCTTTAAGAGGAACCATAAATCAGAACACCTTCAGCCTCACAGCTCGTAAAAGACTCTCTCCGGCTTTTGTCAGGCTTGTTTAACCGCACAGTGTTTTGGTCCTCGGAGGTTAATCAAGTATATTTTCAAGACAAGCGGAGATACCACGAAGTGCTCGGGTTGTCACGGGTCAACCGCGGCTCGCGTAGTCTCATTCTCTTGAACCCTATTAGAGCAGATCAGGGACAATGCTCTGGTTAATTCTTGCTTCATGACAGTAGTTAGCCTGCCGGTATTAGCCGAACACATTCATAAGCTGTATAGGCCCGGACGCATAAAGCCTCCCGCTGTTTAAATCCCCAACAGACACAAAGAGGCAGACAGAACAGCTGGACTCCCACGTAAATTCCCTGTGTGCCTCGCCGCACCATGAAACGCTCTCGGTTTGGTTTTTGTGTCTTTCACCGGGGGGACCTTATTGGAGACGCCACTCCGTCGGAAACCCGCTCTTGACGGTGGAAACAACCTTGGCTCGCGCGGTCTTTTACTTTCCCTTTCACTCGCCTCCTCCTCCCGTCACCCTGGGCTCTGATCTCTGAGCCCGTCTTTCTCTCCTCTCGCACACCAGCTGCATCAGGATGAAGCGAAACAAGATGTGATCGGCCTAATGTGTTTCTCATGTATCAGCAGACTCTCTCGCCTTGTCCGTTTTCCACTTACATAACCCGCTCATTCCTTTCAAACAACGCCGGCGCTCTTTTTTTCCTACTTTTTGAGGCATGCTGTCATAAAGTGGGAGAGCGTTTTGGGACTTCTTCGCCGTATCCATGGAGAAAACCAAACAGCGATGATTGAGCCACGAGGCCAAGTTCAGGCACGGAGCCAGGCCCTGATTAAAGCTATTACTTCATATCCAGGCCTCGCTGTATTTTAGGAAAAACTCTGAGCGTGACATATACCAATAAAGAAATATTTACAAGGGCTAATGGTGTGAGGGATTGTGAAGCCGAGGAGAGGTGCTTCACTTGGAGTGTGTCTTCCAGGTTGTGTGTGGGATTGTGGTAAAGACCGACGTCCCCCGGGCTTCAGTCCACTCTGTCTGGACGTGCTCTCGCAGCGCTGACTTGTTCAATGCTATTCCTCCGCACATCCACTTCCATCCGTCCGTCCTCTCCCTCGTTCTCTCTGCTCTGCCTGTTTTTAAAAACACATGGACTTTAATTGCTTGTTTTTTTTTCCTCCAGCTGTAATCAGTCCAGGCGTCCTGGACCGTTTAGATGAGACCATAATTCCATAACAATCAAAATAAGGTTTGTTTTACCTTGTGCCAGTTGTTGAGTCCCTTTCTTCAGTCCATTTATTTCCCTGCAGTGACAATAGCTGCCTTTCGGGTCCAAGTACTTATCCAGGAGTTATGTATTGAATTTAAATGCCTGAATGGAGAGCCTGGAATTTTTACTCTGCACCGTAAGAAAAAGTTTTTAGTGTTTGCTCGAGGCAGGGAGGGTTTTTTTTGTGTCGATGTAGAAACTTACACAATGAAACTCATTGTGACTAATTGTGATGACACAGTCACATTTGCAGGCAGAAGCTTTTCAGGGAAATCTTCGTCCACCGCAGCTTTCACAGAAATGTCAGCACTCGTTGTGGCCGACAAGGACGAGAGAAGAGATTTCAATTCTGCTTTTTGGTTGCATTTCACGAAGCGAAACATTAGCTCCATCTCAATATTTAAAGCAGAACAATGACTATAAAAATACAGTTTTAAGAATCGCTCTTCCTCGTTTGATTAAGTCAAGAAAACGAATATAACGACAGTGGTGAACAATATCATCTGGATCACAATTTAACGAACTGTAGAAACACTAACAGCTGATAAAAATACATCCATATTTATGGGATGTCCGGTTCAACAGGTCACGTTCAACCCACCATTGAGGTTCAAAGAGTATTTATAACGATAATAACAAGAAGGAGTTGTGCTCAGCAACATAAGTTATCATTCACCTACACTTTACTTATGTAATATGATGAATGAATGAATGAATTTGACTTTTATTTTAATTACATTCAGATTTTGCTGTGAAGTGTTTGTGTATCGCTCCGGTCTTGAAAGCTGGGAACAGAATAAATTAGTCCACTTCATATATTCAGTTCATCTCAATACAGTGATAAAAGTTTTCTCCTGCATCTGACTGACGGGGGGAATGATGCTTATGTAAAAGTCTCCACTGGGCTGTGTCACGTCTTTTTTTATCCGGGGGTCAACGCCCCCCTTATCACAACGCCAACAACAGCCGCTCTTGTCTTCCTGCCTCTCGTGTGCTTTGCACTTTCCCTCCTCGCAGCTGTGCTTATCTAACTGTCTCCTACATGTGAAATTGAGCGAGCCCACTAGAGACGCTCTCACGGGGTCTGGAGTGGGACTCGTCCACCGAGTGGGGGCAATTATGCAAATCTCTGTCTCATCCTCATTGGTCGGGGTCAACGCTGTGATATTTAATGATTAAGGAGCAATAGAGTGACAGCGGAAGGGAGGAGAAAGAGAGCGATTGTGTGGGAGTGGAAGGGATTTGAGGAAAATTCTCCACATACACCGCATCACATGCACATCCCCCCCCCCTCGGTCCTTCCACGTTGTGCTATTCGTTCAGCGGGGGGAAGAATCGAGCCCTTTATCTCTCAGGAGTCAACACTTCCCGTTTCCACAGCGACCCGCTGCTGCTCGAGCTGCAGCGTCTGGGTTGTATCCGTAGCGACCCCGGAACCCTGACAGGCTGTAATCTGAAGTCACAGGCCGCAGCAGGGCAGATTCTCTTCCCTTCTCCGTGTGCATGATCTCCTGCTTCTGCCCTCCAGAGGAACAAATGCCTCCGCGGCCGATAAGAAACGACGAGCCAGTTCCATCAAAGTGGAGAGACATGCACCCAGCTTCCACACGGGGCCTGGATCACAGAATGCAGTTAAGAGTTTAAATGAAGTTCAAGCAGAGAAATAAGGTTCGAAAAAAATATTCTTGGAGAATTCCTGCGTTAGTTGAAAATACGGTAACTTTTAATGCCAACACCCTTGATAGCAGTTTAATTCTAACACTTTGGCAACTCAAACTTTTTATTCACCTAATCCCTGATATATATATATATATGTACTGTATTTAGCCACTTTATTCATATCGCATGCATCAGATGGATCAGCCATTCAAATTCGCCAACCAATGTTTCTTAGAGATTGATCAAACCCATAGAAATCTGACTTCCATCCATCCCACTGTCCATTGTCTTCCACTTGTCCGAGATCGGGTCGTGGAGGAAGGATACTCCGGACATCACTCTCCCCAGAAACGCTTTCCAGCAGATGGTTATGGCCGTCGAGAACATTTAGAGAAGGGATGCAGCTGAAGGCGACGACTCCGTGGCCGTGGTTACCAAATCGCCAGTCTTCCCCCCAAAAAAAACGGCTCATCCTCGTCGCTCAGGGGCAAACGGCAGCTTTTCAAAGTCCAACTCAAGCTGCTGAACGTGCAGCAGGAGTTTGGTCGAGTTGAACATGTGTCAGCAGATGTGTGCAGATTGTCCACACACACACACACACACCTCTGACACTCCAGGGCGTCTCCATCTCCTTTAACAAGTGTGTAACGTGTTTTACAGTCATGCAGGGCCCGAGCGCGTCAGTATTGGATCTCGGAGTTAGCGTCGTTAGCTTCGCAGCTGCTGAAACCGGAGCTCCTCTACGAAGCCGCCCGGGCCCTGCGAGGCCAGAAACTCTGCCAAAAACCGAAGCAGGCCAAATCCTCCTCCCGTCTTTCCCTCCTTCTACTTACTCTGCGTCGATCCTCCTCCCCCTGTCCCCCTTTTTTCCCCTCTTCCCCATTCCCCAAGCATGAGCAATTCACAGTTAATTCAATTTTCCCCCGGCCGGGGCTCACATGGGACAGCATTGGAATTCCGGTTTGTCATGATAAAATGATTACACGGCATTGTGTTTCTCCGGGCGCCTCCCAGCGCATTTATTAGAATCTGTCAGTGTCGATGTAGATCGGGCCGCCAAAGTGCCCGTCTCCACCGCTGCTCCTCGCCATCCCGCTTCCCCTTCCCTCCCCGAAACTGGTTATTCCTTATGAAATACGTCGCTCCTGGCAGACGCATAATCTGATTACATCCGCTAGATTAAAAATATATTGAATTTCCCCCCCCCCTGCTCCCCTCTCACATTAACCCCTCTCCCTCCACTTCTTGCCTCCTCCTCCTCCTCCTCCTCCTCCTCCTCCTCCTCTGGCCTCTTATCTCTTGCTCCCCATCACCTGCCCTCTGATGTCAGTTCTCCAGCACTGACTTTTTTCTTCTTATTTAAAATGAGATATGGAGCAGTCACATCATCCACCCTGAGCAAGACGGATGATGATTTGATGATTGATATGTTTTGTCATTAATTTCAAATCTACGGTGGCAGTCGCAAATTTTTTATTCCAAAGGCCTTTCTAGGATTGAAAAGAGTTTATTTACGTATTGAATAAGATGAGATATGTTCAGACCTTAACATTTTATAGTTTCTAAACAGAATATGTTTATTATTTTAACATCCCCATGTTGCCAAATCATTATGAAGACACCATTTGTACAACTGATAGGAAATTAGCTCCTACTTTGACGATTCAAAACTTGAGAAAAGAAAACAAATGAATCAGCTGCTGATTTCGATTTTCTCGACTTCCTTTAATTATGTAAAAAATAAACCCGGAAATTTAGAGTTTTAATCAGCTTTTCTTCCCTGTTTTGAACACAAATGAATTCAGATTGGTTTTGAAAAGGAGCTGCCAAGCTGACAGCACAGAAAGTTACAGAGAACCTCCTGCTCTCCCATCCTCCTCTCCCATCCTCCTCTCCCCTCCTCTCCTGTCTGGATAATATTACAGCTTATTATTTTTCATATTTCCACCGCTCCCTTTGCCCATACCGGCCTGTCAGTCAAGCTGTCATGTGTGATTTGGAGCTGTCACTCCAGCTCGGGGTTCTGGGCGTGTGGGTCCGATGGCTTGTTTACCGAGATGTGACTGGAGGTGTCACGCTGAATAAGCCCACCTCACCCGCCTCGCCCCTTCCTCCTCGTCCTCAAACCCCTGCACCGCGTGTCCAAGAAACCCCCCCGTGGACGCCAGGGTTGGGTGGCACAGCACATGTGCCACGCGGGATGTGGCTAATGACCATCTCCGAGTGCCACCGTCGATTCTGGGTTGTCGGGTTTAGCTTATGGGTGCAGGCATGTGATCGCGTGTGCGTGTCAGAGAACGTGTGCAGACTCATTCTCTCAGCCAACCAATTACTGTCCTGAGGAGCCGACAGCTGTCGCCACCATCGTCTTCTCTTTCACCGCCATTGCTCTTCCTCCTCTTCCTCCTCCTCCTCCTCCTTCATCCCTCTTCTCAGTTGACAGAGGGGAGTCGGAGGGGAGCCTCAGCCCCAGGTCCTGCTCCCTTGGGGAGTCATTACACCACTGTGGGACTCTCTCTCGTGCACACACACACACACACACACACACACACACACACGGAGCAACACACAACTTGTCTCTTCTGTCCCTTTCTATCTATCACTATGCTTCCTTCAATTAAGCCTGTGGCTTTTGCTTTGGGGATTTGATGCACATGTGCATGCACACACACAAACACACACACACACACACACTCATCTAATCCTAATGCTCCCTCTATATTTGTCATTACCCGCTCCACAGATGGGACTCAGTCCATTGGGTTTTGTATATAATAGAGCCCTGCTCATCGGGGGAGGTCGTATGGAACTGACACTTTGTCCTCGGCCGCTCTGACTCTTCGTTGTTTTTTGGACAAATTCATTGAAAACTTCAGCGTTTTTGGTTTTTTTCGCTCGCGCACACTTTGACTTTCAGTTGCCGCGGTGGCCGTGGGTTAAAGAGTGTGTCGCCACTGAGGTGCCATCACCTCGGAGGCGCTCCGCTATCTTCCCCTCGCCACTCGCTTTCTTTATCTGAGACTGTAATACAAAACCATATTGGCCTTATCTCACGTCTCACCCCCCACACACATGCACACACACACACACACACATATATACACACTCTCCAACTTAGCCTGCGTCTCACTCGCTCGCTTGCATTCTACATGTAAGCACACTCACACTCACCCGGAGCTTCCACGTGCTATCGGCCTCAATCTGAGAGTGGATATGCCAGCTATTTCACTTAACCATGCAGGGTAGGGATGTTTGGCGGTTGGAGGGGAAAAAAAGGGAATTTGGAAGCGACGCGGAATATTTCACTTCAACCGTGAACGCCGGGTGTAGATAAGCGGCGCCTCACTCCGAGTGTGTAACTGTTCGTACATATGTGCTCGCACGTGTGTGTCAGTCTTGTCGAGATTTACTGCCGACACACTCGTTAATCACAGAATTCATTAGTCACTGATTCTCTAATTGTTTACTTTCCCCTGCGGCGGCGGCGGCGGCGGCGGCACTACACAAGGTTGCCGGAACCTCCCTGTTACAATTTTGGAAGAACATAATGGTTAAATTAATTTTCCAGGTAGCTCCGATTCGATTAGTCATTTCCCGAGCACACTCTATTAGCGGGGAAATGGTGCGTTTGGAAGTCGGAATGGAGAGTCCTGGTTTGATCGTGTTGCTCACCTGGAAGGAAAAATAAAAAAGACAGAGTGGTGGAGCTTGGGGGGGGGGGGTGGGGACTGAGGCCCAGAGAGACACAAGTGGGAAGATGAACGGCTCCATCAATAGAACCATAATCCACTCATAAAAGCAAATTGTTTGGCTAATTGGTAGGTACATCACCAGTGATTCAACTGAAACAAGACCACTAAAACAAATGGATGGATATAAAATACAACTTCAAACACACTTTCTTTTCTTTTCTAAAGCACCTTATTATAACTTGTGTTATATAAGTAATGTGATTACTTATTATATTACATGGTTTTTTTTGGTCATTTTTTAAAACTTTATTGCATCAAGAAGTAGTAGCACTAGAAATGAGGTTGTATTTTGTACAATACAATAATTTTATTCTATACTATAATATAAAATATATACTTACTATGAAGTTAAAGCAGCTACTGTCATTGATGCCTGTTTCTATTACGTAACATTTTTATAGTTTGTAACTTCCACTGATGACACAAACACTCAATGTCAGAATATTGATTTTTTCTATTTGTATATTCGGGATCAGAGGCAATAGTTTGATTCAAAGAAAAAATGTTTTAGCCATCAAGATGTCGAGGTTACATACATCCTAACCTTTGGTTTCAATGTAAACGACTAAGCGCTGCACATGTTGCAGAGAATGACCTTCTCAGCTGCCACAGCTCCAATGGCTACGGATCACAACAGTGTCCAACGCACCTCCACACATTTAAATAAAGGTTTGTTCTATGCTCTAATCGTGCAATATGCAAAGATGGTCCGGAAGCATCAGCTGAACGAGTGACGAGGAGTTTGAAGACCTTCAGGGTTTAATATAAAGGAAAGGAGTTCACTTTACTGCAGACTGTGACACTAGAGGAAAGAAAAATCTCCTTTAAGCAACACATAGTGAATATCTTAAAACTGATTTCAGCTCCGGGCCTGTTGACATCTCTGGCCCTGAAGCCGGGGATGCTGACCACCGGCTCCCTCTCTCCGACAGCCTCTGCCACTGATGCCGACTCAGCCTCTGATAAGCGGCGCCGATAAGACCCAGCGGTTAAGCTACGGGTGATGTTCAGCCCCCGACCGTCAGGGATGATCTAACAATCTGTTGGTGTCAGGCCTCCGTGCGCCCCTACGCGGGAATCAGGGGCGTCCGTGTTCCCGTTGCTCTGGAAAAGAAACTGGTGACTAATTGGCTTTATGGCGTCTGCGTTGACCCGCGTGGAGAGAGCGCAGCTGGGTAAACGACTCCTCTGCATGTCAATGTAGGGACGCGCTATACGGGCGTCGCCGTGGCTTGGTGTGTCCCCGGCCCCGAGTTGCATATGGATGAGCTAACACAAGGCAATCTGCGCTTCAAGGCTCACATGCACTGGAAACACAGCGCGCGCACGTCCACTTCTTTCACAGCCCTGAAATACAGATGCAATAGACTATATCACAAGTGAACTTACTGAAACTATGCATTATAGATCAACACACACACACACACATTCCTCTTCTTCCTTATTCCAATGAATCTCCACTCACGCTCACACGCCACATCACAAATGATGGGATTTAAACATCAACAGTATGAAATATTCATGTGTCAGCGCCAGCCGCTCGAGCAGAACTAACACCAAGGGGGATTTGCCTTCAGATCTGAGGATACTACTGCATTCATCCCCCTCTCTCTTTCTCTAACTCTCTCTCCCTCCCTCTCTCCCTCCCTCTCTCCCTCTCTCTCCCTCTCTCTCCCTCTCCCCCTTGTTGTGTTGCTGCATTCAGACACATTGTCGCAGTGTTGTGTACCAGTGTTTTCCTGAGTATTGTTCTAGTTTTCTATGATATTGCCTTTCCACTCTCAAGTGCTGCGATGTGTCTGTCTTGGGGGTGAAGAGTGACGCACGTCCTCACCCCCCTGTTTTTACTCTTACCATGTGTGTGTGGGGGGGCAGGGGAGGCCTGTCGAGAGAGATTGAGAAAGCAGAGGGGGGGAGAGAGAATTTAGAGACTCTGTACTTTATGAGTTTTAATAGTGTTGTGTCTCAAAGCGTTTATTAAAAATTGAGCAAAAAAAATGCTTCACACAAGGTAAAAAAAATAAATAAAACAGTTGCAGAAAAAACTGTTAGAATCAAGTAAACAATAAATAGATGTGTTTAAAGTGAAACTTCGCCCCCCGATAACTTTTGTCTGAAAGGGATTGAAACTCTAGGTTTGTTCAACCCCTATTTTTATAAATTTGTTAATAAATAATGACATATTAAATCCAGCTTTAATGTATTTCATCAAAGAAAAGTCATATAATTTAGTTTACGGCTCAAAAAAACACATGTGTGCGGCATCTCTATAAAGAGAAGCTATCTTTGTAGCTTGTGTTCTCACAGGTTGTTGTGTTCTTGCCAAAGGCCCGGCGGTCCGCTGGTGTGTTTAAACACAGAGTCAACACCGTTTGCGAACTCAATTTCTAGCCCCGTTTCCTTTATTTCATCTTCGCTACTGCTTCCCAGGGAGTCGAGGCTACATATATTAAAAACAAACAATTAAAAAGCGAGCGTTTGCGATCGCTCCCAGTGCCAAAAAACGCTGCATTCTGGGAAAACAACCCACCGTGAGAAGTGGTATACGTGGCGTCTTTGGAGGGTTTGTAACGGCGCCTTTGAATCAATTCTGTGGCTATTTTTAGGCCTTGAGATAGAGGTGAAGACTAATGGGTCATTTCTAAGTGGCACAACTTAACACAGTAATAATAAAGAGCCATTACAGACAACTGGAAATGGACTGTTTACTCCCTAAAATCATATTAACTGGGTTTTAGTGGAGTTTAACAACTGAACGGATGCGCCACTCGATCAGACAAGCAAAGGGTGTGATTGTTTTATTATTAGATTTCCTGTTTACCCCTTCTCCTATCAGCCAGGATCATTGGGTTAAGATTTTAATAACCCGGTGGTCGTGCAGAGAAAATGAGAACACCGTGAAAAACTTTTGGACGGGAAAGTATGAAACCACGTCAGCACAAGATTTTTTTAAAAAGTCTGTGGAGTTGCGGGGCCGACAGTTTGGGAGTGAAATGGCTCAGGAGGCGTGAGGCAGAGGAGTTTTCCGCGGGAGTCTTAGATTGCTCCGTGAAAGCGAGTGTGATGGAGCACACAGAGCTACAAAGACCGCCAGTGGGGGGACTGGCGAGTCAGATATGGGTCCAGTGGTCATCGTTCCTCCTGAGATTCATCCCCTTTTCCATTTAAAAGATGTGATTACACCGCAACAATGCGCGCACACACTTTCACACTCGCACTGCCGGCGGTGGTGATCCAATTTAGGAGGTGAGAAGGGAGGGATAAGGAGATAGAGGGGAGCAAAGAGGGGAGCGGAGGGGTGAAAGGCGGCGAATGTAAGGGATGCAGCGAGGGAGAGGAGGAGAGGGAGCGCTCTCTCTCTCTCTCTCTCTCTCTCTCTCTCTCTCTCTCTCTCTCTCTCTCTCTCTCCCTCTTTCTCTCGTTTGTCATTCTGTCTGCGCTGTATGCAGATGAGGAGCTAATATGATATCTCTGCTGAGCTGATGGATGTTTAAAATGATATGGCAACCCTGAGCTGCCTCGCCGCACGATGCCTGCCAGGGATGGTGTGTGTGTGTGTGTGTCTGTGGGTGTGTGTGTGCGTGTTTGTGTGTGTCTCGCTTAGCGAAAACTATCCAAGTCGTCGCAGCAATGACACAAACTTCAACAACTTCTGTTATTTTAGGTGCATGTAGTTAAAGGATAACTCAACACGTTAGGGTGGGTTGGCGTGGAGGTAATGAGGAGCTGTGGTCGGGGGCAGGAATCATCGGATTTTGCACAGATTTCATCGGTAACAATTTACTCAGCCAACCGCCTGGTTAGCTTTAACTAATTCACCTAGTTTAGAGGAAGCGAATCCTCACATTGGAGAAGTTATGTTTGGGATTCCAACGTTTTTAGGGGACACCTCCACTGGATTTCATGTTAACTTCTGTGGCCGGAGGGGTCACAGCACCTCCAATACTACAATAACTTATTGTGCCTTGTTTGTCTAAATCATACAAAAGTATTTCTTTGCTGAACTACATTCTGTTTGTATTCCTGACCCGACGGGAATATCATTTCAAAGACATTATGTGACATTATGTTCACTCTAACATTGGCAGGCGATCAGCAGTAAAAATCTTAAAAAAGATAATTTTTAATGCCTCCACCAACAGTTCCCTGATGTTTTATCATCAAGATCCATGAATTATTCTGTTTGGAAATTGATGAAAACGTCAAACAACAACGTCCCATCTCACAATGTTAAAGGAAGTAAAGTTTAATAATAACTTCTCTCCTCATCTCTCCACCAAGTTTCATGTAAATCCGTCCGGTAGTTTGTTTCTGATGCTGCTGTAAAACAAACGGAGGTAATAACACGAGCTAATTTCTCGGCACTAGATTACTTCTCACTTCCATCGATAGTCATGATTTGTCGGCGGAGACGGGGAAACGCACGTCGATGCCGTGTAGCGGTGAAACCTGAAACCGTGTCGATCAATATTCAATCAAACTGCATAATATCCATCATATTAAAGGTCAATTAGAGGCGCCGGCCGGCCGGTGTGAGATTTTTTATTTTTTCCTTAAAGAAATCGCTAACGCCGACATAAATCATGGTTTTTAAAATCCACAGCACTAACTGCCTCTGAGCTGGTGTTTACAGTGAGGATCTGTCTGTGTGGATTTTCTTTCCCCACGTTGTCATGGTGGTAATGAGAAGTGAGGGTGGCAGCGGAGAGTGAGGTGGGGGGGTGGTGGGGTGGTGGGGGGCAGGACTGATTGGATTCTCCACAGACTTCATTAGTTAAAACAAAGCCAGTTGTCCATTTGGGCTCTTTAACAGCCTAATTGATATTGATTTACTGATTTGCTCAAGGGTGATTTAAAAGCATGTTTGGCGTTATCGTCGATGCTGCTTCTCCCCCCCCCCCGCTCTCCTCTTCTGCTAACGAAAAATAACTCATAGTAATGAGGACTTTGCTTCCCCGGGTTTGAGTGTGCTCTCCCTCCTCGAGTTGACTTTTCTCCGTGGCTCTTTACATCGCGTCCCCTCCCACTTTCCTCGTTTCATCGCCACGACTTTATGTTATGACATAATTGAGGGAGATAATTCTCTTCTCTACCTAATTTCCTTAGCCGGTGTTATCTCTTACGTCGTGAACTCGTCAGCTACGCTAGCGCTGATAGATCGTCGCCATTCCCCATAACTGGATAATGATAGTTATCATAAATGGTTAGCGGTCGGCTAAGTGAGGCATTGAGATCAATGGCGGTGGTGTTAGCGTTAGAATGAAGGAGGCCTTTTATCATGTTGATGGATGGCAGGCCTGTCTTTAATGTGACATGTTATGATCATATCAATTTGTCCTCGGTTCTCATCGACATCACTTTATTGCCTCTCGCTCTCTCACAGTCCATCACCCCGCACTGTAAATTCAGACTTGAAATGGCAGCGTGCCACGACGCTCCATAAACCAACCCTTTCTCCCCCTCTACCACCTCCCCCTCCTCCTTTTCTTCCACCTTCTGCTCCTTTCTCCTCTTTTAATACACCTGATTCTCTCTCTCTCTCTCTCTCTATTTACTCCTCCCCTCAATCCTTGACAGGCATCGGCACGTCGCCCCCGAAAGAAAGAGTGAAGGAATCAGACTGGGATTAAAATGTAATATCAGACTATTAAAGAGATTAGTGGTTGACATTTCGCCGTCTGAGCCACCCCCCAATCTGAGGGGTAGCTCAAGACTCTGGCATTCATGATATTGATTTATTCCCCGGCTTCTTTTTTTTTTTTATCAGTTCACATTCACATTGGGCAGCAATAGATCTGATATGGTGGCCTTTTATGAGGCACCTTGTCACCGGGGCCTTTGGCGCTAAGTAACCGCCGACCGGCTGCCGGGCGATGACTGTTTAGGGGGAAGTGAAGTTTATTCATCGTAGTTTTGAAAGAGCAGCGACACGAGGGCGGATGGGGACATGACAGATTCCCGTCGCTCGAGTGGACAAAAGCAAGGTCCCGCTATTGAATCTGCTAATGAACGATTCAGACGGAACAGCGTCGACCACAAAAGGGCCGTAATTATTTCCAATTATGACAAACCATCATTTCAGCTCAATTATTGTGCACATCCGTCAATGCTAACAAGGTAACGGGACGTGATTGAGGTTCCCTATTAGTCTCTTTGTCAACACCTTCACAAAGGAGACCCGAGCGCCACACGCCCCGCCGGCAAAAGAGAACACTTGTTACATTCAAACTCCTAAATATCTTTCCATTCATACAGTTTTTAACGTCCTATTGTTTTCCCCCGGATCGTGATTCAAACCCCTCGTCCACCTCTTCACCTCTCGTTGATGCAGCCATTCAATCCTCTCGTCCGCTGATTAATCTAACAAGTGCCTCTGCAGGTGTTTTCAGAAACTCGACAGTGAAACATACATTTACACTTGAACTTTATTCTGCAGTTTTTTTTAGCTTCAGCGTTTTCTGTTTTTTTTTCTGACCACAAACATCTGGGATCACCAACGTATCCACAAAGCACGTTGAACTACTTAGAAGGAGACGTAGCATCATATTTAAAACTTTTCACCGCTGCATTTCCAGGTAGTAACTCAGAGTTAAATCTGACGATAAACCGGTCGGCAGCGTTTCTTTCTGCTCCGCAGCGTTTATCTTCATCCTCCTGCAGATGTCACTTTTCTGGACAGGCTCCGTTTACCTTATGGAGCGGAATCTACATACTTAAGGTCAAGGAAAGGTCGCTGTCTTCGTTGTCAACACATATCGGCGTGAGATGAAAACTGCGGACTGTGGCGTCCGAAGGCTCACGCTCTGCAGAACCTGTCGACCTCCACGCGAATCCTCTGTGGCGTCTGCAGTGTCAGAAACACGAGACGTTTCTGTGCAGTTTCGTGTTTAAACTTAAAAACATCGAAGCTCACTTCATTGTAAATATGTTCAGTTCCATTCGGCTGCATCACATCTGCTCCTCTGAAGGACTCTAAGTGCTTCTATGAACTTTTTTGGAATTAGCTGTGTTGAATTCCTCTTTGAGTCTATATATAAAACATGGGGTTTGGACTTTGAGCTTTGTAATGAGGCTCTGGGAAACAGTAGAGGCAGAGATACTGGGAACTCAACTACAGATGCACAGGCACTGTGACCCTCGTACCATTGATTATAAGTGTGGTTCATCTGTGACCTTTAACCTCACGAGTCGGACTCACAACTTCAACAACCGCAGGAAAAAATCTGTGTTGAATACGATTAAACAAAGTAAGAATAATATCCAAACATGAATGCTGCTCAGTTCTCTCCTTTGATTGGCCTTGTGTGTCTCAGTCCTGCCTCCTGCTCCTGTGATTGGCTGCTCCCCTCTGATTAACATCACCTGGGTCCAATTAGCTCTGTCGTTGCTCCGCGGTCGTCTCTTTGGTTTGGTTCCTGAGTTTCTCTCTGTTTAGCTTGGATCCCCTGCTTTCCTGTCTCTGTTAGACTGTGAGTCTGTTTCCCTTTTTATTAAACCCATCGATTTTCTAGCAGTTTATAATCTTGCGTCTCACCAGAGGTTATGCGAGTGGAGTGGAGGCCTTTAAGACGAGTGGAAAAATAAAACAACAATCATGACTTTCTACGTTGAATCTGTTCTCATCTAGTCTTACTTCACACGTGTAATTATCCCTCCTCCAGCCTTGGGCCTCTCCCATGTTCCCTTTGCACGATCTTATCATCCGGCCACCTGGTGATGGCCTCGCTCTCGGCTCCGAGCGCCAGCATCATATCCGTCGCCTCAATCAAAAACCTTAATGCATCTCAATTTAACCACTGTTGTAACACGACACACACGTGCACCACTCTCTGACACACACACACACACACACACAGAGTTTATTGTGTTGAGAGCACGGGTTGGGTTGGGTTGGGTTGGTGGGGGGGCATCACTAATGCATGGTGCGTGCCTCCATAACGCCGGCCTCATTTGCATGTGTGAGGAGGTCTGGGCTAATGGAGCTGATCTGTTGCGCTGTTATTAAATGGGGGGGGAAGAGAAAGGGGGGGTATTATTAAAGAGGGGAGGAGGAAGGAGGGAGGGAGAGACAAAAAGAGGGGAGGTCTCCTCTCTTCTCCCAGAGGCATGATGGATGATCCAGGAGTCTCTGCTTTCAATGACTCGAGGATGTTGGACAATTTGCAGTGGTCACACACGCACACACACACACACTTGATGCTGTGTGTGCGTGTGTGTGTGTGTGTGTGTGTGTGTGTGTGTGTGTGTGCGTCTGTGTAACTAGTTCCCTTTTGAATATCAAGTTGTAAATGAGGCCTGACACACTTTAACCACCCTAACCTCACCACTCAGCTCACTTCTCTAACTGCAAATACTCAACACACACACACACACACACACACACACACACACACACACACACACACACACACACACACACACACATAGGGAGCAATACTACTTTTCCATGTATGCTCTGTCCTAACTCTGCGTTGTGCACATCTTCTAAAATGCAGAGTCGCACAAAACAGTATGAACAAAGAACGGTTGTGTTGAATCGCGGCTGAACACGCAGCTTCACGTCCGTCAGGAGGACGATCGCATGAAACTGTTTTTTTGGAGCAAAAGTACAGAGTCATCGCTTTTATTAACGTGTGAGTGACTCCGAGTCGCATCTTCTCCAACACACCATGAACGCAGCATCAGTCAGATGATGATTAATGAAACGGCCGCTCGCTGGTGTCCCCCCCCCCGCAGCGCTTTGGCACGGCCGTCTCAGAGACTCGTCCTCCAATGGGAGTGTGTAGATCCTTCTGGAGGCGGGCCAACAGCCCACATCTGACATCATCTTAAGAGTTGGCACAATTAGGCAGAATGACACTGAACGCACACACACACACACACACACACACAGACACACACCTGTGATGTAGATAAGACTGAGACGGAGGAGGAGGTGGGAATTGTTGGGAGGGTGTGAAAGTCAAGTGTGTGAATGTATTTATCGAGATGTGTGTGTCTGAGTGTGTTGATTGGTCGGGGATTTGTGGGTACGGAATGCGAAGCGGGTTGTGTGTATGTGAAAGGCGGGATGGCAGGTGAGAAGGAGAGAAGTGTTAGGAACGAGAGAGAGAGAGAGAGAGAGAGAGGGAGAGAGTGTGAGAGTGACACAGATGGGACGCTGAGAGGAAGAGGAGGATGAGGGAGGGGAGAAGAACGCAGTGGGAGACAAAGAGGAACCGAGATGGAGACGTTTATCTATTTCAAACACATTTTAACGACACACAAATCCTTAAATTATCTTATCCGGTGAAACAACAACGGGCTGTTTGTCCAGCTTCTAAATGTCTGAATGTGCATTTGATTCATGTAAGTTTAATATATTTTTTTAAGCTTTTCTCTCAGATAAAACAAGAAAGAAATTCTGTCATTTAAAAATAATAATAGATCAATTAATTCAAAATCAACAGATTAAATCAATAATGAAAATTATCTAACTTGATCGGAAACGTGCATTAAAGCTTGAAATTTGTAATTTGGTCTTTTGTCATTTGGTTTAAATCAGTGATTCAGTTTTTTTATGTGCGCAATAATAACAATAATAATAATATTTATAAACTTTAATTTATTTAATTGATAAAAATTAAACAACAAGTCAAACAAACGTCTGTTTTGAAGAGTTTTAGGTTTTTAAGACTTCTCACTCTGCTCTTTTATCTGAAATAATAATTTTACCGCTCGAAAAATCACATCACAAAATCAATATATATTATAGAAAAATCCCATACAGAGGAAAATATGTGTTTATTAAACGTGGATATTGTTTCCATGAGGAGATTCCTGTTCGACTCCATTTTACTTAGTGGTGGCAGAAAGGCGGAGGCTGGAGGGGGGGGTGACTTTAAAAGCTGTTCCGAGGTGCAGTGACAGCTGGCTCGTAGTGTCCCCTTCATGTCGTACTAACGCAGAGTGTGTGTATGTGTGTGTTCGTGTCAGATCTTCTGTTAATCACAATGTGTCCAAATCCGCCCGCGGTCCTCGCCGGGTCCCGCCACCTGCTCCGTCTTCGCGTCGGGCGCTGGCACCGCCGCCCGAGGAGTCCCTCACGTTTTCAGCTTCGTTTTACGTCTCTGCCAGGCCTGCAGCGGCGAGAGGCCGGCAGGAGTTTGTGCACGGGTTCATGCGCGCCGCCAAAAAGCTGTCGGCCGCGAACCGCAAGTCTGGCTCCGCTCCACCTGGACGCTGGTTTCCCATCTGCTTCCATATCTGGGATCAGTTCAGGCCCAAATCTGGTCGGCTTGTGCCGTCCAACGAGGGGCAAATTGATACGCCAGGAATCGAACTTGAAAGCTCTTTGTTTTAAACTGTTTCTGGTCACTCTGATGAAAGTGTTGAAAGGTTAAAATACTCTCTGAGATGGTAATAGTCAGGTTTCTTAAGCAATAATGATATTTACACATGAATAAATGTCTGTGAAAACTGTGAAACTCGGAAATGTAGGAAATGATTATCTCCACAGGAAGCTCCATTTTGTCGATGAAAAGTTAAAGATCTCCAAAATTCCGTCCAAACTAAAAGGATTTAAAATACATGGTTTAGGCTTCGAGGAGAACATCTGCGGGTTTCTATTGATAGATGTGAACTCAGAGGAGCATGCAGATCACAGAACCGAAGAGGAGACGGTCTCGTCTGAGGAGGATTTCTGTGATTTGCGTCACCAGCTGGTCCCGCCCCAATGTCGCCTAGCAACAGAGACACAGTTTGACGCCCTTCGGTCTGATTTAGTTGATCGAGTTGAGCCTGATAATTACATTTAGAAGGTCAAGTATCAGACGCCACTATTGCCTCCTTTTTAAAGACAAACATTCAATTTTTAAAAGTTACAATAAAACTTTATGAATCCATACGTTCTCCACGCAGCTCCATTTTTCCTTTGGGAACTTTCCCGACGCTATCATCATCTCGATGTCCTCTTGCGTCACGTGAAACGGGCGAGGAGCGAGACATGTTATTTCATCCTCGCGGCCCGGAAAAGAAAGACGAGTTCCTCACTCTGCATGACAGTAAACATTTTGTAGGTCAGATTCCAGACATACATCCGGCAAAGTTTTTTTTTTAAAGTTTAGTGAAATTCGTGTTTTGAATCTCAGATCCCGAGGCTCTGGATTCACCACATTTCATCATCCTCGACTCGTATCGGCTGCATGAGAGCCGCTCTGGGTTGTGGAACCGTAAAGTGACTTTAATGTAGTTTTATTAGCATCTTTAAAAAAAACGGCTCGTGTAATCTGCAGCGGACGTTTTAATGTGCCGCAGTATAATGCCAGTTAATAAGTAATAAGAACCATGGAGTGTAAACGTTTTGCGTGTTTATATGTGTGTAGATTCAGGGAATATGAGCGCTGGCGTGTGTGTAGCGCAGTTTTTTTAATTTTTTTATGTGTAGCACTTTATCAGAGTTTTGTGGCTGTGTGTGTGTGATGTGTAAACCCGTGAGTGCGAGCAGAGTGTGTTTGATGTTCCATTTACCCTCTTTCATAATTCATGGCATTGGGAAAATGGACTGAAGCGGAGGTGGCTATCGTGTGTGTGTGTGCGTGTCTGTGTATGTGAGTGTGTGTGTGTGTGTGTGTGTGTGTGTGTGGGTGTGTGTGTGTGTGTGTGTGTGTGTGTGTAGCAGGATAACAGGATGAGCGTTCTGCGGTCGGAGATGAAACAGACAAGAGTGTGTCTTTGAAATGCAAAGAGCGGTGATAGCAGTGATTGGCCACTGTGTTGAGGAGGAGCAAGGAGTTTTTTCCCGTCATTTCATCATAACACGCACACACACACACACACACACACACACACACACACACACACACACACACACACACACACACACTTGCCCTCTCACCATCTCTTACACACACACTTGTTATTAATGACTGCATTGTTAATTCATTATTATTTTATTTACCTCTGTGACATAAAACTCAGACTAATTTGGTGCAACTCTTAGCTCTGGAGGGTTTTGTGCACGTGTTTGTGTGTGTATTTGACTCAATGTAGCACACACACACACACACACACACACACACAGAGACACACACACACTGTGTCTAGTGGTGGGGCCTGGGGACCAATTTATTTACATGCAGTGGAAGAGGAACTGAAAAAAGGATAAAACAAAATGGGAAGGAGAGAGAAGGAGTAAAAGCAGCAGGGAATTATGGAGAAAACCCACTGGAACGAACCACTCCACTGTTCCCAAGGACGGACCAATTTACTATTTGGATGGCTCACTGTTTTTAGTAGGTGTGTGTCTGTGTGTGTGCGTGCGTGTGTGTGTGTTTTGTTTTGTTTTGTTTTGCCGGAATCATATTTCCAGACAAAACACAGGACTTTCACACAGGAGACTGTGTTTGTCTCGTGTTTCAGACGGATCAGACGTCGTTGTTGTTCCTCGAAAACGAAGAACAACCTTAATTGCTCGTCTTTATCGTAACCGTGACGATAATGGTCCTCAAACCTTAACGACGCACTTAACTTAACCAAAACTGTTTCCCTAGAATGAACTATTATTAAGAAAGACCAGAAAACAGATTTGTCTTTGCTGTCGCTGCTGCTCAGAAAACTCTTTGTGTCCATTCCAGTGATTGAAGATATATTTATTCTACCAGTAGAGCATCATCTGCGTAATATTCCAGAATACGGGTTTTTATTTCGTCCTTTGTTTCAATTCCAGCTCCGACACTGAAACTTTTATTACGTACATGATGTTCTTTTCACTTTTTTGGACTTTATTTTATCAAGTAAATGATTTTTAAACAGTTTTTCACGAATCTCTCTTTCTTCTTGACTTGCAGGCAGGACGCCAGCGACCTCTCTGGACCGATACAAAGGTACAGTTCTACATCTTTTATTCTCCCCCACCCCCCCACCCCTCTCTCTCTCTCTCTCCTCCCTCTCGTCCCCCTCTCGTCCCCCCGGCCTGGTTCTCAATGAGGCACGCAGTGTGTCTCCAGGCTTCTGGCCAGAGTCTGACTGCTGGTGTCGGCGGTGTTGCTGGACGGGATAACGCAGACAGACGGGACGCAGATGAGACGAGGTGCCGGGTTAAGAGCGAGAAGGAATAAAGGGAGAGAGAAAGGGGAAATTGGAAGGGAGAGATGTGACGAGGCTCAGATCCGCGGCCGAGGAGGGTCATTAAACTAAACCCTTCGGCGACAGAGCGGCAGATCAAGCGAGGGGAGGGCAGGAGGGGAGAAGAAGGTTTAAATAAGGGCCGGTCTTAAAATAGCAGCACCTATTTCTCATCTGAGGCAGAGTTAACAGGAAAAAGGACGAATATCCTGTCCTGAAAATCATCAATGTCCCCTTCGATTTCTTCCACCGCCGAGGAGAAGCGCTGGATGGGAAACACTTTTACCACCTGTACGATCTATTCCACGTCTCAAAGAAACACTCGTGAATAATTATAACACCACACAGAAACATACATCAGTGTGTGTAAATATGGTTATTAACCGTTAGAGTGTTATTTGTTTTTTATTTTATTTCCCCCCCCTTTAAAACACGCACTTCACATAAGAACAGGGTTTGATTTATTTTTTTGCTTTTTGAGTGGCGGCGGTTTCCTCTCGCCGCGGCTGAGTAGGTCGGTGGAGTGCGTGCTCTTCTCCGAGCAGTTGTCGAGATGAGTTTTATTCTCCAGTGGGTTTTTTTTTTTTTTGAATGAAGTGTTGTTGCATCTGAGTAAAACCACAGTGGGTTCATGGTCTCACGTGGTTGTTCGGCGGTGTGATGCGTAGCGTGCAGAGCAGGATGTCACCGGGGCGTCTTTCAAAACCATTCAAACCAAACCAAAACAACCACGAGGTGACGAAACGTTTTTGGCGGTGATGGATTTCCTGTGCGGAGCCAGTGTTAAGTCTCCGAGCTGCTTTTCTTTTATTTCCGCGGTGAAATGAAGTGAATCTAATGTCTCGCTGGAAAGTAAGAAATCCATTTAACAAACCTTCAGTGCATTCGGAACATTCTCCACGTTGATGTAAAGAATATGCGTTTTTAATGTGCCGGATCATAACCGACCACTGATGGCGTCCTTCCCTGTAAGTCAGAATTTAACTTGAGCTTTTTTTATTTTTTATTTATTGTGGTTTTAATCGGTTTAATCTCTAATTAACTGCTCAGTGCTTTGGCTGTGCAGGAGGGAAAAGAGAGGAATTCTTGTTTTGCGCTGTCACTTCGGATTTTTGGAAAAAGTTTGCATAATTTTCTCATAAGAGAATTGAAGGATTTGTATTTTTTTTTATAATAACGCCCCCTGAACAGAATCCGACTGCAGCTTCACCTGGTGCGTGCAGCGTCTGATCACAAACAAGATCCGGCAGAGCAGGAGACGCCGGCGCCGATAAAGCGAAACACGGGAGGAGAAGAAACAGGCGACGACTGTGGCTGTGAATAATTAGGCAAAATACTTTGCTTTTGTTTTTCTGTCTGATTGGAGAAAATAGGCGAGGCTGTGACTGTCGCATGAGCTCACACACACACACACACACACACACACACAGACACACACATGCACGGTGTGTGTAACATGCTAATCCACCACACAGCTGCGTCATTCTGGAACGTGTGTTTACTTCCTCTCTGCCTTCGCCCGCCGCCGCCGCCATCACCACCGCCGACCCCCCACAATCCCCTGCAAACACAAATACACACCATCGCACGTACACTTACACACAATCACACAAAAGAGAACTGGGCGTATAATTTGATCCTGTGTGCTCTCCTCCTCTAATGAAGCTCTCTGGCGGTTTGACTGACACCCAGCTCGTTATTTAAGCGTCTGTTTTGGGCCAAGAGGAGGAAGAGGAGCTGCGAGAGGGAGGAGGAGGAGGAGGAGGAGGAGGAGGAGATGGGGAGAAACAAATGGGAAAAGTGGAAACAAGAGAGCTGAGAGGGAGGAGAGGGTATGATTTGGGAGGACGAGGGGAAGACAACGACGGCAGGAAACGAAGACAGGCTGGAAAGATGGAGGAGGGATGGAGCAGAAGAGGGGGGGGGAGTGTGAGGGAGCAGAGAAGAGGAGGAAGAGGGGTAAAAAAAAAAGGAGGGAAGGACGGAGTGGAGTTTTAAAAATGAAGACAGCGGCAATCATGAGTAAAGAGGAGGGAGGAGGAGTAGGAGGAAGAGTTGATGCCGGAAACAGGGATGATAAAGGGTGTGAAGGGATAGTGTGTAGATCTGTGTGTGTGTCTGTGCCTGTGTGTGTCTCTCTGTGTGTGAGTGTGTGTCTGCGAGTGAGAGTATAATTGCAGGTCTTTGTGCTGATAATGTTCTTTGAAGGCACACAGCTGATAATTAGCGTGCGTGGTGCCACAGATGCCTTTCAGCATTGGTCATTATGAGCCGAAAACCCACTATTGGCTCTGACATGACCTCGCGAGACAGGAAGGACGGAACGCTCACGCACGCTCACGCACGCTCACGCACGCTCACGCACGTACCGTCCTCATACGAAATGAAAAATTACACAAATTGGCGTAAACAAGCGTTGATTAGTGTGTGAATAGCATCAGCTCACAAGTGGAACAGATACAACAGCTCTCTAAAGGCCTCAAGTTCCTCTCTGGCACGAGGGCTGCAGGTGTGTGTGCGAGACGCACAGATGCACACACACGTATACATAAACACACAGTCACACACACTTCCTGTTTACAGAGCCAGACGCACAGACAGCAGAGACTATAATTACAGGGATTCACACAATGTGGCGTCCCGGTACGCTGCGTCCGTTATTGCCTCCCCGGTTGCCACATGACAACAGCGGTCCCTCGCTACAGCGGCTGCTCCGCGCGCCGCTCCTGGCCCCGCCTCCCTCGGCATTTCCACATCTGAATATGTATGAGGCAGAATGTGGCTCGCTGCAGTCGGAGACACTGGAGTTTTCTCTCTCGTCACCAGTGGCAGTTCGTCAGAGTTAGAGGCTCCTTCCTGGGCTGCACATCCCCCCCCGAAAGGAGAAAATGTCCGACAAGAGACGCGGTGTTGGGGAGTCGCGCTTTCTAGAAACGCTCCCAAACTTTAGTTGGATTTTTATACAGAAAGTAAAACATGACTGAGACTTTTAGGATGATCTCACAGTCCAGATCTTTATTTGTTTTTAATTGACGTCGTCTTAGAAGCGTTATTTCATACATACAACCACAACTTTTCCAGAGTTTGTGTTTCACATTTTAAGAACAACACAACTTGTTTCAGCGTCGGCCCTTGTGACCAAAGGCTCTTGAATCCCTTTGTCTTTCCAAATCTCCGTCGGCTTCTTCGATGTGTATCGCTCCTCTTCTTCATCCTGTCGTGGACGCTTGGATTCTTCTGGAAAAATGTTCCAGAGCAACTTATTGTGCTCTCACATTCGGCCTCTCAGGAAAACGTCCAGAGTTCAGTGCAGATCTGAAAGCAGCTGGAGAAGAGAGCGTCTTCGTAGCATAACAAAATATCATGTCTGTATTTTTTTATTTTCTCCCCCCCCACCCCCACCCCCCGTCCATTTTCCCACCTGGTCGCAGGGTTTCGAACCGCCGAGCGCCGCCTGTCGTTGTGCCTCATGTCACGACCGTCACAGCAGGGAGACGTGGGATGGAAATTCTCATTGGGGTTTTTTTTTAATTGTGAGTGACTGTGCCGGTGTCATGCTCGCTCTTCATCCATTTTTCATCCAAACACATGAATTATGAAGGACTGCTAATGGCTGGGGGGGGGGGTGGGAGAGAGAGAGAGAGAGAGAGAGAGAGAGAGAGAGAGAGAGAGCTGGAGGAACGTTTAGACATATGTTCTCTCTCTCTCTCTCTCTCTCTCTCTCTCTCCTCTCTCTCAGAGGAGTGTTTTCTTTTTCTCTGAGTGTCACACACACACACACACACACACACACACACACACACACACACACACACACAGGACACACACGTCCACACACCGGGTGGCAGGTGAACACACAGTGGCTCGGGAGGAGCGCACGCCTGTGTGTGTGTGTGATTCAGACCATTGACCTGGAACACACCGGGTAGTGAGAGAATAAAAAACTATTACACACACGTGCACACACGTGCACACACACACACACACACACACACACACACACACACACACACACACACACACAGACTCACACTACAGAGTCATTATTACTGCCATTACAGCTCCTTCCATAACTATCATAATAATAATAACAATAAAATGTAATAGAATGTACTTTTTAATTAGTATTTCTCACACATTTTTAACACCTTTAATTAAATTATTTCTAAATATTTTATTCCTTATTACGAAAACTGTAGCAACAAAAAATAATTACAAAACATAATTTTACATCATTGTTCATTTTAGGTCATTTATTATTTATTTATATACAAGCTGGTGAAATATTTTTGTCACATAATTAAATAGGCCTACACATGGGGGCAGTGTCGGGGGGTTACCATGGTAATCGGCGTCTGACATATTTGTCCCGGTGACGTTCTGTCGCTCGTAAATCGAAGCACCAACACTTTCCAATCCGCACTTTGTCACGTTGTCCTTTCGCCTGAGACACTGCGGGTGTGAGAGCACGTTCCTCCGAACCACGTCTTACACACAAAAACACACACACACACACACACACACACACACACACACACACACACACACACACACACACACACATGCCCTCAGTGCATTCTGGGATATTGGAGTGTTTTTTCTTCCAGCTGATGCTCTCTGAGGTGGAGGAGGAGGGGTGGGGGGGGGTTGGAGCTGGAGTCGTGGGTGTGTCGTCTTCTTCGTCTTCTTCGTCTTCTTCTTCTTCACATTCCAGTGCTTCTCCAAAACAAACATTTATTTATTATACATGACTTGTTGTAACTGCACCTTCAGCCCTGATCGGCTGCTCGCTCCCACAAGCTGCTCACGGTCGACCCGGCGGAGAGAGAAAAGTCGTCGTGGCCGTAATGAATCGCTATCACGTTCATTTCGAGGCTTTTGTTTGATTATAATACTCGTAATAAAGAAGCAATGGGATGATTTTGGTTATTAAATCACTTCTGCAAGCGAAATCTGTTCACTAACAAGAGTGTGACGAGGAAAAAAAACGTCTTTAGAAAAATATCTGTCTCTCTGTTTCGATTGCATTTCATCGTGTGCTCGGTTCCATGTTTTTCCTTTTCTATTTCTGCACATATGCAAGCTTCTGTGCTTGCGTGTGTGTGTTTGTGTGTGTGTGTGTGTGTGTGTGTGTGTGTGTGTGTGTGTGTTGTGTGTGTGTGTGTGTGTGTGTGTGTGTGTGCGTGTGTGAAGCCGGGGGAACTCGGTGTGACTTTTTTTGAAAGGCTCCAGATGGTTGAGAGACAGGTGAGCCAATTAGCAAGTCTCACTACACAGCAACATCATCACACCGGCGAAGCACGACAGCCCAACACACGGGCGCACACCACACACACACACACACAGACACACACAGACACACAACACAACACAACATTCCACATGACTCTGCTGTAGTGTTAACATTACCGACCATAACCCCCCCGATGTGTCTCCCTATCCGTCAATACGCCGTCACGTGCCCGTTGATATGAAATTGATTTTACGATACGTTGTTGGGAATGATGACAAACGATCCTCCTGATTTCTCCTCGTTATTGTTCCTGCATCACACAGCTCCGTTGTGCCCGTGGTGTGTCCCCATTATGCAGGTTTTATCCGACCCAGAAAACAGGCATAATGGGCAGATTTGAATTGATTTGCTTGTATATTCATTTATTTTCAAGGAGCCAAAAATATTTCAGCAAGCCTCGCCGATGTTCATTATAATTCTAATGAAGTCGAAGCCTTCACAAAAGAGGAGAGAGCGGCAGGAAGACGGCAAGTCTAAACACAACGACGACAACAACAACAACAACAACAACCTCCGTCTCTCTCTTCCTCCCTTCATCCCTGCACCCTCCTTCTCTTTACATCCCCCTCTTTTTTCTCTCACGTCATCTCTTTTCGCTCTGGTTCTGTGTGCGAGTGGCTGGATATTAGATGTAGAAAATGCAGATTTCGCCGGTAATGAGCCATCAGCCGCAGTGGAAAACACTGTAACACCTGACCCCTGCGTGCTCCTCTTCCCCGGAAATCTGTGCACACAAAACGTGTGATGCAACACGGCGCCCTTTTATTCCAGTTGTAGCTGGAGAGTTTAGATTTCTCCATCTGTCTGTCCGTACTGCCGACTGGAGGTAAAGATGGATGACACGTCTCAACTTCCTCCCTGTATCTGGAGGTGAAGCTAAAAATAATCCGGGATATGAACCTTGCCATCTAGCACGGATGACATCATCACTGACCAATCGCGAGTCGCGTGTCAGCTGTCAATCATGACGTTTCACCTCGTTTTTATGTCCTCAAATAACGTATTCAAATAAAAAAAAACAGATGTCCCATCTGCAAACATGGTGGAGGTGGGGGGTTCCTAAAAAATACTGCAGTCAGCCACTAGGGCCGATTGACATGCTTTGGCTTCAGCTGTCACGTCGTCCATCTTTGTTTAAAGTCGATTGTTCATCCGTCAGTTTCTTTTTCTTCGACACGGAACGAGGGACGTTCTTCAAATATCTGAACAATGAAGTGTTTAGATTTTGACGGTCGAAGGTCAAGGCCACTGTGACCTCACGTCCGTCCCACGATCGTGTCCATAACTGGAACGTTACTCAGGTGTCCCCACCTCAAACTGGCTGATTTTTACAGATGGTCTGTGCTGAGGATCCATCGCTGCACACAGTGTGTTACACGAGTCTGGATGTTCGTGGACGTTCGGGGGAACTTGGCTGCTCGGCGGAGGCGTTCAGCCGTGAGGGAGTGATTGGAGTTCTTTTTGTTTAGGGATAATTGAGCGGCAATGACGGCTGCTTTCCCACCTAATGGAAAGGGACAAATTAATCTCCCTGTGCTAATGTCTGCAAATGGAACAGGACCACTCCTGCCACCACCTCACTCAGCCGACCTGTGCATGATTGAGTGCACGAGGTTAAGGCTGAAATAAAACCTCTGTCGGCACCGGTGATGGATTTGATGCAGATTTGTTGTTTTAATACACGTAAATATATTTTATAATTCTTCTAATGGACTTTGTTACTCACCTTGGAAGTAATGTACGACCGTTCTGTCGTGTTTTGAGGTTTGATGCTGAGATCCGACGCCTCACCGGTCATTTGGGTGCTGCTTATTTCACCCCAGCATGTCGGGGGGGGGGTGCACCTCTTTCCTGTTCTGTCTCACCACATCTAATCATATGTGTGATTGTTGTAACGGCCACACAGGTAGAGGAAGTGAGAAGATGGCATCAGAGGTTTTTATTGTACTTTTTACGTGTTTGTGGTTTGTCTTTGAAATATGACATATCACAAAAAATACCCAAAGGAAACTCTAGGGTCTTATTTTTCAAGTAACGCCCCAACAAGCACTGTACCTTAAAAAGCCTCCTTTACGTTGATCAAGGAGCGATGCATCTTCGGACAGAGGTCTGCACTGCAGGTGTTGCTAACTGCATTAAACAAGGAGAACACAGATTACTTACCTTGGAATATAGATCTGCTCCAGTCCCTCAAGACGCTCCCAGTACACGTGGACCTAGAACATGAGGCAGACACAGGCTGACAGTATGTTATCTACACATTGTAAGGACTGGATCTCCACAAAAAACAAAAAAAGTTTCAATCCAGAGGGCGACGTCGTCAGAAAACTTGGATTTTCCCTCATTGGGCTTCATGGAGGCTCTGATTTAATGTGACGTAATCTCCTTCTTTGAATCTGCAACAAACAGCGAGCACCATAATAACTAATTAGCAGCAGCGGGCACCGATAATTGATTAATAATGGATGAACTTCAACTGCATTGTTGGGGTTCGAATCGCAGTAAAAGTAAAAAGCTTCTGTCACAAACCGAGGAAACAAACACAAAACAATGAGACCAAAGATTGGGGTGAGGCTTCTTCTCCAAAATAACTTTTTTTGGGAGAAGAAGCCTCTTGGCATCAATCTGACACGAGTCTCTGTCGGTGTTTGTGCATAAACCTAACGATTTGTGGAGGAGAACGAGGCGGCGGCCCGGGTGAAAGTCATCTAAACAGCTCGTGATCCTGCAGCCGCTCCGCCCGCTAAGCTCCTTCCAGTGAACGACCTCCAGGGAAGAGTGTGTTGCTGCTGTTCGAGTACAGAGGAGTTGATTACGCCGCAGTGCCGGCGCTTTGTTCTAAGCGTACGCCCGTCCTTGGCTTTGGAGAGAGCGAGAGAAAAGGGGAAGATGAAGAAGAAGAAAAACGAAGAGGAGAGGAGGGGTCTTATCGCTCCCTCGGGTGGTCTTGGCATCCTTTCATTCCAGATTGTCTCGGTGACCTTCTGGCCCCGCCTGGTTCATCCCGACCCTCCGCTGCATCGCTTGTTTACCGTCCCATAATGACATTGTCAATGGCAACAATACTTCCGCTTATCGCGAAGGTGTCGGCCGCCACAATGGATGAATGGCGCCGTAATGGAAAGGCGAATTCGTCCTGTTGTCGTTTCCGAGTCTTTGAAAGCACTCTCCTTCTCGGCCGCGTGTGTCGCTGGAAGATAAGATTAATTCTTCATAACGCCGGCTGATTGCAGGATCTCAAATCTAATGCCATTTCTTTTTTTTTGTATTTCTCACTTTTGCTTTCAAACTGCAGAGTCAGTTTTTTTTTTTCCTGACTCTTTGGGGAAAAGAAATCTAAATAATTTATCTGTGTTTTGGTGCATTCCCCCCGTCCCCGTCACCCCCCCTGTACTTAGAGGGAGAGTGAAGAGAAATGGAACGGAGACAGACACAAGGAACGGCGGATGAGTGGGGTTTTTTTTCTTTCAGTTTTTTGAATGGGACGAACGTGAGCAGCATCCTGACGAGAGTAAGAAAGGGGAGTGGAGGCGGGGGGGGGAGTGAACCCTCGCTCGGCTGGAGAGGGGCCTAAGAGGAGCCTGCAGACTTTGGTAATCCCTCTTTTATTAATGTGAAGCCAAGCTCAGCAGAATGCCGGCTCACAGACAGAACAGAGCTGCTCACGACTGACGTTCGACCTCACTGTCCGTCTCCTCTATGCAGATCCACCTCACTGGCCGGACTGGCCGAGTCCCGCCCTTCCCAGTCTGCGGGCCAGGAAAGTGCCAGTCAATTAAAGCGGGCGTTTTTTCTTTTTTTGCTCCGGCCCCAGTCCGGCGCGCTTCCGCCCGGCGAGTCGAGCTCTCGAGTCTTTTGATCCCGCTCTGGTCGCGGCCCTGGCGTTTGGCACAGAAAGCATCCTGCGTCCTCGCCGAGCCCTGCACGTTACCATGACAACCTCCCTTACATCACTCAGTGCCCACCATGTAGCCAATGGGCGATGACCTTTCGCTGTCAGAGCGTGTTAGGGAGCGAGAGACAAAGAGAGAGAGGGAGAGAGAGAGAGAGAGCGTACAGCGGGCGCTCGCCGGAAACAACAAAACACAAATAGGTCATTAAATTGTAAACACACTTTAAAAGAGACAGGGGCTCCTCGGTTTGAGCCGTGGCCTCAAGTGACTGCGATGTCAGCGCCAGAGTGTGAGCGTTTCCTGCGAATGACAAATGCAAGATGCTCGTCTTCGGGGGGGGAAGCGTGATGTCACGGTTCAGCGGGGAGGTGAGGGCCCTCCCAACATATAACACGTAAAAACAAGCACTTAATGGGGCTGAATCTGGCGCCGTGCAAGTCGGAAGCTTCTGGATTATTACGAGGTGGCCCTCCCAGCAACCTCGAGCTTCTGTTTCTCCCAGACGCCGCCATATGGTCCCTGTTCGCTAACCCTTCACCACAGAGGCAGGTTGACACTGTCATGTAGATACAGGCCCGAAGAGAAGTCCTTGTTAGATTGAGTTCATTTGTCTGTTGCACATAAGTTGTCAAAGTTGATTTCCACCTCGTTTGCTGGTTGGTTGTTTTTTGTATTATCAGCAGGATTAGACAGAAATAACTGAACAGATTTCCACAAATCTTGGTGGAGGGATGGAGACAAGGGACAAGAACGAACTCGATAACTTTTCGTCTTTGTGATTTCAAAGATTATGGAGAGGAAGAGTCGAAAAGGACGAGGTTGACAGGGTGAGTCGTTTTGGATCACGTCATGTGACACAGGAGAAGTTGTCCAGAAACGTAGATTGTGTGATTTCCAGAGTGACACTTGTCTCGTTCAGTGATGTCACTTGTTGTGTCCTGATGCAGCTTTAATCTCTGCATGTTGGCATAAATATGCACTTTTATCAGTGTAAATGTCAAATTAGTCCTCGTCATTATCAGCCCTCCGTTCGGAGAACTTAATTCCGTATGGTAATGTGATTGCGTCGCGTCGTTTCACCGGCTCGCTGCTGTTTTTATGTCCTGTGTCATTATGCTCTTTACATTCAGGGTTCACCGTAATAAACAGTCAGCAACATATGATCAGTGGCTGCAGCATCTGTTTGATTTGAGGAAATCATGAGGTCATTAAATCACGGCGCTGATTGGCTCCGCGGCCCGATCCGCGCTCTCGCTCACCGCTCTTTTGTGGACACGCTCGCCATGTGTCAATATTTGTCACCGCCGCGCCGCCTGCCATCAGTTTTGGCCGATGCGATTCGGTCGGTGAAACAACAGACGTGGAAATGGGTAATTAAGTTCGGAGTTAGCTAAAGTGTCTGCTGCATTTTAATGGCGATGGCCCCTCGCACGCTGGATAATTTAGGATTTCAATTGTTGTTTTTCAGGGAAATGCAGGTGTTTTGTGAAGACAGACGAGTTTGCCCTGTACGCCAAACATTCTAATGAAGCTCACGTACAATCCATAATTTTAACTATCCCCCACCTGCCAGCTAGCCACACACACATAGTACACACACACACACACACAGCACCCACACACATACACACAATATGCACTAATGAAGCTGTTCTCCTCTCCTCTCTTTTTCGTTCCTGGCTCAGTGAAACATGCATAAATCATAATAAACAGAGAGATGAATTTTTAATCAGTAGCTCCCTGCCTGTGTCTTCAGCCCCAGCCCCCTATGGGGAGGAGAGGCTGTGATGTGCCAGGTATACGGAGCCGGATCTGGCAGCGCCTCCTCCGGGAGGGCTACTCACAGAGACATGCCTGTCTGAGCTGCCTCTTCCTGGGCACGATCTGCTGGTCCGGGCCGTCTCTCCGGAGACGAGACTGTCCCGGACGAAACACCATGTTCATACCTGCAGGAGGGTCCAGATAGAGTGGGACATCTGAGGATGGGGAGACTTGTGGTAGTTGAAGTGTCATGGCTGCACGAGTGTACAGACACAATCTCACCTGTAGCTGGTGAATAAAATATATATTTATTTGTCTGAAAGGACGGGAAACTAAACAAATGTTTGAAATCTGTTTTGAATGGATATTTATTTCTGGGACCTGGATGCCTCTGGTTTTCTAGAGACGCACATTTTCCAGAACTCATTAATTTAGTTTCGATTTCATGAAGAGAAGATTTCTAAGAATCTAAGACGTGCAGCCATTAGTCAACGTCCAGCGATGGCACCAATCACATCTGTATTTATTGTGAGTGACTAACATCTTGCTTTGAGTTTATTCACACCCCTTGATGATAAACTGTAAATATCCAGCACACACTTAACTCTGTGTCCAACGTGGCATCTTTCCACTGGTTCAATACAACTTTGCTATGATGCACACGATTTCTTCACCTCATGAAAACTTCATGAAAAAGTGGCAAAGCCGAGTTAAGGTCAGTTTATATTCCACAGTCTGGTTGCCTGGTTGACCACAGAGATGGTGTGCAGGAACTGGGAGCGTGCTGGTCTGTGCTGGTCTGGGCCAGTCTGTGCTGGTCTGGGCCGGTCTGTGCTGGTCTGGGCGGTCTGTGCTGGTCTGGGCCCGGCCCATGTGGACTTGCAGGCAGTCCAGGTCTGGACCCGGGGCTCGGCTGCTCCAGAGCTGTAGTGTTGTACTCGAATAGGCCCACAACATAACAGCATGAGCTGAGCTGTCACAGGGGATTACTTCAGCCAGGCAAGCCAGCGGGGTCTCCACTGCTCGGCTGCTCCACCAGAGAGAGAGAGCGAGAGAGCGAGAGAGAGAGCGAGAGAGGAGAGAGAGAGAGAGAGAGAGAGCGAGAGAGAGAGTGGAGGAGCGGGGTGGGGTGGGGGGTGCTTGGTTCTGCGTGAGGGGAAAAGGGAACAAGAGGCAGAGGCTGAGAGGAACAAGGCGAGAGACAGAGAAGCAAAGAGAGGCAGCTTGTTGAAGACGACAGGCAGCAAAAAGGAAGGGAGAGAAAAGACAGAGGGACAAAGAGGACAAAGGCAGAAGAGAGAGACAGAGATACAGAGAGAGAGACAGCGAGAGAGAGAGCAGCTTGTAGCCTGATAAGGTGCATTTGTTTGTTTGTAATGTTGGAGCACTCATCCGAGCTGGGCTTTGTGGGCAGAGTGTGTGTCGATGCCGTGTGCTGCCCCCCCGCTGCAGCCGCCAGCGCAGGATCCATGAGGACTGACGAGCTGCTGCTGCTGAGGTACACACACATGTACATCTGTGCACACACACACACACACACACACACACACATGCACACACAACACACTCGTGAGCACCCATTTTTCTGACCCAGATGCTGCGTCCGTGCATCCCTCCCGGGGATTGTTACACTTCCAGCGAAGGTGTGGCGTTGTTGCATGGTTGCATTTGGATCAACAAGCTTTGCGAGCATCCTTGCGTGTGTGGTGTGTGTGTGTGTGTGTGTGTGTGTGTGTGTGTGTGTGTGTGTGTGTGTGTGTGTGTGTGTGTGTGTGTGTGTGTGTGTGTGTGTGTGTGTGTGTGTGTCTGAACAAAGTGCAGCTCCTGGCTTTCTCCCTCATTTGAGAGGATTGGCTGTTAGGAGTCTACCTGGACACGCTGCCTCAGTGTTGTTGTTTGATGGCAGGAGATTTGCTCAGTCGAGCGTAACATCCAACGCTTGTACTTCTCTCTCTCTCTCTCTCTCTCTCTCTCTCTCTCTCTCTCTCTCTCTCTCTCTCTCCTGCCGCGTTAGCAACACCGTTTCCTGGACGAGCTGAAATATTAGGAAGTAGAATCTGTCTCCGTGTGGCGGCAACAGACTTCTTTTTTTTTTCTCTCTCCTCCTGCCTTTAAAATCCAGCAGCTGTGTGTCATTGACCTTTGACACCTCACATCCATCTCCGTTGTTTCATTTATATACAGTTATCGTACTGTTGTTGTTTAGGCCCTGCAGCTCATTTGCATTCTTTATTTTATTCCGCCCACATCTGCATGAATATGTATTGTTTGTATTCTTAGATTTGTCTTTGGTATGAGGAGTTGTAGCATCTCGTGGTGTCAGCGAAGCTTCTACTCATGGAATTATCTTATTCTAAAGTTTACAAAGTTCCCGAAAACACCGATTTTTGAGCCTCTTTTATTACTTTTTTATTTTTGTCGTCATTGATTTATGAATAATGATGCATTTATCTTCTAACTTCAATCGTACGTAATGTTTATGTCCAAAGGCGACAAAAATATTCAAAGACCAGTCGTGAGGTGTCTATTATTTGTTCATGCAAATAGATCTTTAATAGCACGGGGGAAGGATGGGAGAAGACCAGAGGCCTCCACTCGACCGAAGCAGGATTTGACATTTAGCTACAACAGCCTGAGTTTGTGACTTTGGCATTTATTTAATTTTATTTATTCAGGTCCGTCTAATTTCACGTACGTTTTGTGCACAAGCGAAAAGGATGATGGATGAATGGAAAGGTGATGGGATGGAGAAATGTCAGCTCTCGTTCTGCAACTGTTGAGAAATAGGAATAACAAGAGGAGAGAGGAGGAGGAGGAGGAGGAGGAGGAGCAGAGGAGAAAAGAAGCTTCCCTGCAGCCAAACAATGGAGATTCCCAACTGTTCTCTCTCAACCTTTTTCTTCTCCTTCCTCACTGTATCGCATCTTTCGGGAAATTAATCATTTTTCTTTTAAAGTTCCCATTACTGGTAAATTCTACAGCGATACCCCACCAGCCACAATTTGTCTGCTCTCCCCTCCTGTTGCATAAAAGATTGAGACAAGCGTCTGCCGCGCACCCGATCGTGAAAAACACTCATGCTGAGGTCGACTTGTTTTGCAACAAGTCAACATATTTCATTGATGTTTGCAGGTAGTAATTTATTGCACCATAATTTACTGACTGAATTGGTGAATGCTTCATTGGGTGACAAATGAAATTGCTTTTGAGGCATGCACTTCATTTGCAATTTCCCGATGAAAAATATGACTTTGAACGGTTTCTGCATCAAGCGCTCGCCTCCGAGCGAGAAACACACGGGGGGGGGGCATTTTCCAGAGGTTCAGCCGGTGAGCAGGGCGGCAGCCTGACGCCGGCTGGGTTCAGGTGGCAACAGGAGAACAGCTTCACACTTAACCCCCAGAAGTGGACCTTGGTTTTTTTTGCATGATCCTGTTTAAAATCTGAAATAAAACCCATAATAGTTAGAACATTGGCTCTTTCTGCAGCAGCAACAAAAAGGCCTCAGTCATTAGGTTTCGTTATGTGCTGGACAAAACGTGTTGATAACCAGAGGGCGACGAGACAGGAGCAAAGACAAGTGCTCATATCTCAAAAACTGAATAAATCTACGTAGCTCCAATAACTTGTGGAGTGTTTCTATATTTAGAAAACTTTTGGATCAGTATGTTTTGTCTATTCTGCTAAATTTGGAGGAAGAACATGTCAGATTTGAAGCAGTTGAAGATTGAAATCTAGGGTCAGGTGGACTTGCACAGTTCAAAGGGTTAATATGAAATGATTAAAATCCCGACTTTTAGCTTTTAAGGTCAAATTTTTTTAATAATCAAGTTATTAGTTGAAGATAAAGATGAGAACATAGAAAGACTCGCCACGGACAATAACAACAAGTTTTAAACTTATTTAAGTTACACTTTCGTTTGATTTATGTGTTCACTACGTCGCTGGACCCTCAGAAACTCCCTCACGTTAAAGCTTAAAGGGGAAGTCTACCAATTCTCAAGATCAGTTTCAGTATCACACCGCCCTGTGAGGAAACTTGTGTAATAAGAGATTCTTAGAAATGACACCCAGGCGACGTATTTCCAGTATTGTGGGTCACGCCTGGTGATTAAGTGTGGACACCAAGGGGGTGCAGAGTTTAAAGCATGCAGATGTTCATCAGGCAGCGGGCGTCTGAGGTAAAAATGCTAAACTCCGGATATCTCAGTCGCTGCAGCATCACTTTGCCCGTTGGTTTTTAATCCGTCCCTGAACTTTAGGAATCTGCAGCGCTCGGAGTATTCTCTCGAAGTCGGGACTGCACAGTCGCTGCCTCACTTCCAGCTCAGTGTGCAGAACCAGAAATGTGTCATTTGTCCGTCTGTCTACTTACAGACGAGTCAGGAGGGAAGTGTGCGAGAGGAACTTCTCCTCCTCTCTCCTCCCGCCCGTCCTCTGGGTGTGCTGGCAGTTAAACCAGGCGTCCCCTCCCTCTCACCCCCGCACTGTGTGCCTATCTAATGGTGTGGAGGATATTAGTCTCATATTAGAGATATGACCGTTGGTTTAGAGTCACTGCGTCTCCTTCTCATTTCCCCAGATGGGTCAGGGCAATGGGCGTTAAAACGGCCTCTCTCCCCTCCTCCTCCTCCCCCGCCATTCCCCGGCCTTCTTGAATCTGCTAAACCAGCCGTCACAGCCCCGGCGAAGGGAGCGCACCTTGTCTCCGCTACAACGATTTAATCTGCCGAGCACCTTTTCAATCAAAGAGTGTCAGGCAGGGCCGCTCCCGACACGACTCTAATACAATGCATGGACACACACGTACAGGAAGCGGGGGGGGGCGGGCAAAGAGAGGGGGGGGGACGCCGGCGAATACTTGCACACACACGTGTGCCACTCGAGATCGATACCCGCAATCATACAGGCGAAAATGGACGAGGGTTTATCGGCCCCTGATTCCCACCCTGCTATCATCACCTTCACACAATCACACAATCAAGGTGGGGGTAGTACTTTGAGGGGAGAGGGTGCATATGTGACAGAAGAGGGAGGGGACGGAGGCCGGGAGCTTGCAGGTACATGAAATGTGTGAATATGTGCGTGAAATGAATTGAAATGGGTGTGAAAGTGCATCTATTTGCGGGGCGGATGTGTATACACCTCGCTTTGTGCGTGTGTGTGTTAGAAAAGTGGCTTCTTTCCATTGTGTGTGTGTGTGTGTGTGTGTGTGTGTGTGTGTGTGTGTGTGTTGCATGCGCGGTGGTGTATTCCTCCATTTTTCTGAGAGTGTGTGTGTGTGTGTGAGAGAGAGTTTGTGCACTAACAGTATATCTGTGTGTGTGTGTGTGCGCGTGTGCGCGCCGGTTGTTATCAGAATGACACCATCCTGCTCTCTCTCTCTCTCCTGCAGCCCCAGAGGATCAGTGGAGCTGCACCAGTTTCAAATGAAAATAAATGAGAGGCAGTGACCGCTACTGCCTGGGTCCCACTTTAATGAGGAAAAGGAGCAGAGAGGGAGGAGAGGGAGGACAGAGGTGGAGGGAGGGAGGGAGGGAGGGATAGACAGGGAGAGGGGGAATTGGAAAGTGAAGGAGAGATTGGTCGGAGTTGGCAACGGAGAGGGGCTGAGAGAGGGAGAGAGAGACGAATGGAGATGGGGGCGGTGGGGTGGGGTTGGTGATGAATGGAGGGCCCCTCTCTGTCACCGATGCGATGGCCAATTACAGTTGGAGCGCGCTCCGATGCACCGCAGGTGGAGCGGACAGGTTTTGAGTGGCCAGAGAATATCCCTCCATCCTCCATTTGCATCGAGAGGAGAAACGAGTGCACAGTGTACAACTTAGACCGGCTTTGGGGGGGCTACTGCGATTCAATAGAAATACATTTAGCTGCAGGTCTGCACGCTGCACGAGTGTTGACAGTATCCAGCTGAGAGCCCGCTTCCCCGACTGCTGCAGGTTTATACAGTGTTTTTTTAATGGCGGGGATGATGCTTGTATATGTTCACAGCCTGTTTTCTGATCGGTAATGTGATTTAAAACTTTTCCAATTATTTTCCACGGCTTTATGGCTTAACTGCGGCGATCAGCCACAACAATAAAACCAGTTAATGGTTTTAATGTTGTGTCTGCTCCATTAAGGATTTTTCTTCCTCTACCTCTCGGGCTAATTAAGCTCGAGAGAGTAATGAAACATTGCTTTCTGCGGCCTGTCCCCACCTCGTGCACATATTTAAAAACCAGGCTCGGTGCGTGTGCTCGCTCTGTGGCTTCCCTCGTCGTCCTGCTAACAGTACGGAGAGTGACAGCGAGAGCTGAATGTGCTTCACGCTCGCTGGGGGCATAAACACTTTTTTTTGCTGACACGGGTCAAATAACCTCAAAATCCTCCGTGTGATGTCATAAAACAGGATGGAGTCCGTCAGCTCTGCTGCATCGTTGCAGGAGTCGACATCAAACTCCAGTTAAAAGCCCCTGAAACAGCATCTCAGAGCGTATACGTGCAACACTAATGACTTCTTACACTATAATACTTCATTATTCACATACACTGAATGTTTCAACAGCTCGACTACATCATTCTTCAGTTAATTACACTTTTAAAAACCATTTAATCCTCTGAACAATGCACGTCAATTTGAGAGACACCTGTTTTTTTTGCAGGAGATGGAAGATTTGTGATAGTTTATTTAGCTGCTGTCAACAGGAAACGTGTCAAACGCTCCCAATGTTCAAATGTTTACGCTCGTTTCATATTTTCTGCGCATCAGTGGCCTCGCATGGCAGCAGGAGGTAGCTGTTTGAAATTCGGATACGCCAGCGCTAAGTTGTGACAGCCTGCTGCCGTTTAGGAGACAGGTTTTAAACCTCGTGGGTTTTTTTTTTTTGAACAGGTCCCGTGCTCAGCCGGAGGGATTAGCGGCGACGACAGTTTACTGTGTGCAAAAGCTTAATTTGGGCAAAGAGCAGATTTATTCCAGGTGCTTTTAAATGCATCAAAATAATAAAAAAAAACGTGAAGCTCTATGTGATCGTTTCTGTGCACTAGTGCCACCCTGAGTAGAAGGTCAGATTCATGACTGTAGTTTGGGATTAAAAAGCGATGATGTGAGCTACAAATACTGTTGGTCCATGTTTTAAAAATCATTTTGAAGATGAACCTCTGCTCCACTTGCTCCAGTTCACTATCGGGTTGTAAAAAAATCCTGACATAGCTTTAAAAACAGGATGAATCCAAACAAGCGTTCGAGCCTAAACCAGCGTGGAACCATCTGGTCGAGAGTCGGGAGATATACGAGGTTTTTCCCCCCTGACAGCAGCGATATGTTTCTACTTGAGTGCGGCCGAGCGTTGTCCAGTCCAGTCGGGCAGAGACCATTAAAACTCGCAGACAGCAGCAACAGTATAGCTGCGAGGCCTCTTCAGGGGCAGAGGACATCAAGTGTGTGTGTGTGTGTGTGTGTGAGAGAGAGAGAGAGACGGACGCACTTTAGGTCATGTCGAGACCACCGGTGCGGACATTAGCGTGCGAGGATCAGCGAGCAGGTCAGGACGTACTTGCTCGACGGTGTGGGACTTGATCACGATGTCCCGTGTACGTCTACATGTACATGTGTGGATTCAGGTCACATGGATATGATGGATTTTCCTTTTCCACTCTGAGGCAGGAAACATCCTGGACAGGTCGCTGGTCCGTCACAGGGTCGACATGCAGAGAAACACGCTTTAGTTTCCAAGTAAAATGTAAACATACCTGCGTTGTTTAGTGTAGAAATAAAAGTTTTTACACCAATGAGTCTCACATCGTCCGATTGTTAACGGTTAAATCGTTCATGCTCCGCTAGCGATTCCATTCCTGACATGATGACAATAGACCTGATGCATCAGTCCGGACACAGTGTGTCTGAGTGTGTGTGCAAAACAGGTCAGTGAGCATTCGGAGGCTGCAGCCCCACAGGTAGAGCCGGGCTCCATGTTAACTGGAACACAGTGTCCTCACCAGAGTCCAGCACGGACCAATAACAACCCCACGGGGAGGGAGGGAGGGATGGAGGGAACCACGGAGGAGAGGGAAGCATGAAAATGGAGGAATGAAATTTGAAGATTGAAGAGGGAGTGATGGAGAGAGTGTGGCGGGGGGGACTTAACAGAATACAGAAGTAGAGAGACGAGACTTTATCGGGTCACTTATTATTTAGTTGATTCATATGCAAACACACACACACACACACACACACACACACACACACACATAAGTATATATATGTTTTTACATGTATACATACACGGATCAAACCGGATTCTTTCCTGTCTGTTCGCTCTGGTTTCAGGCTCCTCACATGTCCACTTATGCTCAAACGCAGCTGCTTGCTTTTCTGAATTATTCATGAGCTCCTTATCAAATATTCACGTGTGAAAAGCCGGTGCCATTAACTACCCACAATCCTCTCTGGGTGCGATGCAGGCAGGAAGCACGGAGAGGCCGGGATGATAGTTTACAGTGTCTTGATAGTGTCGTAGGATTTTTTATTTCCCGTAATTTGCTCTGTAAGACCAGATATTTCTGGTCCCGTCTTTGTCTCTTTCTTTTTCCTCACCCCACCCTGTCTCCTCCTCCTCCTCCTCCTCCTCCTCCTCCGCCCTCCCCACTCCTTTCTAAGTGATCGATTTGTATTGTTCGGGCAGCTGAGGCCCCCCAGCCCGAGGTGAGAGAGATGAAGGCGGCGAATAGATAGAAATAACTAGACGGAGGGTAGAGACGAGAAAGACAAAAGTGGGAGAGCGAGCGAGGGCAGGGGCAGACCTTGCCATGGGGGGGGATCCGGCAGAACACGGGGCCCTCGGGTGAAGCGGTGGAGAGACGGGAGACGTGACGGGTGAGGGCGGGAGACGAGCGGAACAACAGCAAACCACAGGGAGAAAATAAGGTGCAACACCATATATGAAATGAACACTGGCCCTGAGACAAATACCGGCTCAAGGATGCTTTGCTCATGGTCCCAAGGAAGTGGACGCAGCTGTAAGATATCGAGGGTCACTTATTTCCATACAGCGATTGTTATTTATCTTACCTCACCATACTACCGTGGTCTCCGTTTGGTTTGGAGTTGGCAAAACATATAGTGTTGACAAAGATGGACGACGGGGCTCCGCTCCCTCCACCTGTCCAGAAATGAAGCCAAAATGTGCTGGATACGAACGCTGCCATCTTGTGGCAGTGACGTTAATTTGGAGCCAGAGTCCCGGTATCGAGGTCTCACCAATACAGACCAATTTAAACCGATCTTACTGGAATAAACTAGCAATTGGACTTTGTTTGTTTGGCTCATGTCCCATTTGCTAACATGAATGAGGTGGGATTCATGATCTATTCTGCAGCCAGACACCAGGGGGCGATGGAGGCGCTTTGGCTTCACTTTTGGAGAGTTGGCAAGTTCTCCATCTTGTCTGTGATTCGTACATAATTCCCCTTTTGTCTCAGTGATGAACTGATTCTGGTGGTTAAAGGTCAAGGACTTCATGGTTTGAGGTGAATTAGCAGATGTATCATTATATCCCCAACACCTACCAGACTTTTATTCTGAAACACAGGTTTTTTAGTCACCGTGAAAGAGTTTAACCGGAACCTGACGTCCGTTCTCAACTGTCGCTCATATTGAAGCACTAGAAATGTCGTGATGGAATAATTCCTTTTTTCTTTTTTATGTTTTTCTAATCTGGAACTCTCATTACCTCTCAGCCTTATTATTCGATGAGGTACATCCTGCAATTTATCACGTTGATGAGCAGCGTTTAAATGATTCCTAAATCAATTGGTGGCTCGATTGACCAAAATTAATCAAGAGTTCCGATGATCTGAAAAATCATTGAGGCTATTTAACAAGAAAGAAAATGTTGTCTCAGTCTCTCAGATGTGAGGAGTTGGATTCTTCTGGGTTTGGACCCTTGATTGGACAAAACCATCGGTTCATCAACGTCTCTGATCATTAACCACAGCACCACAGTTAACCCTCTTTTATCTTTACTTTGGAAAGTTCTTGTATCTCGAAGCTCCTTGACGAACACTGGGCTCCATCCTTCTTCAAAAGGTCAACAAATGTACGTGTTCCCGTTGTCGGGGAAGCAGCCATTTGTTGCCTGTTTGATGAACGCCCCGAGGTCTGGGGACAAAACACGAGGCTTCGTTATCAACGTATTCACGGCTCCAGCGTCGTCACGATTCCTCCTGCATGGACGTCACAGCTCGTTATCTGAAGCCAGTCATTCAGGGTCGGGCTGTTAGAGACATAAGAGGAACGTACACATGCAATTTCTCTCTCTCTACACTTTCCATCATCTCCCGCGTGATCCAGTTTTTGATCTTGTATTGATTTGCTTTTCATTATAATGTGGGATACGGTTGAGTTCTAGCCTTCAGCCTTTATTCCGTATAATTGTAAGTTTAAATGTCTGTGTTTGGACGTTTGATTGGACGAAATCCAACGGTTCACACTCTTTGCTGTTTGCTGGGATAAAGGTTGAGTGTCAGCACAGCCAGGTTTGATTGGAAGTTATCTACCCTGAAATAAGCATCGGACAGAATTTCATTCACCTCCATTGTATCGGCGTTGAGGCTGAAATCTCCGAGACTGAATCCTCACCCAAAACGATCTTGGAATTCCTTGAGCTATTTAGAGCAAATCAGCATTAAGATGTTGCAGAGGAACGTTCTTCTTTTGTGTGTTGCCGTTGTCAGTTTGTAAAAAAAAAAAGTGTTGGATTTGGGTTACGAACTGTCATCTGCAACAACAGCTCTGAGCGTCAAGTCGGGGCCTGAACATGAAAGGCTGCGACGGGAGCGCAGCCGAGTGTGATGCAGCAGTCGGTTATATAACGTCCTCTACAACCCCTGTTCTGTGGAGGTTCAAGTGTGGTGAAACGCGCAGCGGCGTCCCCGCTGCCGGGACGCTGCGAGCCCCGAGGCGCCGATGTACGATCGGCCCTTTCCCCATCCATACCCTGACCTCGGCCCTTGCAAGTAAACATGCAAGCTGACCCCTGAGCAGAGCCGCGGGCCAAGTCCCACCCACGGCATACACTTGCCCCGCTGTACGTGTGCATACTGAGCACTCAGTATTTTTTTCATTGACCCAGATACTCATATTCTTTCCCCAGAGAGCTGCCTCTCTCCGTCTAAGAGAGGCTCATTATTTCACTGGAGTGCCCTCCCCTCTTTCCTCACGATGGAGGAGGGAGGAAATGGGGCAACCTGGTAGACGTGCTGCACGGGGGTGCATTCAAGTCCACTCGGGTTCCACAGGGAGGCACACTGCATCCACACAATTAACGCAGCGATAAACGGAGTCAGCTATTTCGCAGCAAATTATGGGGTTGGTTCATTATTACAAGCCTGTCCCCGTGCGCACCTCTCCAAATTCGGCCAACTCATTTGATTGCAAATCACATAACTGCCCATGTTTTTTTTTATCAGCACTATTACCACTCTGAAGCATGTGTGATTGTGTTCACGTTAGTTATTGATGCTTTGTTTTTATTCGTTGTATCAGTGAGTTATTTATTCTTTGAATTTTTGTCCGAGAAGTTGCAGTAATCGGATCATTTTGTATGTATGAGTTTGGGAAATAGATTCATTACTACGCTGAGTGTTTAGCAGAATTACGTGATATTCAGGTAACGAAGTATCTTCCAGGTTCGTGCACGTGCAAGTATCTGAATCGATGCCCGGTGCAGGTGAACGTGCGTTTTGTTTGGTTGTTTGTTTTTCTTCTTCTCTGCATCAACGTCATCCATGCATCAACACAGCTGCTGTTGAAATGAATGTAAATTTTTACAAGTCAGGAATATGTTTGTTAAAATCCCTCCAGCATTTGGGTTTAGAACATCCCCGAGCAAATCATCCATGAATCCATCTCCTCCCGCCTCGATTACCTCCTTCTACTTGGATTAACTCCTTATTTCCTTGTTTAAGCGACTCTGCAATTTCACGTGTTGCTGGTTCAGAGCGTTGGTTCAGAACGCAGCAGTCAGAGAGCACATCAGCCCCAATCTGGTCCCATCGCACCAGCTTCCTGTTCGCCTGCCAATCCAGTTCCAGATTCTCCTGATCACGTTGGTTAAAAGGAGAATCAGGAGACAAATATCCAAAGATCCAAGAAGTTCTATAGGCTACACTGAATATTTAGTTCAGGGTGTAATTCATACGGATACAGGCGGCACAGAAACAATATAAGATCAACTGGTTTGTTCTGTGTTTAACTTCTGTTGTCCTGTTTGGATTTTGTTGAAGGTTTTGGCAGCGATTTTCATGAATGAGATGAGATTTCCACTGGTTCTGGTTTCAACCTGATAGAGAAACATGATATTTAAACCATCCCGACACTGATAGTTCATCATATCCACTCATTCGGGGGACGTTTGGAGAATCTCTGTGCCAGTTGGTGCCAGAGCCCAACATCTAAACATAAAAACCTCCAAGCCCTCTCTCTGTTGTAAACACTGTTCTGTGCACGTGAAGCCGTGCACGTGAAGCCGTGCACCGGAGACACAGGCAGTGGGCGAGACACGTCCACCACCGAGGAGGAGACCTAACAGTTAAAGATCAGCTGCAGCGCGGCGCGCCACGCCTCCCCGGCTCGGCACCTGGTTCTCAGTCCGTCGGTTGCGCGGCTGCAGAGCGGATTTCCAGACAGGAGCCGGCGGAAGAGAGAGAAGCAGGGAAGGGAGAGGGGGAATGTGACAAGTGCTGGATGCGGACTGAGTGCGAGCGGCTGGATTCACTGCCTTCGGGGAGGCCTCGGCTCCCGCACCTGTCCCTCTCCGTCTCCGCGTCCAGGCGCAGTTTGGGCGAGAGCGACGCTTTATTTATCAGGCAGGACGCACGGCACAGCGGCGGCGGAGGCGCGCACACACACACTGCACACACACACACTGCACACACACTGCACACACACGCAGGGCATGCAGGCAGGCAACATGACTTCATCCTACAATCTGGATTTTCTGCCCGATATGATGGTGGAGAGCCGCCTGCTTGTTCCCGGAGACAGAATGTGAGTTACTCGTCTTCTCTCCCCTCTCCCCCCCCTCGCATGTGATTTGTGATTTCTGCGTTTTCTCTCCCATTTTTTTACCCCCCCACCCACTGTCCTGAAAAGCTGTCCGATGTTGGAAACGCGGTGGATGCGCGTCTGGAATCGGGGTCAGGATGAACGCTGCAGCCGGCGTGACCGTGCGTCTGTGCGTGGCGGTGCGGTGGCGGGGTTGTAGTTGTGTCTTGTTTCTTATTAATACCCCTGGATGATTGTTTTTGGGGAGGGGGGCAGGAGCCCGGGGCTGCTCCCCGCTACAGACAGGACGGTGATGAATGATCGCCATTATGGGGAATTAACGCCGCCGCCGCCGAGAATAACCCTCGTCTTAACGGAGCTCTATTACCCGCTGCGTGTCGTCAAATCGCCGCTACGCGTCAAACTCTTGGAGCATTTGTGCTTCACCCGGACGCGGAGTTGCCGCCCCGGTGTCTCCGCGGCTCTCCGGGCTGCAGGCGGTGGGGTCGGGACCGTGCAGCCGGGCGGGAGCGCACCGCGCCGGGACACGTTCGGAGCACAGAGCCGATCCCTCCTCTGTGCAGCTTCGGTCACACGAGACCGGTTCAAGTCCACGAGAGGCGGGTTTCCTGTCCGTTGCATGTTAGTCTGCACACTTCGGACACTTGAGGATGCAGATTGTGCAGGAGAAAAAGAAAAATACAAAAATCACCATGAACAGAAAAGAGGAGAAGCACAAGGGCTTATTTTTCCTTTTTTTTTTTTTGAGAACATGCAAGAATGCAATGGACGACTCGTGTCCCGTGCGTTTCAATTGGATTTGCTGTAATTCAGTTAAACTCCGGCATTTCCAGAGCAGGGACAAAGGGAGGTTTTCATCCCCACATCACGGTCCTGCATTGTGTCCCTCTCCTCCACGGTGCGTGTCCCACTTATGTCTCCTCAGCTCACAGCGCCTGGTGGCTGATGGATCATGTTCCCCTTTTCTCCCAGCAGAGACGACATATAGTGTCTGTAGTTCCCCCACCCCCTGTCAGCCTCTTATGGAGCTCTTTATTTCTCCTCCACACTAAATGTTTGCATGCCGCACTCTCAACTTCTGACTCATGATGTGGAAAGCTCTTGCAGGATATTACAGGATAATGTACAAGGCTCATAACTCGTGAAATCGCTCAGCAGCTGCAGATGAACATTGTTCCACGGTGAATCCGTTCGGAACATGAAATCCTGCTGATCAAATATAAAATGCCATAAAATATATATAGAGATATAAAAAGCTTCATGAGCCTATAGTAATTATTTATAAGACCATTTATAAATAGGAGCCGTGAACCCTGCGCTTATGGCTTAAAGCTGACAACTTTATATCAAAAATTATGTTATTATGTTAATATTGCATGATTCACTGAAGGAATACTACTGAAAATGCATGTATGGCTCCTTTATCTCAAGAACCGTTCATCTTATCGTCTGGACACTCGTCACGTGTGTTGTTAAAAGGTCAAAGAAGCAAAGCATTGAAATTGGTGCAGTTTCGACTCGTGATACGTGAAATATTAATAATAACTTGATATTGATGTAGCGCCGTTCAAGAGACCCAAGGACACTTTACATGTGTCGGTATGAACTTTGAATAGACACGACCAGCGCTCTGTAGCATCAGAGGTTGGGGACTCGTCGATCACAACAACAGCTGATTCTCCGGTTCGGGTTCCGCAGGTCGAGCTTCGCTGAACTCTGAGCAAACAGGCGAACAGCTCTTTGTGCAGCAGCTGTGGTGCAGCTTCAGATTCCGTGGACTGCAGCAGCTCTTTATTTGCTTGCGACTCAATCACAGTCCACATAGACTCAGTATCATCCGCACTACACCCGCGTCGTTGAAGCCACATCTGAGGACGGGTCCGCGAAATTGGGCCGCGACCATCTGAGCAACCGCGGTGACGATTCTGAGACTCAAAAACTCCAAAACACTCGTTTGATTTATTCATTGTGGCCTGAAAGTCACAGAAAACACATTAAACTTGTGGTCACATCTGGGATTCTTCATATCCCTGTTTCCACCATGGAGTGCACTTTACCCTCGGGGGGGGGGGAGCCTCCCCTCCATAGACTCTCTATCTAGTCTGTTACCCATGATGCTGCAGTCGGCTTTCTCATTAATCAGTGTCATCAGCTCTGACGGCGCGGGCCCCCCTCCCTTGCACAACCAGCGGGGGTGCACGAGGAAGCCATCAGACTTGCAGCCGCCCTTCGCTCTCTCTTCCTCTGATGTGTCTTGCATCAGCAGCCGTGGGTCTAACAGCCCCGGAGTGAAGGATATATGAATAATGTGTCGCCGGCGTTAGACAGGCCGATCCGTGGCCTCTTACCCAGCCGCCGAAGAGGCGGACAGGCTGAACCAGGTAGCGTTTATGGAGATGACACTTTGTATTTACGTGAACACGCCTCTCGGGCCCCGGCTGTTTAGCTCACAGTCGTCGCTGTGGGAGATTTCTACTGGTTTTGTTATTGGCGTCATGGAGACACTATTTCCCAGCGTTAAAGCCACACGCTGGCTCGCTAACGCTCTCCTACATGATCTATCTCTCAAATTATCTTTCTTCTCAGTCCTGTGCTCGTGTGTATGTGTGTGTTTGGGTTTGAAATTGGCCGTGTTCCCTTTCCAGGCTTTTGTGGCTTTGTGGTAGCGACTCCCCCGTTGACGCTGACAGCCCCTGACAACATCAGACTTGACAAATATTAGCTGAAATCATATGAGAGCCGAGTGGAACTAACAGCCTAATCTCTCGCCATCCACTCCCATCAAGGCTGGAAACATGAAACGGGGGCAGAGTGAGGGAATCAGGAAAAATGGTGCAGGACCTCCGGCCTTTACTTTCCACTCCGAGTCCGACTGTGCAGCCGAGGCGAGGGTCTGTCTCTGGGAAACGTGTGACCCCCCTCACCTCCCTGGACTTTGTGTGTGTCCAGTCCCCATCTGGTGCGAAGCCACAAGGACCTTCGGGGTCTTATCACACTCCTGTGCAGCATTCACTAATGATTCTCACCAAGTCTGTGCAGGGAAAATCGGAGAAAACAAGAACACAAGGTGGTCGACTGTAACAAGTACACTGTGTGCGGCGGGAAAAAAGAAAACGCAACTCGCGATGATGCTCGAAAAAAGGCCACATTCCTGCAAAGTGTGTACACAACCCACACAGACAACCCCTCACTTGGCTCGGGGGGGGGGGGATGTATATCTCACTGATTCTCTTCATGACCGGCCCACCCACTCATCCCTTCACTTCCCCTTCCTGACCCCCCCTCCTAAGCCCAGAAAGGACACAAATCACAAAAGCCAACAGCTGAAAGGTCCTGTGACGGACAACATAGGCTCCTCGTGAGAAATGTATATCTGTGTGTTGGGATTGGAGTGGGGTGGGATGGGGGGGTTGGTGGGACGCTTCTAAAGGGAGAGGCAATGGGAGGCTCGTCTGGGAGCCTGGGAAAGATTTATACTTTGTAATTCTACTTCAATTTATGTCCAAAGCAATTCTAAAAGAAACGACGTGTGCTTGTCCTGCTCTCATACAACCTGTAAGAGTCCCTTTATAATTGGTAGCATTACTTTTTGAATGTCAGCGTAGAGGAAACTGCAATGTGCTGATCCCGGGGATTTCAGCAATGCACCAAAAAAACACATCGAATTGGAAGAATTTCTCCAAACAACGTGATTCACGATGAACCCTGGTCAAACAAAACAAGCCGTCAACTTCATTTTTCACAAATATTATTGGCTGCAGAGGTTTTTATTTCCCCCGTGTTTGCGTCTTCTCAGGCTGCGGATTAGACCCCTAAACAGTGACCAATAACAATTCTTCCTTTTTGTTGATTCGGTATTGACCAGAACCTGCTTATTAAATAATTATACAGAGGGTAGATTGTACGTTTTGGCTGATTCATGAATTTTGTAGGAATTATTTTGGGGGCTATTCCTAAGATGTCGTTATCGAACCCTAACGACAAAGAAATGTAATAATGGTTGATATTTATTATAAGGAAACACAATTATAGCCAAATATAAAGAACTAAAATTGAGAAAATAACAAGTGTTATCATCTTATTGGCCTGTTTCATTCTGTAAAATAAAAGCTTTGCTATCAGCAGACATGAACGCAGACACCGATGTGTCTCTGCTCGGCTCAAACGCTAATCTGAGGAGTGAAAGGAGATGAAATCCAGGGAAGGAGCAGGGTGAGAATGGATGTGAGGAGAGGTTTGAAAAGAGGGAGGAGACCTGATGGGTTTGACAGCAAATTCGATTCTATGGATGGATTTGAATTCTGTTCTTATCTGATGTGGAGATTAAGAGAAAATAAGCAGGGGGGGAACGTGGAATCGTGGTGTTGGTTTTATCTTTTGGCCGAGCAACAAGAGAGAGGGAGGGCCTTTTCGCTGTGTGATGAGAGGATGACACCCCCCACGGAGGAACGAGGAGAAACGTAGCAGCAGCCGAAGAAGAAGAAGAAGAAGAAGAAGAACCTCTGTTGTTTCTCTCATGACTGTTTTGTTCATAACGCAGTTGTTTATGCAGGAAACACGCACAGTTGGCGTGAGATATAACGTGATGGAGTCGTCTTCATGCATCAGCAGCTGCAACATTGGCTTGTGTCGTCTTCTCTCAATGTATGTGCTGTGTGTGTGCGCGTGTGTGTGTGTGTTGTCATAATGATGAATGTCTTTGCTCTGCGGGGGCTCAGGAGCAGTTGTCTGTGGCTGACACCGCCGTGTGTAGGTGGTGATGTATCGCGACCGTGTGTGTCTGAGGTCTCTGGGTGGAGGTGTGTGTGTGTGTGGTGGAGGTGTGGCTGGGTACGGAGCAGGTGTGTGTGTTCGGGGTCAAAAAGCTTCTTTATACGTCATTATTACCGCGAGAGAGGCCGTGTTGCTTGTAGTGCCTTTGTGTGTGTGTGTGTGTGTGTGTGTGTGTGTCTATAAATCAACAAGCATCCGCGAAAAACATGGATGGAGCGCCTGTCCTGGAAGTTAAAGCAACACCGAGTAACTCTACCTCTTCGTATTCTCCATATTTTAAGGTGTGTTCACTGCACCTTCTTCCGTCTGCGTATCTGTGAGTGAATCTCACCTCCACCAGCTGATGATCTGCTCGTCAGCCGTGATGCGTTCAAGACCTGCGTACCTTTTTCCTCCCTCGCCGCTCCTCATTCACTCTTCTCATCTTCATATCATTTGACTGATGAATTGATTTGACTCGTCCAGAATCGTGAGGTGGGCGTAACTTTCTCTGTTTACCTCCCTTGGTTCTTGTTTCCGCTCCGTGTTGTGTTAGTCTGCAGCTCATTGCTTTGTTTATGCAAGTGCAGAGACACACACACACACACACACACACACACACACACACACACACACTCTACCTTGTGAATTGAGTTGTGCAAAGTGAGTATTTTCTCGTGCGATTGTCTGTGTGAGACAGTGTTGTGTGTGTTTGTGAGTCTTCTGTTTTCCGAGAGGATTATTTCATCACTTGGCCTTGAAACGAATGAAGCATGCACATGCTTTCAGTGCAGCACACACACACACACACACACATTACCACCCACGTAAATACACCGAATACACACCACGTCTCTCGCACACACACACACAGACACACACACTCGCAGGCAAACACAAACACAGTCCCCTCGTTGTTCACATCGTGTCCCTGGGCTGTGGTGATGGGCAGGAAAATAGCTGAATCCTAAGAGACTAAGAGAACACAATGATGATCTCTTTCCTCTCTCACTTTATGCATATCTCTCCTCTGCACCAGCCTCTCCTCTTCCTCTCCTCCTCTCGTCGTCACTGTGCTGTGGCGTTACTCTGCCTTGCCAGAGGGAGAGCTTACCTCATGCATGTCTCAGTTTTTCTTTTTTCTCCTACCCCCCTCTTCCTCCACTTCTTCGTCTTCTTCTCCCCCATCCCTCGCCTTATCCCTCTTTGGCCCGTATCTTCCTCTCTTTTTTCTCTGCACTCCCACTCTCTCCCTCCTTCTCCATTCAAGCGTGCTAAATGCTTTACCTCTGTCAACTCTCCAGTCTGAGAGGAGCTCATTATTGCGGAGAAGGAGAGAAATTTGGGATTAGGGGCAACATTCATGGACTGATGCTCTTGTTCGGCTGAAAGAGCCGTCCGAGTTACGGAGAGGCAGAGACTCACCTGCGTTAGTTGGCAGTATTACCCACAAATCATTAGCTTGGAAGGTTGTACTGTGATTATTAATACTGTGTTTATTCAGTTTATTTCCAAACACCAACGAATCGGCACATCCTTTGTCTCGATATCACAGGTTCACAGAGATTATTTTTCTAAAAACTCTGCACACAGCTGCTTTCATCGCGTCACCGTGTTGTACGACCAAGGGCGACGGCGTGAATGCTTTTAAGGACGGAGCCTTTGAGAGTGTGAACCCCTCGTCTCTATTTGTACAGTTCACGGCGTCCAGACGACAAAAGGCACCAAAGAAACTGAGATTTTTTTTTTTGGCGAGACAACAAACAAAATCCCATCAGACGACCTTCAGCACCTGTTGCTCCACCTGTTGAATGGTGCTCAGCCATCCAGCTTAGAGACGACGTTTAAATTTGAAAACGCATCAACTCTGATATACAGAGACATCTTTAGAGCCACTAAATAGGAAACTGGAAGAAAGAGTTTCAGAAGCTCATCAGGGTCAGACTGCAGTGTCTCTCTTTGCACAGTAGCTTTCATCAAGTACATAAACACAAGTGCTACAGACGTACTTAAGACTTGAGTAAATAGCACATATCCTCGTTGCGTGTATTCAACCTTTTATAATCTCCTCAAATACAGGATGCACACACTTGACTTCTCTCTGCAGTCGTCGAGCTGGTTAGCTTGCGTGAGCACATGACAGGTTCGGTGACATTAGCGTGCACATGAGACTTCAAGGGTAAGATCACATGGCAGTCAAAGGTCACAGAAAGGTCGGCACCACCTGCTCGCAGTGAGCCGAGCAGCTCCGGGAGTCGCCTGCTGATCACGCCCCCCCGGTTTTCTTTTTTTTTACTGCAGCTGCTTTTGCTTTTTAAGGAGATCATCCTCCGTGTCCTCATGGTTTGATTGTGAATCGCTTCCTGCTGCTAATTAGTTATTTATATTGTTTCACTTGTCAAACACACAGCGCGACCACTTCTGTGTCGTCGGCTTTTTTTTTTAGTTTTCAAACCAGGTGGCTCTCATTTCTGTGTCCGCTCATGCACGAGCTAACGATCGAGTTCAGCTCCTACTTATTCAGAATCATATCCGTGGATCGTGTCACTTCCTGCTCTCAACAGGATGTTTGCCAGGAAAGACGAAGTGAAAACTAAGAGCAAACGTGATGGTTCTGGTGACAGATGGAACCGTTGTTGTGTGTGGATTAATGAGACGACGGCAAAACTGTCGTGTTTTTAATGAAAAATTATGCATTACTTCTTTTAACTTTTCTTTAAGTGCCAGCGAAAGGAGTTGTGGGGTTAATTTACATCGGTATAAGTATGTGGTTTATATAGGCGCCTCCAAATGAGCACACACACCGACACACACAGACACACACAGACAGTTGCAGAGCTGTCAGGTCTAACCTTGAATAGCACAGAGAATGAATTGTAATGCAAAGAGGAGGGCGGGGCACAAACAGGATGTCAGAGAGCTTCTGCTCGTCTCGGCCCGACCTCCCTCTTTCTTCCCTGCGGAGTCCAACTCAGCACAATCTCTCTGCTACAGGTCTCTCTCTCTCTCTCTCTCTCTCTCTCTCTCTCTCCTTTGACTCGACCACAATAGTTACCTTTCCATTTTTCTCTCATCCCACCGAACGCGTCCCTGGAGCTTCAGAGCAAAAAATACAGTTGTGGGAGATTAGCACATTGGTCAAATAGTATTGACACAGATGCCAGAATCATTCATACATCCTCAATAATTCTCGCCGTGCGTGCCAACACAGACAAAAGGTCATTTGAATAACATTAGATGTGAAGTTGCACCAGTTGTGAATGCACGAACGCAAATGTCCGAGTCTCAGTGGACTTTACCGGCCTGGTCGGTAGAAGTCCAGGTCTGCTGCACGCGGCTGCTCCACCTCTCGCCTGAATAATGTGCAGGATGTGTTGCTGTTGTGAACACGTCTGTGCAGAAAACCTCCCGCTGTGTTGTGCACGTGTGAACGGAAAATTCTGGGTGAAACTCCGCAGCCAATTGTCCGGATTTTACCTGCAGGTCACGTCTGAAATCGGCTCAAGACGGAGTCAGTGAAAAGTCGAGGCTTCCATCTTTGCTCAGTGTCTCTGATGTGCACAATGTCCACAATCCTCACACATCTTATACAACTCAGGCGCCCAGACGAGTCGGCTCTCTGGGTTCTGTCCTGGCGTGGAGTATTTTAAAGCTGGCCCCGGCCCATAATTGGCTTTCACATTTCGGATGCGTTTTGCAGCTGCTGGTGTGGGTCAGTTTACTCCGAGAATCAGCTCCAGCCTGCAGCACTGTGTCCAGCTGTGGGCCGGTGTCGGCCAATAAGATCCATTCAAATCCATCTAAATCATGCACCACATCATCATTCATCACAAGACTTGCAAAGCAGGTGCGCCTGATTCCAGACAAGCTGGTTTTATCCGTGTGAAGCTGAGAAGTGTTTGCATGGAAGCAAGGTTTTAAAATGATGATGCCGAGGTGCTGGAGTGGACTAAAGCCATCTGCTGGAACTGGGAGCACATGCATGAGTCTCTAGACAGTCTCTTAAAACATAGGGAAAATACAGTATTGTATCTTTATGTACAGGTGAAGACAACTGAGCAAAAATAATAAGCTCTCCTGGCAAATATTATGAGATTGGGATCTTGGGGGCCGACTCGTTGTCGATTCGGGCTCCGTGACATGAAAACATTTGCAGTCGGGCCTCCAGTTGGCACCGAGCCGGCGGTAAACTCCCTGGGAGTGATAGATGTGTGTGTTCCAGATAGCAAAGTGATCGATGGGAGTATTGTTGAGAGGGGCGTTCGGAGTCGCTATTATTGTGTTTCGCAAAAGCTAGGGGGAGACGGGGCGGAGGGTGCAGAGGAGAGCTTGACGGGTTTATTGAGAAGCGTGATCTAGTGCACCGCCCCGGGACTCTTAGATGTAGTTAGAGAGGGCAGGAAGAGAACGAGGGCTGGAGTGGAAAGAAATGGGGGGGAAGAGGCGGTGACAGCGAATGGATGGAGGTAGAGGAAGTGTGCACCGGAGGAGAGAGAGAGGGGAGGAAATAAGAGGCAGGAAGTGAGGATGGTGCAGAGGTGGGAATAAATGTGTAGGTTATCTGTTGATGTTTATCTGCGCTGTCCTGAGGGCTTGTGCAGTCATAACAGTGATCTAATCGGCACTTCTGGAGCGCGCACGCACACACACACTCACTCCCACCGCCACCAATCATCCGTTTAAACTGTCATCTATCTGCCCTTCATCGAATCCACCCGTTCAGCCCACATTTCCACTTTTTAATTTACCCCTCCGTCCCCCCCCACCCTCCCCACTTTACACCACAGACTCCCCACCCATCCTTCAGTCCGTGCTTCCTCTCACATCCTGCTGAAATCCAATTGCCCCCCCCCCCTTCCCCCCCGTCCATTTACCTTCTGCCGCCGACTGTTTCAGTGGATTTTTTTAAAAAAAGGCTGAAAGTGATTCTGAGATTTTCAGAGTAAAGCTTCTGATATTTTGTGAAGATATTCAAGGATTCTTTCAGATTTGCCCAAAATCGTGCAGGTTACAGGTGAGAGCAGCGATGTTCCTCTGTATTTTAGAATAAAGGACCAGATGGTGAATGTCCCTTGTACGTTTAAAGGTCTTCTGCACAAATGAAGTTACCAACCACCAGTAGATAGTAGCAGGTGTTAGCGGTCACCAGCGGGTGTTAGGGATGTTAGCTGTGCACCTTAGCGCCATCAAGTGTTTTGACCTTGTAATCACCGATACAGGCCGAACTTGAGGCTACGCTGCTGTAAATCATCCGAGTACAACAATGTGCAAGTTTTGTCTCAAACATATTTCAGATAATTTAATTAACCTTAACTAAATTACTCGTTTACGCTCTTAATTTTACAAACTTTTAAGACTTGTCACCTTCTGCTTTGGCCTTTGTTTGCTAGCGTCTTCCACCTTTAGAGCAAAACATCTCTGGGGGTTTACTTTGGTCGAGAGTACACGAGGCAAACTGCACTCAAACTAAATTTTGAAATTCAAACAGGTCATTACAGTTTGAATATGAGTTTCTAATTTCAAATGAAAAGTGACAGGCTGCTCAGTGCGTGTTCTCTCTCGATGTGTGCATTGGGCTTTGGTTTTAGCAGACTGATATATTTGTCCCCTGAAGCCTCGCTGTGCTGCGTTAGCTGCATCTTTAACTGCAGGCATGCCTTCATATTAGCTGTCACGTAAGGTGCTGAGCTGGTATCACGCAGACACATGTATGGACCTTATGTGCCATGTGACAGGTGATGGAGGGGGAACGAGTGGGACGGTAAAGTGTGTGTGTGGGTGTAGAGGAGATTCTGCATGTAATGACACCTTTGCTGCTGCCAGGGGGATTGTGTGTGGGGCAGAGAGAGCATTAAAAGAGGTTGTTGCTTTTTAAACATTAGCCACTCGCCTGCCTTGCATTCACCCCAGGGAGCTGGTGACGGCACAGAGTAAACAGTCGTAATATTCCAGTGGAGCGAGCAGAAGCCGACGCTGTCTCTTCTGTTCACCTCGTTTCTCTCTCGTAGATTCAGGAGTAGCATGGCTAAACTGCGCTGGAGGAACCGAGTTGAGCAATTTGTGATTTCTCTTTTGTGAGAGCGTGTGTGTCTGTGTGTGTGTCTGTGCAGTCCAACGCCCCGGGTGCATTGGCACAGGTGAGCATATCAGCCGCTTCGCACAATGCCGCGTTTTGATTGAGGTCAGAGAACCGCCGGACGATAACGGCCTGCTGGACACCCCCCCCCCCCGAAAAGTCCCTTTTCAAAGAAGTGCCAACACGCGGCGGTGCTCTTCCCTGAAACACCACCACTTAGGTGAGGGCCACTGTAATTTGCCACTGAGGAGCAGAAACACGAGGTGTCTTCTGAGCCATTGATTCCTGTTGGCCCGTGACTTTTCAACAGCAACAGGGAGCGAGCGGAGGGGAAAAAAGACGAGGGAAGCGATTCCCGCGGATGAAACGCAAACATCCTGTGCATTTTAGGACTTAAGCTTCCCTTGCATATATGCTGTAACACTTGTATGTGCGTGCATGTGTGCACTGAGCAAGCCTGTGAGTGTAGCTGCCCATCCATGCATGCACGTACGCCCCCAAGAGAGTCTTTTCTATATTCTGTAATAACCTGCCACAAGGCAACGGAGAGGAGTGGTATCGCCTCTCAACCCTGATGGGAAGTGCAGGAGGGGAAGGGAAAAGGATACTGGGCCCAACATCGCTCATTTCTTCAAGCTGCTGCTGATCAAACGGGCGTCGGAAGAGCTGGAAAGACATTAACAGAAGCAGGGAAAAGAACCTTAAAGGAGCGCAGTGGCAATCTCGACTACTTGGATCATTTCCCCCACCACAGATCTATTTTACAATGTCCCAGACCATTTCCCACCCGGGATGCCGAGCCTGTGCGTGTGTGTGTGTGTGTGTGATCTCTCTCCTGCATTAGGATGCGGTTGTGATCAAGGCCCCCTTAAGTCGGCCTAATTTGTATAATTGAAAACAGTCATCTGATGTGCGGTTCAGAGGTAGCGCAGACAGCGGCGGTGCTAAGATGTCACCCGGCGATACATGAATTAGCACCTTGCCTGGTTTTATTTAGTTCGTCAAATAAAGATGATTACAAGTCCAAACTGTTTGTACTCGGCCGGGGAGACGTTATTTTTAACCTACTCTGAGAATGGACTTGGTTTTTTCCCCCCAATTGCTGTCAGGCTGGTTTTATTCCACGCTCAGAAAGTTCAGTAACTGTTGGACTTCGGAGACCCTTTAAAAAAAACGTATTGGATGAAATGAAAAATACCCAGCAATCAAACTGGGCCAATTTATTCCCCCCCTGACGTTTTTTCAAGGTGTATTTTAGAGGTACAGTTTTTTACCCGACTGCGGCAAATAAATAAAAAAATATATTTCAAATATCTCATTTTAGAACAAAAGTCTTTCCTCCCCCCCCCCCCGTGCCAGACAGAATGATTTAAACCCAACTTATCCAGCTACTTGCTCCCAGTTATCGCAGCGGCTGCCTGATAAGAGCGTCCAACCTATTTTTCAACCAAAACCCAGGGACATCATTTTTGTTTCACATATTATTGCTCCGGTTTGATGGAGTAATCTGTCGGGGGGGGAGCTGCTGATATGGTGGCAGCAACACCGTCGCTGAGTGACTGAGCAAAGCGCTAAACGCTGCCAGGGTGGAGGGTTTGATTCCCTCCCCCCCCAGGGCCACCCAGACTACAGCTGTCTGCACCCGATGTTCTGAACGTCTCCTCCACTGAAACAGCAGGTACAGCTGAGGTGATGATAGCATTTCACATGTGCTCTGCTTTTACATTTATTAACCAGGGAGCATCTCAGGTGGATAGAAGGGAAACTTCTCTGAAAGGAGCTCGTTAATACAGAACCTTTCTTTTTTTTCTTGTGTTGTTTCAAACGCACGTGTTTCCTTTTCATCCAGGATGTTTTTACGGCTTCATTACGCTGCATTTCCGATATATTTTGTTGTGATTTAAGGGGAAATCCTCAATTTAGTCGCACATTAATCAGCTTTTAGCTTTTGGGATTTTTTTGCCTCGTATTTCCAGAAATGAGATGAAGTGAATAAAGTGTAAGCTGTTATCCACAAGATTAGAGTTCGGCGGTTGAGGGTGAAAGGTCGAGGTTGTGGTGACTGGTTGGTGGAGGAACACAGGGCCGTTGATTTATTTATTTATTCATCTCCAACAGTCAAGAATAATGAAATTCATAAAATAATTCTTCTGCTACTATAGAAAGATATGTGCAAGAAGAATAAACCTCGATTATTGTTAAACCTTTAGATCAGGAACATGTGTAGGAACCATGTAAAAGCACAAAGGTAATAAACTAGTAGAAAATTAGGCCCCTGGAAGTTCGTTTCAACACCAGAACCAACGCCGAGCCTGCAGATCTGGCGGTGAGTCACCTGAAGGCCCTCACCTTGTTAGCTGGTATTATCATCCAGTCGTATGTACAGTCCCCAAATCATTTTCAATTAGAGTTGAAACACGGTGCACCTGGAGCTTTGAGGGGTCCCTCGGTTCCTCGGGCGGCTCCCCGCTTCGCCTGCTCGGTTTAAATCCAGCCTCGGTTATTATTGCGCGAGTGAAACACGCCGGTGCCGGTGATGATGAAAGGCTCCTGATTGAGTGTGCGGCACAGAAAGTGATTGTAAAAATAATTCTACCGACAAAAAAAATAAATAACTGCACCTGGAGCGAAAGAGGAAAAACAGAAAAACACACTTGCAATTTAAATCAGTGAGGAAAGTGGCCGTTTATTTATACGAGTGCAACATGCATGTATACACAGTCGCATGTGGTTTTTTTACATGATGAACGTGTGTTAGAGTCCAATGTAAAAACAGGAAACAATCCAAGACGGTTTGAAACTGAGTCCATCAAGCAGCCATTACCGACAGATTACACATGAATCACCATCTGGGGGATTTATAAACCATAAATCCAGGGCTATTTGAGAAATGGCCAAGCCTTTGTATATATACTGTGTGTGTGTGTGTGTTTGTGTGTTTGTTTGTGTGCGAGTGCGCAGCCTCTGGGCACATTGTGATGGCGTTTTGGACGGCTGCCCTCATTCTGATGTCCCTATCGACTCCCTGGCCTACATGGCCGAGTACAGGCCTGTTTTCCACTGCAGGTCGATACAGACGCAGAGCTGAGGGGACAGCCCGAGGCTCGCACACAGACACGCACACAGACACGCACACACGCGCACAGATGCTTGCACTTAAACACTTACAAGCATGGAAACACAATAGCATCCCCGCGGTTCAAGCTGTCAGCATGTTCCTAGAAACACTAACGGAGTTGACGAGGGATTAATCTGTCCGGGAGAGAGTGTTATTCTGTGTTCTGATGGGATTTACAGATTAGTGCTGCAATTCCGACGTGTGAATCGGTCATTATCGTGCGTCTGTTGGCTTTTGAAGCTGATCTTTTTCGGTTCGAGGCCAATATTTATATTGATAATGAATATTTTTATGGACACGTTCGGCGTTTTATGTTACATTTTTCAGGCATAAAAGCCTCTGAAGCAACATTTAAAGGATTCACACACTCACCTGTGGCGTGTGCGCGGTTTGAATCGTGGTGTAACAGCTTGGATTCACAGCAGCGGCTCGCCCACTGTTGATCCGTATACAACCGCAGCCCGTCGGATTAACTGTGAGACACTGTGAGGTTTAAAGGAAAATACAAATAACTTTTCAAGAAAGGGAGATATCCTAATTTTAATCATCAGAATCAAGCTTCAAAACCTGGGGGGTTCTACACACCCCCCCATAATGCAACACGCAGCAACGTAGCACTGAAGTGAGTCACTTTTAAAACCGCACAGTAAACACACTTTTTAAATGTGAATTAGTCCTTTTCTTAAAGTTGTTGGGTCGCGCTCGAGAAGAGTAAATTTCAGACGGATGTTCAGACGCTGCTTGTTTCCCCTCCACTCCTCCCTCCCTCCTTCCTCTCCCTCTCTCCCTCTCTCTTCACCCGAACAGTCAGAGCAGTTATTACTACTTTAAGTACTGCACTTGCTGAAATGGGGGTTTGTGGTTCCGTGTGTTTGTGAATGTGTGCAGTAAAACACTGGTCTGATGGCTCTCGTGGGTATTTCAGAAGCTGCAGTCGCTTCTCTAAAGTTCAAGCAATTACATTTTCCGACCGGGTGCCATTTGCCAAACAGTCTCTGGGTGGGTGGGTAGGTGTGTGTGTGTGTGGGGGGCATGTGTATTTGCTTATTGCATGTTTGTATTTCCTCTCACAGTTATATACTGGCACATGGCGATCTCCTTTTCTTCCTCGTCTTTGAGGAACTTGCGATGGACATTTTCCAGAAGTGGAGAAAAAGCAGAAATCTCATATTTTAGAAGCTGGAACCTGCAGATGATCAGAGTCATTGTCCGTGTTTCACCCCAGTCTCTCCGCTAACCCCGTTATTTTATCGACAGAGGTTCAGCGCTCGCTACAAAAGATCTCCTCAGGGCCGTGAAAATGAAGATTCAGCAGACTGGACGTAAAACAGAGCAGATTCAGCTGTAACGTCGGGTTTTAAATGCAGCGATACATCAGTGGGTCAGTGTTCTGCGGGCAGCGATGTGTTCGGCATGCGGCAGCAGGAACGTACATGACCGGAATGTGTCTGAGCAGAAGGTTCCTGTCAGCCTGGTGTAGAATTACCGACTAGGAGTGCACCATCAGGTCCGTGCGCTGTCAAAGGCCAACCAGATAAATTTGGGATTGCATGTCAAGTGGTTGCAGCACGAAGGCCACGTGACGAACATGTTGAAACCAGAGAGCGGGGATGACCGAGCTGATCTTAAGTAGCTGCACGTGCACATAATCTTGTTTCATTGTCGTACCAAAGATGGAAAACAGCATCTGCGTTTTGCAGAAAACACAGAAATGTTTGTGTCTTCTATTTATTTATAGTTATTTTAGTTGTATATCATTTATAGTTTATATAATTGTAACTTAAATCCAGTGTGAGATTCAAAAAATGTACAACGACGGATGCAAATCAGTCCAAAAGCTTTAAAGTTGCACAAATCAATATTTTTCTGTTGGAAAGTGGATAAATAACAAAACAAACCAAACGTCTTTCAGCCCATTGTTTTGGTTTTGCTCTTTAAACCTGCAGGAAGCTGTTACTAGCAAAAAAAACATTCAGTGACCTATGAAATTTCAAAATAAACTCCCTGATTTTCCTTTGCATATTTTAAAAAAATTTAGATTTGTGCATTTGATAACATCAACGACCAGAACAATGTGACAACATCCAATCCCAGTCGGTCGCTTCCCAGCTAACTTTGCTCTGCAGGTGTTTGAAGTCGTATCTGTTCCGTTGTTGTTGATGCAGCAGTTTCCCTCCAGCTTCCAGACTTTGTGCTAACTTAACCCAATCACGTCTATAAATCTATCTCTGCACGCCGAGAATACACCGATATCGATTCTTCTCTTTTTGCCGGAACACGTGTGTGACGGGAAACAAGTGCATTTCATAAAAAAAGAAGAAACAGAAGAAGAAACCAGTTAGTGCCTGAAAGCTGCGTTCAGCTTCTTGTGTGTCGGCAGCGAGCGATGGTCCTGGTGGTGGAGCCGGCTGGTGGTTTGGGAGAAAACTGGAACCCCAGGGCCTGTTAAGTTGGAGAGTTGGTGTGTGTGTGTGTGTGTGTGTGTGTGTGTGTGTGTGTGTGTGTGTGTGTGTGTGTGTGTGTCAGTGAGCAGAATGGGCTGCCAGATCTGCCATCGCTGCCATGGGCCTGACAGGATGACAGCTGTCACCAAGGAAATAGAGAGAGGAGGAGGAGAGACGCTGCCTCAAGGGAACTCACACACACACACACACATACATACTCACACACACACACACATACATACACACTCACACACACATCTCTCTTCTCGCTTTCAGACAAGGCCCAGGAGAAGTTGTGTGTGTATTTTAGCATGTTTGTGCGTGCAGCCATGTTTGTTGAGAGCCGGAGAATTGCTGCAATGTGAGTATAATTGGTTTGTGTTTCAGTAATGTACACACTTATCTTCAGATCAGCAATTACAGTATGGGCATTGAAAAGGAACGAAGGGACAGTGTCGGTATGTGTTTACAAGGTGTGTGTGTGTGTGTGTGTGTGCATGCCCCCCCTGTGTCGGTGTGTGTTCTATGTATTGAGTTTGGTCTGCTTCATTAGTTTATATTGTAAAATCAATGTTCCCCATTGTGGTACAACCTCTGTTCTTGTATGTGGTGCAAATGCTGCTGTGTGTGCATGTGTGTGAGTCGGTGTGTGTTTGTGTGTAAGTATGTGTGTGAGTGTGTGTGCCTTGTAATGGTGACCCTGGGGAGAGAGAGTGATTGGGGAGGGTGGGGTCGGTTAAGTAACCTGGAAAGCAAACTCATCCATCAGCTCCTTCTCCTCTCAATCCTTTTGTTCCCCCTGTTGTCTTTTATCCTCTGTTACAGTCGAGCTACAGCGAGGACGTGTGTGTGTGTGTGGTTGTGTGTTTGTGTGTGCATTTCTGGGTTGCCGCTTCCCCCCCGTCGGGAGCAGCGTGAGGCTATGTGTATTTAACTCAGGCTAGCTGGCCCTTGCTAAGCTGAATGTTCTCAGTAAGACCGAGTGGAGAGTGAGTCCCAGTGAAAGAGGAGAGGACGCGAGACTAAGAGTGAGGACAGACTGAGGAGGGAGGACGGGGACGAGCGGATGTGGTGTCCGGACGAGATTTAGTGTAGAATGTAAACTCTCTACTACAGATTAATATCACGACAACATGAAGCTGTGACACCGAGTTCTCGAGCACCTGAAACTGAGAAGTTTGGAAACGCTGAGACGTGTGTGGACGGAGATTGCTTTAGTTTTAAAAACGCCATTGTAAGAAAACACAAAGATAAAAGTATGGATGTAAGACAGGAAGTTCTCAAACAATTGAGAAACAAATCGATAAAAAAGTCCAAATACAACGAAATAACAAGACCAGAGAACTGACTGCAAATATCAAGTCCAAATCAAAAGTTTCAACGAGGTCCACAAAGTCATTTAAAGTTCAGAACAGTCGCAGATCCTGACAACTATGAAAGTATTTGTTTACAAAGACGCCACCAACTTTAAATCCTAGTATCACTCTGGTGTGCATCAGTATGGATCACGTCTGGCTGATATGCCGTCTCCCTAATGAGATTAGTATCAGCACCGATACCAATCCACAGCAGCACAGCACCATCACTGCTGGATTATTGATTGTTGATATGACTTTTCTGCAGTCGTAAAAAAAAACGGTCCAAAGATATTCAGCTGACGACGATATAAAACTGAGACGAGCGGCAAAACATTTACTTTTGTTTTTGTAAAAGACTGAAAATGTTTCATTAACCATCAAAGTTGTTGATTAATTTCCTGTGAATTGACTAATTGCTTCAGCAGAAGATTAAAAATGGAAAATCCCCCCCCCTTGAAAAAACGGCTGCACAGACCGTTTGTTATCCAGCTTTGTCGAGCTCACATATTTAATGTTGTGTATTTGAACAATTCCCCCCCCCCCATAAACAAACCACCAGAGAGACAAGAGACGTTTTTATCTGGAGACAAATCCCGGCGCTGCTCCGTAGACGGTGAATAATGGAACGAATCCCAGGACGCCGTGACAGCAGCCGGGGCTGATTTCACCAGGATTTGAGGACATTTTCTCGCTCACAGCTGGAAGTCATACGTTCAGATGAAACTCATTTGGATCAGGATACCTGAAGCAAGAATTCTTTGAGCTCAGGTATTCAGTGGATAATTTGATATCAGTGGAACGGCCTCCCGAACGGTGTCACATCACATATCACATTAATTAAAAATCCTGATGCTGGGATTTGCAGCTTCGGGAGGCAGTTGGCTGTGGTTGTGGAGATTGAATTTACGTTTCCACAATCAGTGGAACGGCGCAGCGTCAATAAGGTGTTAAGGTGCATTGTGGGGCAGGTATGTGAAGTGAATTTTCATATCGCTTTATTTGACAAGCGCCCGTGTTTTACACGCAGGCTGCTACAGGTAACGGCAAATCACCGAGCAGCTGCGAGGGGGGGGGGATGAAGAATTGCAGATCGGGAACGTACAGATTTGTTAGCGCGCATCGTCGTGGGTTGTTTTTCTTTTTCTCTGCCAGTGACAAATGTGAGTTTGTTTTGAAAAAATAATGAATGTCTGCAACCTCCAGCCTGCCTCAAATAGGATGAAAGAATGGGGAAACGTAAATCATGGTTAGGTGTCACGGTGCTGCTGCGGAGCGGGGGGGGGTCTCATCTTCACTTTGAGCTGCTCTAATCCAAGAAATTATTCATATGCATTGTAGATATTGGCCCTTGCATTGTTGTCTGACTGCTGGAACCCGACAACGTAGTGTTACTTGACTCGAAAAACCATTTTGATCAGATGTCCGCCGAGAAATATCAGCAGCAAATCTCCTGCAAAGCCCCCGACTCCGCTGAGAACCAGTGGGCTGGGGTCAAATAGTGTGAGCTGCCCTGCTACGGCATCGGGCTGCCGAGGTACCAATCAGAATCAGGATCACGTTTCATTCACCCAGCGTGTTGCATCCTGCGAGGAGGCGGGTGTCAGGCACCGCGGAGAGGGAGGGGTTAAGAAGAGATGATTAATCAGGGGGCTTGCAGTGTGTGTGTGTGTGTGTGTGTCTGTGTGTGTCTGAGTGTGTGTGAGCGGGGTGAATGGGGGTCTGGCATCCAAGCGGCAAGGTAATGAGTGGAGCCACAGCGTGTGTGGACCTCTAGCCTCTGCAGTGGAGAGGAGGGGGGGGCATGAGTGGAATACAGAGAGGGGCTGTTTCTCCCGCTGATGGCTCTGTTGGTTATGGATGAAACAGCTCCAGCCCCTTTTCCAGGCAGCCCAGCAAAGCACTGTGGGAAGCCGGGTGGTTTTTTTCTGCCACATCAGAATAAAGGATGTGGACTAATGTGGATCCTCTCAAATTACATGTTTCCTCACCCCCAGAAGGAGAAAAGACATATTTTACATGTTTTTTTCCTCAGGAGGAGAAAGGAAATAAATGATTGTGCAATAGCTCCAAGTGGAATGGATGCAAAGCAGCGACATATAAATACAAGTGTGATACTTGTCCTTGTCTTTGCTTTACAGGGAGTTGCAGATTTAATATATATATATATATATATATAACCTCCTGAGCGTTATGGTCTATGCAGCCACAAGTGGTTTAAATTTGCCTTTTATAAAGAATTCAGCTTTGCGTGTTTGTGTAACCACATCTAGTCTGAATTGGCCAATCAAACTGTCACAGGCTGTTCAACAACCTGAGATCAATGTGGAAATGTCGCTCAGCGTGTGCGTCTTGACTTTGTGACATAAGAACCTATGTATAGCTCTGATATCCTCCAGTAGAATAACCGAGAGCGGTAAGGAATGTTTATAATGGTTTGGATTGAGATAGTTTAAGAGGAAAAATGTCAATCCCTCCACCCCCCTTGTCCCACCCGCCCCCCCGCCCCCCCTATCGAGATTGAGAGCTTTTTGAGAGACGGCGAGATGCAATTAAAGCTCGAGAACAGGTCGCCACAGATGATTACTCAGCATTTACAAAGCCGAAGGTCACGTAGGGAAGTTTGAGACCACGTAAGCGGGAGCACCGAAGGATCCGTTGGAGGAGAGAATGCGGCGTTATTAACTCCCCCTGCCTGTTCTGATCTGTTCCCACTTGACATTAGCTGAAGAAAATGACATGCTTTTAGCAGTGGCTGCTCACATAAGAGGGTTACCTCTGCCATTTAGAGGCAAGAGCTGACAGGAGCCCCGCTTCTCAAGTATAACCTGGTTTAGAAGATGGACGGGGAGGAGAGGGGGAGGGAGGGAGGGAAGGGAGGATGAGGCGCTGCTTTGCAAAAGAGACGCTCTGCATTTTAAAAAGGACGTGGTGACTTACTCAGGTGCGTGAATATCTCCGTTTCTTTAGATTCCCCAACTCAGCCCCAACCGATCATCTTGTCAGAACTTCCGCTGACAAATTAATTGGTTCCTGTAACCCTTGAGCTAATGCTAATTGTAATCTGGAAGCTGCAACGCGGAGAGTTTTCAGCTGCAAATGCCAACTGTTAGAAAACATTTGAACTCTGCATCCCAGAGAACCCTGAAAGGTCGAGGTCAATAAATGTCAAGGAGCATGTTTTCACTTTTGTCTGTAGGTTGAAGAATCTGTCTGATAGTCGTGAGGGTGTAATTCGGCGCAGATTCGAATAAAAATCCAGATCTAATGGATTTAAATGTGGATTCTTAGGACGTTTTTCAGCTGCTGTACGGTGATAAACAGAGATACAAACCCATGAATAGCATCAACGTGTAGCTGAGATAATGGGAATTAATTTGGGACTTAACAGTTTGTGCATCTTCAATAGTTTTACGACGTTCTCCAAATGCACCTGACGGATTCGGTGCAGAATTGAACGGCCTGTTGGGTTCCACTCTAGTTTTAGTTTTTTACAAGCTCACAAGTAAATTGAGATTTTTTTACTTTCATATCTTCATCAATCACGTTCTCCGTGTAGAGTTTTTACTTCCTGTCAGGTTAACGACACGAGGAAGTTTAAAAACAAAATGTCTTGACACAAAACTCACATCCCTTCCCCTGTAAAAACAGTCTTTTGCGAGGATCATCCTCATTTTCCCTCATTGCTTTCTCCCTTTGTTCTCTCTGTACGCACCACTTCAACCAATCCTCGCCCTAATTAGGCCTCCGCCTCACCTCGCCCGGCTGTAATGATGCCGTGGCCGCACACAAAGATTCCTTTGGTTGTTTTCCTCTGCTTCAAAAGCCGCCTCCCCTGCAGACCACCCCTCCGCGATTTAGCAGTCGGTCTTTAGGTTTGTTTGTCCTCTGTTTTGTTTAGTCATTAAAGTTGTCACACTCCGTTTAGATCAAATCGGCTTCGGGAGCGGCTCGAATAAACCTCTTAAATATCAGTGGTGACACCTTGTTAATGGGATGTAACGTGTCAGAGGGGGAGCGGGACGCTAAGGGTCCCGGGAATAGCTGTAGCCTGTATTTCTCTCGAACGAGGAGCCCCGGCGGCAGCGTTTACATTATGTCGAGTTGTGGTTTTGCACGGCGCAGGGTTAGTGGCAGCGGCGGTTGTAATTAGGAGTGCTGGCTGGGTGCTGCAAGACATTTTGCAGGTTGTCAGGCGGTGGGTGTGGTGGTGAAACGTGATTGACGGTGAGTGGGCACAGTGGTGGGCATTGCGGCGGCCGTGGTCGGCTGAGATTGGCAGGCGGCGCTGTGTAAGTGCTCCTCTGACTGGCAGACATTACAGCCTTTTGTGGTTCTCGGGAGTGCTCTCACACAACTACAGCCAGTTAGTGTGTCCGCGAGTGTGTGCATCAGCGCCTTGATCCCTCTGAGGCGAGCGGTTTCCTCTCAAAACACACAGACGGACGATGGACGCTTGTGTTTACCTACTCACAAGTTGTGTTTAAAAACCCGCTCTGGGCCGGAGCCACGCGCCAATTCATTCCTCGTGTGCGCCGGCGCCGGAGACACACGCTAATGAGACAAGTTCCAGATTTCCAGGCCGCGGCTCCGTCTCACCTCCAGTGGTAAACAACAACAAATCAAAAAGCTCGCCCGGCTCCTCGTCCGCGTGTGAGAGAGTTAACTTTATGTTGAGAGGTTGTCTTGCATCCCACATTTGCCTGGCTCGGGGCGCTTGTTAGTATTATTGTCAAATTCCTTCATGAGCACACGCGCACACACCCGCAGGCGCACACACACAGATGCTCACAGCCAAATCAAATCTCAGCTGGCCACAGTGACGTTGAAGGCTTTTCGTGCAGCTGCTGTTTGCTCACATACACACAAGACGCACACACACACACCTAGTCGTTAAATACTCGTGCAACAAACGCATCGATGAGTGTGTGTGTGTAGCGAAGGTGGAGATGGGGGTGACACTGCAGTTAGCATCGGCCTCCTGTGTCGACATTCCTACCACATGGCTGTCAGCCCGCGCTTAGCTTAGCGTCTTCATCTGCACAGGATTAGCATGCAGCACTAGCCCGGCGCTATGAGCTGAGCCTCAATCTCTGATTAGGCGTGATGCATTTGAAGCCTCCACGGGGGGGGAGAGCGGCCGGCACACACGCCATATCAGCTCATTGTATGAAGCAGTGTGTGTGTGTGTGTGGGGGGGATATTTAAACAGCCGACACCAGTCCACAGCCGACACTTTTGGTTTTGTGTTGTTGTACAACAGTCTCACACTTAAGAGAGATGTGCCTGCAGTAATAAGTACAAGTTCCTGTCTGGTTCCTGGTCGATCATTGGCTCTGGAGCTTCTCTACCAGGCCACAAGTATACGGACAATGTGCCCGAACATTGAACTCATATATATATATATATAGATGTTGATTATGTCTAAACAAAGGGTAATGATCTGCTGCTTGGAGATGTTCCAATTCCATGTTTCCCTTCAAGATGCCCAAGGTGAGCTGTTGGGTTTCCAGAACTTGCTTGCTTCAAAATATGGTTTGTTCCCCCCCATCTTGCACTCGGTCAGATTTTATCCTTGCAGTGAATGAAAAGCCCCTGGGACGGAGCTGATATTGCTGCTTGTGAGGACGCTGTTATGGAAATGGGCGTTTAGTCTGTCTCTGGCCTCCGGGGACCATCGGAGGTATATCCCAGAAGTCTGTGCAGACCCTTTTTTTTGTGTGTGTGAACGGAGCTCAGTGCATCTCTCCCCCGAGTGCTCATTATGGAAGATGTTGCTCGGTGAAACACGCCAAAACTGCAAAACACACACACACACACAAGCCAGATGTAGACAGGAATCGTCTCTGCCTCGCGTGGTTCAATCACATAATTGATGACAGCGGCGAGTCAACGGGTCAAGACGATGATGAAGATTCATATTGCAGCGCGTGGAATATTCAACCTTGGGCGTTAAAGACCAAACACAGGTTTGCAAAGTATGTGAGCGTTTGCTCTTAATCGTAATAAATTCATAGCTCCTGCGTGATCACACCACAGCTCAGTGCTTCGGCCTCCCAAGACTACACTGTAACAGCCTTTTGTATGTGGGACACATTTTTAATTAAGTCCAGAAAACATGACCTTGATTTTCCATCGCAGCGACGTTTGTAGTTTGGGGCAAATGTTTTGAGGACGTTGTTGCCTGCTCGCCTGCGGAGTTCTCTCTACAATGACGCTGCAAAAAAATAAAGGAAAGAAACCTGAAGCCGCCAAACTGACAACATGTGGTTTGAATCAAGGCCTCTTCAGATAATCGTTTGAAGCGTCAGAGTTTAGAGGGCAGCCCTGTAAGCAGTGGTGGAAGACGGAGTCAGTTTCTTTACTTAACCCAATTAGACCCGAGGCTCCCTCCAAAACCAAAACACCGTTTGAAAACAACCTCTCCGAACCTGGAACCCGGGGGTGTCTGAAAAACTCCACGTTCGCCAAAAACCTTCTTTTCTCAGCCTCTGAAACACCTAGAGACATGAAATAATATAAACCTTTCAAAGGGCTTTTGTTTCGAATAGTTTTTAATAGTTAATTCAGTTGTTTGTGGAGAAACACATAGACTTTGAATATAGACGGACGACGTAGCAGCTCCTAAGAAGTGAAGCCAAAACGTCTCGATCGCCACCTGGTGGCTGGCTGCAGTAAAGGTTATGAATCCAGCCTCCTCCATGTTGGTGAATGGCTCACGGTCAAGTTTGAATTCTTCTGATAAGTTTGGTTCTAAATTAGTTATTTGAAGACTGAAGCGTCATGATTGACAGCTGAGACTGATTCGAAAAAGGGGCGAGTTCGTACCCTGTGATATTTTTGGCTTCATTTCTGGATAGTGGGAGGGAGTGGAGACGTGTCTATGGGCTCAAACTGCCAGAAATACAAACAAATTACGTTTCCCATAATGCTTTTTATCATCTAAAACGTGTTTGTGTCGTGTCCAGCTGTAAAGAGGATATATTCATACGTTCCATCCAATCGGAACGGGTAAAGAACCATAAAAGCCTTTTTTTTACGGAAGCATTCAGGGGCAAAGTTTCATCAAAGTGATCTGTGCACTACACCTGATAATTTATCAACCTGTAGTATCTTGTCCAACTCCACTGGAAATGCAAATGGTATAAACGGGTTTCAGCGCTCGTGGCGAATGATGTGATTTGATATGAGTGATACGAGTCTCTGGAGGGAGCCTGGAGTGAAAGAGGAGGGGAGATGGAAGAGGAGACCGGGGGTGGGATGAAGGAGAAGGAGGGCGACGGGGAGAAGGAGAAAGAAGGTGAGACAAATAGAGAGAGGTAGCTCCCACACCCTTGGGTGGCGTGTTTGTGTGTGTGTGTCTGTGTGTGTGTGTGTGTGTGTGTGCGTGCGCTGCAGATGAGTAATGGCCTCTGACGTGCATGTCTCTCTTGTCTCGTCCTCCATCCGTTTCATCATTACATGCCATCAATCTCCCCATCTCTCAATCTCCCTGTCAGCTCCCTCTGTTCCGCTTCTCCCTTTTCCATTTCCCTCTTTTTCCTCCTCCCTTCTTTCACCCCCCCACCCCCACACACCTCCCCCTCCCTCCCTCCACCTCCCCCGCTTTAACCCAGACAGGCTTACTCTGCGTCGTCTGCAAAGTCCTCTGGGTGTTTAACTCCTCGCCGCCACTCCTCTGTTCTTCCCTCTGTCTCCTCGCCGAAGCCGCTCTCTGTTTCTCACCTGAGCCCCAGTTTAATTTCACCGTGAGAGCGGCGCTCACGCACTCGTGCACACACACTCAATCATTCACTGCACCTCACACGCACACACACACACACACACACCCCGACTCTCGCGCAACGCGCACACGCTCGCACACACTCGAAAAAGGAGCTGTCAAGAGTAATGGTGTTTAGTGTAATTTACTGTACCGCCGTTGTAGCCTCTGCTTTCTCAATAGGAATCATTATAGAGATTACATAATGGGGGTAATTTTTCTTCTGCCGTGTGCAGTGCTGTGATGGCAGTACAAAGTGTTTTGGAGGCAGGAGAAACCCTGTTAGCTGTATAGCTGAGGAGTAAATGGGTTTCGGTGTAGCCCGGCTAAATGAGCGCCCGTTAGACTCCCTCCTCCCCGCTATCTCTCCCTCTCTCTCTCTCTCTCTCTCTCTCTCTCTCTCTCTCTCTCTCTCTCTCTCTCTCTCTCTCTCTCTCTCTTTTCAAATCCATGCCTATTACTCTTAACAAACCAGAATGGATCCGGGGTATTGATCTGTTGGTGAGGGAATGCTCTCTTTGGTCGTACGCACGTGAACGGGAGGAGGCCGCGCTCGTGTTGATGCTGGAATTCTTACAGTACAACAGTATTAGAGCACGCCGTGCCGCCGACACCGACACCGTTAACCTCATCGCCTGTAATGCAGCTTAAGAAATAACTCTACGGTAACAGTCTCATCTAAAGGAACACGGTGCTGTAGCGTGTTCCTTCCTGGTGGGAGACAGCAGCTGTGACGGATTCCAGCAGAGACCCAGAGGCCCAATGGTATCAAACCCATTTTCCACCAGAAACCCCGAGATCGAACCTTTTAGATACGAGTTACAGGGAGACGGCGGTTTGATGCCGTGTAAGGTCGCTGTGCTTTACGCTGTAAAAGGTCTGAATGAATTTGCATTGTTGGGCAGCGTCTGGCCACCTTCGGAGAATTCTCCACTTTCCCACTGAGTTTTTTTACTGCATAAATGTTTCAGCAGCTTGAAATGTCAACAGCAAACATTTCGGGTTTTCCAACTCTGGGCACTCGCAGAAGAAGAAAATCCAGAGAGGAGGAAGCAGAAACTAATTTGTCTCCCATCATTCACCTCAAAAGACCATAATCCAGTGCAGCCACGTGATGTGTCTGGATTCGACCTTGAGTTCTGCTTCCAAGTGCAAAACGCTGGATGACTCAGTGGTTTCTCTGCTTCTTAAGAAGTTCAGCTTCTGATCCAGAGAAGTGTTTTAAATCACGGTCGTGGTTAATCTTTTAATAATCTACAGATTTAAAGAATAGAGAATAGTCGATGCACCAAAAATCAATCACAAGACATCTTTGCTCTAAATCCAACACCCGGTGGTGGTGACTGTAGATTCTGAGATCTCTTTCTTCTGGATTGTGCCGTCACTACTTTTCTTTTTTTAAACGTGTCGTCTTTACGTTCAGCCTCTGGCCTTGTAGTTTGATCCAGAAACCTGCAGGTGTAAGTGACTGTAACCTGTGAGAAGTCACTTATTAAATGTTCACACTGGAAAAAAGTCTCCCGGCTTAAGCAAGAATTCAATTTGCAAATTTTAAAAGGGTGCGACAAAAAAAAAAATAATAATAATTTTGAGAATTATGACAAATTAATGTTTCCACCAAGCACAACAGAGTCATAAAATCTCTTCTGGAATTAGTTATAAATAATGTGTAACGCTGCCAGGTTCCAGTGTGATGGCGTAATTGACTCTCCTCTGTGGTGCTCCGAGGTCATTACCTCCCCAGCGATGATTCATGTGTTCTCTAATTGCTCTGACATCATCCATGTCGGATACACACACTGCCTGTGTAACACACACACACACACACACACACACACACACACACTTAGGTTCTTCTCTTGGCTCAGGAGCAGGCGAAGCTGCCAATATTGTATTTACATTAAAAGTGTATAATCTGATAGACCCTGGGAGGAAGCAACAATATGGCCGCACAGGTGTCTAACCTTGACTCCTCACCCAGCATGGCTATTCATAGGCCATTAATTAGAGCAGGTTCCTGCTAATTAACACACAGGCACCTTTCACTCTCTTCCTCTCCGACACACACACACACACACACACACAGACACACACTCTCGCACACACTCTTCTTCCCCTTGCACTCCACTCTCTTCACGTCTGAGTTCCGTTTAATGCGCCCTGTTTGATTTGCCCTACTAAAGTAATGAGTTTGGAAAGCAGACAAAAATTCTGAAGTGTGTTTTGGAGGAGCCTCGGGATAATTTCAAGTCCTGGGGCTGGGAGTAGAAGTACGCCCGCTCGCTCGCACCCACACTTGTGTGTTTTTGCACGCACACAAACGCGCGGAGACACACACTCGCAAGCACAACTGCAGCAGTGTTGTTTGTGTGGTGTGTGTGTGTGTTGTGTGTGTTTTCATGGGAGAGGGAGGTTGTTGCACATTGTAGATGACGTCCTGTATCGCCGGAGAGGATTTTGTTTATTAGTTTATTAATAAATCAAGTCTCATGTCGAGCAGGAACGGTTTCAACTCAAGTCTGTTTCTCGTTAGAAAACAAACGAGTCGAGCGTCGGCTCAGTCGAGATGAGCTCGAAGTCGATTCTCCAGTCTCGCTCTGACAAGTTAAAGATCGTTAATGCTACGATTATGTACAAATTCGAGATACGTCACTGCACCCATACGTCCGTGCGTTCTTGACGTTGGCAGGGATGTGGGGGGGGTAAAATCAAAACTCTTGTTAGTCTAGTTAAATCAATCTTAAGTCAAGCTCTGGTTAACAAGTCCGAAATAAAGTCTCCGATCAGTTGTAATATGTAGTTAAGTCTTTCCTAAATACTCAACCTTTAATTTCAGCTCTACCTGGATCCAGTCTCTTAATTTAAACGTCATTAGCCCAGTGGAGTGTGACAGATTTTCAAAATCTCACCTTCTGCGGATGAAGATTAACAGTTTAACCTGTAAACTGTGTATTCGCAGGAGATTAAGAGACAAAACACAGATTTACCAAAAGCTGTTAAACAGGTAAAAAGAAAAAAGAAGCAGCTTATTCAGGTAAAAGGATAAAGACCGAGTGCAGTAGATTAGGTCTAATGAAACAACACGGTCTTTATCCTGCACAGACAAATCTTGTTGTCTGAACAATAACAGCTGCGACTACGAAGCCCACAAACACCACCGCGGCGTTTTCACATCTTTTCCACATCTTGTGCCAAAACAAAAATTTGCCAGTTACATTACGAGCACTTAGGAGCTGGATCAGTGCCGCCGCACGTTTTCCTCGTGTGGTTAACGTGGAAACACAACACGATGCCAGCATCCACGCCCGGCCGGCGAGATACCGTCAACCCAGAACTGTCCCGTCAGAGGAGAAACGCAAATTACGACATCTCAAAAAATCAAGTGAAAAGTCAAATGAGAACAAATGATATATTTGGGGAGGCTGGATTCAGGCCAGAGGGGGGTTGAGTTATGAAGGGGAAATGGGATGCAGATGAGCCGTCCTCTTCCTCCTCCTCCTCCTCCTCCTCCTCCTCTTCTCCTTCCTCGTCAGCATTCAAACCTCATCCCCGGACCGGTACGGCGCTGTGGTGTCTGTTCGCCCGCAGGAGGAGAGAGACGGACAAACAAGGATGAAGTGAGAGAGAAGTAGACGATGGGCGAGGGTGGAGGAGTGAGGCGATGGAGCTGGAGAGAGACGGAGGGAGGGAGAGAGATGGTTCATTAAACATTTAGAGGGATGGAGAGCAGACAGGCGTCTCCATTTCTCCCCTCTTACTGTTCAGGAGAGAGGAGGCTGAATGTAGGTCTGCCTCTCCATCCAAACACACCCGTGTTAGCGCGGTTGTGTGTCTGTGTGTGTTTTGTGCCACACTGAAATCCCTGCTCGTCCCCACAGGTCCAGATAATGGCCTGAAAATGTAACAGCATGACCCTAAATATAGCAGCCTCACTTGTGCTGTATATCTGCACTTAATCCGTGTATTACAACACACGCGCGCACACAAAAATAAACACACTAATGCAATTCCAAGGTTATCCAAAGGAATTACATGTTAGCCGAGCTTACCCGCAGTGTATCCGACTCTCCGTATGAACCGGAGTGTATTTACCCTTGTACACACCTCTGTGTATTCTCCCATTTAGCACAGTTTCCACTCATGCATCCTAATGGCCCCAGAGAGCCAGAGAGTCTCTGCTGTCTGTTATTAGTGAGCAGCCACAGATCAATAGGCTCTGGGACTGCGGCGCTGGCCTGTTAGCGCGTCCCCATTCAGGCCCACTGAGCCGTGGCTAACACCGCGGCTAAAGTGTTTGCTAGTATAAAGTCTCTGAAGTGGGGAGGCGCACCTGAACCCGCCCCGAGCTTTTTTCGACAGAGGTAAAGCTCTGAGCTCTGAAGACGGGCGAGGAGTCGGAGGGCGACCGGGGACAAGAGGAGTCACTGAAAGGGACTTGAGAGGCGGCATTGTTCGGGTTCAGTGGGTGTTAAAGGGAAGATTCACTCAATTTACCCCCCCAAAAAAAGAGAGAAACGCAATACGTGTAGTGACATCTAACGATACACGTACATATACACACATATTTGTCAGCTTTTAAGGACGTTTTCACACCCGAGCATTGGACGTAGACGTGTTCGGTGGGTGGGTAGTAGTCTCTCTGATTTAATGGAGAAATGTTTTGTTGCCACTGTGATATCACGGCTAAGAAATAAGCTTAAAAGTTGACGTCTCTTGTGATTTATCCATCTTTTATGATGCTCCGGGACATGATGCAGGTTTCTTTTTGTAACAGAAATGATCGGTAAAGCAGTGATCATGTGTTGAAGTGGTGCCAAGTGATTGTTTCAGCCTTTTGTTTGAATTATTCACCAATATACCCCGAGACGGTTTTATTTTCATGATTAGGATCATTATTATGAGGGAATTATATTATCGTTCCCTCTCTTTCTGAATCTGTTGAGCGACTCACTGCTTTTTCAAAACGCCCTCAACTCTGACATGAATGCAGCTCAGAGAAAAACCGCTGACTTTTAAACCAAAATGCAGGCGAGAAAAACTGATTTGGGAGATTGTGAATATCAAGTCAAAATGTCATCCAGATACAGCCTGAAAAGTATCGGTCAAACCTTTGTGTCGGTTTGACAGTGTTTGCTTTTGGGATCTGGCGGAGACTCACACACACACGCACACTCACAGACAGACACACACACACACACACACACACACACAGGCATAATGAAGCTCCCTCTCCAGTCCATCAGCATATGTCAGCATATGGCTCCCTCCTCGGAGAGACTGTTGAACAGACTGATCCGGGTTTGATTTTGCTCTGGAGGTCTTGACCTGGGATGGAGGGCAGACAGGAGAGAAAACAGGGGGAAAGGAAAGGAGTCAAGGAAAGTAAAGTGGTGGGGGACTGTTGCTATTAACAGCTGTCAGCCTGAACTCTCTCCACCCGTTGACCGGCCTGATGCTGTTGTGTGGGTTGTTATTGTCAGACTCCTGTTCACCACCCCGGGCACACCACACACACACACACACACACACACACACACACACACACACACACACACACACTCTCACAGAGCATGTGCACATGCGTGTGTGTGTGATGAAACATACAAACATATTGAGCCATCTGTTCCCCGCGCTAATTGGTATGCATGACAATGTTTTTCCAGCCCATAAAACCTAATGAAAATGAACACCCCACCCGCCCTAATATCCCTTTCATGCTATCACCCGCTCCTTGCCCCCGCCTCTCACTCCTTCCCCCTCCTCCTCTACGACATTACAGGCATAATTACACCACACCGGGCATTAGCCACCGTTCTTCTCCAGGCGTTTTCAGTCCAGGGGGCAGGTCCAAAAGATTGGAGATGTCCTGCCACTCCCAGTGGAAACTCCCCCCTATAAACTTGGCTCAGAGGATGAATTGTAGTATTTTGTTGTGGAGTAAAACTCTTGGAAACAAGAAGTGATTTCCTCTTCTCTGCTGACGGCACGCTTGAGGAATCGGACGAGCAGAGAGGGACATGGAGAAGGGAGGAAGGAATATAAGAGGCAATAAATGGATGAGTGGAGGTCGTTGACTTGTCTCAGCTAAATTGGAGACTTGACTTGGAATCTGCTTTGGACACTTTAAGGCTGCACGACTCAAGACTTGCTCTTGGAAGATTTTGAAATGTGGACGCTCCATAAACGACCTGGACGTCTCCCAAAAGACAGGAAAGTTATCTTGGGATGAGCCTTTTCTTATTGGCACAGACTGACTTTAGACTTGAAGTGAGACTTTGACCCATGTTGACTGATTTCAGGTTTGACTTGACACCAAGTGTCCTTGAGCTTGAGGACCTTGGTTTGACTTTTCTTAAAGTTGGACTCATCTTGACTGATTCTTTTTTCAGACATTATCAGGTTGTCTCCCAAAAAAACTAAAAAACAAAAATCAGATTTGAGTTGAGCCTCGGTTTGACTTCCCAAACACCTGATACTTATTTTGACCAAAGTCTGGACTCGGACTTTGTTGACTAACCTGAGACTCGATGTTAATTCTGACCTTGAGACCAGACATGCACATGGACCTCGGCCGAGAAGGAAACGTTATGATCCTGATGAATGTGCAGGTCCACTTCTCACTCTCTCTAGCCTTGGAGCCTTGGTGCAGATATTCTCTCTCCGAGCTCCTCCCTAGTAACTGTCTGATTCTTTTATGTCGTTTATATATATATATATAAACTCTTATACACTTTATCTAAAATCAGTGACGTTTGTGTTGCTATGACGACATATTGTTTTTTAGGTCAGACTTAAATGTGAGCGTGAAGAGAGATACAGAAGAAATACATGTGGCAGGAAGAGAAAGAAAACAATAGTGGACAAAATGGAAGAGAGGAGGAGATGAACTTGGCGAAGGCCGACTTCATTCACATGAATCACAGCAGGGAAACGCTGGATAGCAGCCGGGGTGGCTCGGTGCGCTGCAGTGTGTGTGTGTGTGTGTCGGTTTGTGTACGTGTGTGTGTGCGCGTGTGACACCACACTGAAGAATGTGTTGTACACGTGGACAAAATGCCCCAGTTGTATTTTGTGCTTAAAGGGAGCCCGAGGTCAGACTCGCATACACACAAACACACTCTGCCGCAACTCCCGTGAAATGATCTACGAGGGAAATTACAGTACAAACAAGAGCTTACAGATGTGCCCTCGCCGCGAAAAGTAACTCCTCAGCACGGCCTGCTTTTTCACAATCGACCACACAAACACACACACACACTCGCAACAACACAAACAGAAAACGTCGCCCTCCCTCGCCAGCCAATAAATATGTTTCCTGCGGCAGTCTGTCTCTGGTCGTGTGTGTGTGTGCGAGGAGCGGGATAGGTGGTTGATTAAACCCTCAGACGTGGCGTTGCCGGTCCTCGCCACGGGAACACGCCAAGCGGCCTCTGGGAGAATGTCGAAACACACAATCTCAGCAACCCTGTGCGGCGTGTTCCTGTAGTTTTTATTGGCGTCGGTACATGAAAACAACAGCCTCGCCAAATCCCTAACAGAGCTTTTATCCAGGCTTTTGTAACCTTTGTGCGGCAAACGGCGCAGGGGTTTACTCACAATGGGACGTAATTGTGTGGAAGCCAGTTCGACGAATGCACTCGTGTTGTTAAATCAGTGGTGTTTTGTTGTGGGCAACTGGCTGCCGCTTCCCTCCCCTCTCTCCCTCGCTCTCTGTTCCTCTTTGTCTCCCTGCGTTGCCCTTATTACGCCATTTTCTGTCTGCACCCTGTGGTTTTCTGCTCGGCCGTGCCCTTTAGAGGTGTCACGGCCGATGTGCGTGAACACACCGGGGGGCGTTTACATGTCGTTCAGGTGAGGGCGCACAGTAACACACAGTAAAGATAACGCTGTGGAGGCCGCGGTGGACTCCCGTCGACCTGCGTCTTGAGTCCGGATCCACTGAATTAGGCCGTTTCGATACGATTCTCCCCGCCAGTCGCTCTTTCTTCTGTTCGTTGGATCGGCATTGTTGGCCCGTTTTGCGGAGAAGCATTAGTCAAATGGGCCATCATCCCCTTCGGCGAGTCAGATGATGACTTTTGGCAGAATGCAGCCGCAGCGCGATGCCAGACAATCAGAGCCATTGCCATTTCATCACACGGTCGCATGCGGACGCACGGGCACGCACGCAGACTCACACCACAAACAAGCTGTTTCTCATTAAGCCCGCAAACATGAGAGATTGAGTGAGACGAGCGGTAGGTGATGAAGGAGGAGAGGCGGCGAGCTGAAGGCTTTTTACCCAGCGAGAGATAATAAAAAAAAAAAAAGAAAAACCCGGCAACAACACAAAAAAACGAAAGAGCGACGAGTCAGGGGGTGCGTTCGCTGCGCTGTCATCCAAAGAGACACCCGCCTACCCAACACCCAATACCCCCAGCTACCCTCACCCCATGGCCCGCCGACACGGCTGTTCCCATAGCAACAGGATACAGGAAGGAGGAGGGGGGGGGGGAGTGAAGAAGAGGAGAAGTGTGCTAAAGATTACGGAGGAATTTTGCTGCTGCTGCTGCTGCCTGTGCCTGGATTTGACCAATCTGCTGTTGAGGCTTTAAGATGCTCTAATTCCTTCCCCCTGCCTTCCTCTATCACGTGCGCACACACACACACACACACACACACACACACACACACACACACACACACACAGGAACTCCAGGTCAGGCTGACGAGAGCTGGAAGGCATAATTTTCGAAAGATAATTCTAGGAACCTCGCCGTCCAAGTCGAAGTGGGAAAGGTCCGACAAACTGGAGCAGGATTTTCAAAATAGAGGCCTCAACATAGAAAAAAAAAAAACGTTAAGCCAGTGTTTGATAAGAACTTTCCAACGTGTGGTAATATTTGTATCTGCAGCACCTCCTCCGTCTCCTCCCTGAAACCTCTGTGTCCAGATGTGCATGAAATCCACTTTGCTCATTCACGCTCCCGGGAGGAAGAACCCCATTGATTGTAGAGACCTTATCACCTTTCTTGCCGCGCCACCATTAAGCCGTGTTTTCGATTTTCAAATGAGAAAATCTCCTAATCCTTTAGTGGTAAACGTGCGATATGTGTCGTCCACATTCTCGCTCCCAACAGATATGAACCTATTGATTCTCGGTGACCACATCAAAACTGTACATTTATTTATTAATCGATGGTATCGGGACAACAGTTCAAATTGTCCATGTTGAAAAGGACGTTTTTCTCTCCAAATTACAGATGATTCAACACAACATGATGTTGCATGACGTTTTTTAAGTATTTGTCCTAATCTTTAAAGCAAAAATTAATTTCCCCTCTATTATATACAACATATTAATGCATTCAGCTGGAAGTACCTTTATTTTTCATTAATTATGAATCTAATAAATGCTTTAATTGATCTGTTGATTAGCTGTTTTACAAATGTTTGAAAATAGGGATAAGGCAGATTTTTCAGTTTTTCTCTTATAATGTAACTTCAATATCTATTGATTATCAAAGTGTATTGATTTCTGTATTCCAATAATAATAATATTCAGATTATAGATGGACTCTGCTCTGTTCCGCTCTGAGAGAGAACTGCTCTCACTGCATCTCATGTGACAGCGTTCACTACCTTGTTCCTCAAGGATCTCAGGAGCACATGAAGTGTAGTGTGTGTGTGTGTCTGTGTGTGTGTGTGTGTACATGCGGCAGGTTGTGCGGTGATTGATACACAGTTTCTTTACATCTCAAATAACATGAATAATTCATTAAAAATAACTTTATGAGCTGCAGAAAAACCTTCAGCTTGAATAGAGATGTTATTCAAATACCAGTTTTCAGTGTGACTGTCGAGTCTTTTTCCTTTTACTGTCGTCGCCCACTGAACAGAGCTGCTAATAGGAAGGATGTTGTTTATGAAGAATCAGATCTGGACTTTATTCCAAAACTACTGTTCTGGACCCAGAAGACACAACGACAGGATATTGTTTAGTAGAAAATATCCTTAATAATGATTGTTTCTCCTGCAATCTTTGATTCGAGAGTCATTTTCTAACGTGCACCTGCAGCATCTCACCAAGCAGCTTAATTTCTGAGGAAACAGTGTGAGCTCCTCCTCTGTATTATACATGCATGTTCTACACACGTGTGTCATACATCAGCGTGTTGTCGTCACTGTGTGTGTGTGTGTCTCATTAGCGGGCGGCGGTGTGAGGTAGCTCGTTAGCGCGGAGCTAGCTGAGCGTCAGGGCATCGGTGCAGCTTCATTAGCTACTGTGACATTTATCTGATTGTTTCTCCTGCGCCACATGTACCGCCACGTCTCCATGGCAACCACAAATGCGTACACACACACACACACACAGGAAGGCAGCCACACTCTCACGGTCATTCATAGATGCCGGCATCCTCGAAGCTGCTCGGCCTCCCCCCCCAGCAGCACAGCAAAATGGATAATGAATATCTGAGCAGTGCGTAGCGGTGGGTGGAGCGTAGCTTATAGTAAAGATGAAGTGAATCACGGGCGGCATCGCGCTCCCTCGTTTGGCTCCAGCACGCCGGGGCCCCCGGGAGCCGGTTCACCTGCCTGTGAGTCACTTTACAGAGAAACTAAAAGCGTTCCAAAATAAATCAGCCGCCACGGTTCGCCACTCATTTACTTTGAGTCACTAATCCGCCTCCTCGCTCTGCCGACGACAAGATCAGCCACAGACTCGGATCCGGGGTTAAAAGAAAAAAAAGAAAAAAGCACGCCTCTTACGGCGCGTTGTGGCGAGGTAGATAACTCGTTTACACTTTGATGCAGCAGCGGAAAATATTCAGGACTATGAAATGAATTGTGGGTGTTTGTCGACGTGCAGTTCGCGTGCACACACAGATGTTGTGTGTTAGTGTGGAGGTGTGTATCAGCCCCACTGGGGACAAACTTAAGTGTGGTTGTGTTTACCGTGTTGAGGAGCAGAGCCCATTGAAAGCCTCTTAATTATCACACAACCCTACAGATGCATCTCAACACCTCCAACCTGCAGCCTGGGAACGCTCTCTTCGCATAAATATACAAGTACATCACAAAATGGCAAAGTACACTCAGTAAAACCTTTATTGTGTGTGTTGAAGTATCTGTAGTTTTACAGTATGTGAGCCAAAACCTGTCTAAAACCTTTTTACTGTGGAAAATTGCAGTTTTTGAACAAAATCGTGCACAACGATCACATCATATTATTATAAAGTCATGATACGTTCACTATAATTCAATATCATCCGACAGGAAGTGATAACTCTGAGGTCTGCGCTTCGGTTTCAGCATCATAAATATTTTTTAACCTGTTTGTGTGTCTGGGAAAAAGTCATCTGAGGAGAAGTGAGTCCAGGTCTGTGTGTGTGTGTGTGTTTCCCAACATGTGTGTGTGTGTGTGTGTGTGTGTAGGTGTGAGAGTGTTTAGCTGACCTTGGTCACCCTGGTCCCTCAGGGGGGGGACTGATGTTTCTCACTCAGCTTGTCAACAAGATTAGTTCCCCTGTGGGACCGTTACACACACTGCAAACACACTGCCAATAAGAAGACGTGTGTGACAGCTCGGCCCTTCCACGAACCCACTCAGTGTGTGTGTGTGCGTGTGTGTGCATGTTTTGTGGCGTGCGTGTTTTGTGGCGTGCGTGTGCTCCGATTAAGGGGTTAAGGGAATCTAGAGAGGATGTGTGTTTTAGAGCAGAAACAGAAGTGGAAAAACAGGAGAGGGATCAACGCAGCCAACCTGAACCGTCGCCTTTGTGTGTGTATGCATGTGTGATATATGTGCATGTGTGCACACGTGCGCCTGGTTTTCTCAGAGAGCCCACGCTGAGCGCCGAGCTGTGCTTACTCCTGGACCGGGCTCATCTGCATCCCCTCTCTTTTATCCCCCCTCTTGTTCCGTCCTCGCTCGTCCTCCCCGTGTCTTCTCCTCCTCGCCGGCGTGCAGCAGGTTCCTCTCCGGCTGCCTGTTGGACTCCAGCTGTGAACGAGGAGAACACAGGAGATAGCGGGCGTTTAATGTAGCGCGGGTCGCTCGGCGCTGTCAGCGTTTACTCTTCTTACGCGGATTCTCCTTTTTTCTTTCCACCTGTAAAATCCACTATACATACTGCAGCTTGATTTTTATTTATGATGCAGCTCAGGATAGTGACAATCCCTTATTTATATAGAGAGTGGCGCACAAGAGGTGTGTTCAAATGCCTTTAGAGCTGCACAATCATCTTTTATAGGTCACACGCTGTAACAACAGGGGATTTGAAAGGTGTTATCATCCTTTTCTGCAGTTCGCTTCAACTTTTCAGCATCTTTCAGCTCTTTATTTTGGTTTTAACTATATATGTTTTTCATTGATATTATTTCCAGGCAGTAATTTTGGCTATTTTCCTGAAATCTGAGGAGGGGCTGTATGTGAGGATGAGTCAGAGTCAGTTGCTGCCGACATTTTCATTCGTTTTACCCGTCAGCCCTCGAGTAACATGTCACAAAACTGAAATTAACCAAAAGATCATTTAAAGACACAAGGCCTAAAGGTGTAGTGATGGAGTCTATCTATAGATAGACTCCCCCCCCCGACCTTCTACTGTTAACACTAAGCTCGGCTAACCCCATCCTGACAGAACACTAGATTTACATCGATCGTCTCAATCTCGCTGTCGGAAAAAAAACAAAGCCAATTAGTGTGTTTCCCAACATGTGGGACATTGTCTGTAATGGAGGGGCGGACTGAGGAGCTGCGGATGTAAAATGAAGATGATGAATGAATAAATAAACAACCATCGTAAGATTTTATGATCAATACTGTGCAGCTGTAGTTGGGATGAACGAGCCTGCTGTCTAATGTGAGTGTGAGGTGAGGGAATAGCAGCCCTCAGCAGCTGCTTCAAAGACCCATCCAGACACGTTTTTTAGAGTCTGGCTAAGCGCGCACACACACACACACACACACACACACACAGACACACACACACTCGGTGTATATCAGCCCTCAGTCACGGCCCTGTGCTGCAGGGAGACTGGAGTGATGGAAGCAATAGTTAAGCCATTAAGGCAAACAATTGGCTCAAATTGAGAGGGAGAGCGAGAAAAGAAAAGCAGGAAGAGGGAGGGAGATGGAGAGGCTGTGGCAGGAGTGGATCCACTCAACGACTTAATCCGAGCCCCAGGACACTCTCCTGCTGAGCTCCGCACACTCGCACAAACATCCACAGCACACACACACACACACACAAACACTAAGGCCCTGTCTACTTGCAATAACACCTTGTCAGTCCTGGCCACAGGGGCGAAGGAAGAGCCGCTCGCTCCTTTTGTAGTGAGGAGAGTCAGCGACTTCCAGCCACCTCAGGAAAAGACGGAGCATGCAATCGACACAGGGCAGCTCTGTGAGTGTTGCTGCGCCTTTTGGCTGCGAAAGTGTGAAGCCGCTCATTGTCTTAGCGGGCGGAGGGACCGGCGGAGGGAGGACAGGGTGGACAGTGTCCTGGACGGGGGAGGCGCTCCTCTGACACCAGCTATTGTGTCGTCTCCCCCGAGGACTCGCTCAGGCCACGCAGGCCACGCAGGCCTCACATAAACAGGCAACAATGAGGGATTGTCTCCAGCTATTCTCCCTCGTTCTGTTCACACACACGTCGACTGTACATGTGCGTGTGTCCGAGGGCGAAGGGGATGATGTGCTCCCGTCTGAACCCTGCCACCGCCAAGTCTCACCCGATGCAGCCGCCTTCGCCGTTTATGTCCCCAAACCACAGCCAGCGATCGGGGCAGTAACTCCTGGCCGCCGCCGCTCCCGCCGCCGCCGCCGCCCTTCCCTCCCTTCCTCCCTTCTTTCCTCTCCTCCATCAGCTGCCACCCTCGGGGCTCCCTCGGCGCCCGGGCCCCCCTACAATTTATCGGACAGCTTAGCAAGGAGTGGTTGCTGCCCCGAGGACTGTTAGCCCTGGTTTGGCTCGTTGACTCCTTCTCCGGTGCTGGCGTTTTATTTGACATGTCCTTTAAGTCCTTTAAAGAATTGGGCGTTTCTGCTGAGCGCCTTGGCTCTTTGTGCAAAAGATGGATGGCCCGCGTTCAAAGGTCTGGATGTATTTTTTTTTTTCCTCCTCCATCCCACTCTCCCTCTTCCTCTCCCTCCTTCCCTCCCTCGTTCTTTTCTTGCTGAGCTTTATAGGGTGGTATTAGTGTTGTCAGCGAACCAAGCTCGGGATTTGGCTTTGTTTTGCTTTTGCCTCTTACGATAATGCTCTTTCTCTCTCCTGCCGAGAACAACAAAAGGGAAAGTAGAGCAATAGAACGGCACAGCCATCGACTTTGGTTTCATTAAATTGGTTTTCAGCCATCTTAAATAGACCACAGGCCTTGATGACAGTGATGTTTGTGTGTGTGTGTGTGTGTAGACATGTGCGGTATGATTGTTCTCAAAACGCATCCACCCTTCGCCTCGTGTGTGCTCGGGTGCCGTTCTCATCTCAATCGAAAGCCTTCACTCGCCTCTATTTGTTCAAAAAAAACGCTGTGTAACGTTTGCATTCCAATCACGAGGACGGCGGCGTGTGTTTTGTGGAGATAAGTATTGTACCTCGGCGTTAAAAGACGGGGGGGGGGAAGCACTTCACATGCATTCCAGATGTGGAAATATAACCACACCGATCGGCGTGTAAGCATCTGTGTCCTATTAACAGTGCCCAGAGGTTTACTGTACGGGTTCTGCAGCCTAATCCCTCGCACACGGCCTCGCGTTAACACGCTGCTTATCCAGCGCTCGGCCATGCATGCAAAACGTGCACAAACACTCACACACGCTGGATGCAAACATTCCTCGCCACCGCTCATGCTGCAGCAGATCTCACGTCAACAGATGCACGGTTGTTTAGTCGTTGTGCTTTAAAATACTCACACATACACATCTACTGTGTAAATCGCCGGCTTCAGGGATGAAGGTGCGTAGAGCTGAGAGCTGTGAGGAGCTGTTTGGACACCTGAGAGGATTTTATACCTGTGGCTCACTCTGAGTTTCTGTGTGATGGTGTAAAGGATGTTTGAAAGGCTTTTTCATCTTGTGAATGGAAATCTGGGACAGCTCTTTTTAAACCTATATCCGTTTGCAACATATCAGGGTCCTGAAGTTAAGATGCTCCACATTTCTTCCTCTCTGAAAAACTTGAAAGTAAACTAACACCCTGGAATTAACACATCTGTAAACTCTGGGTGAGTTAAAAACAACAAATGAAGCTGAGTTTTATTTCTATATAGAGCAGGAAGTGAGATCCAATCACAAGTGGTCACCGGAGACACATTCAGGACGGATTTCGTTCTTCAGGTGTGAACATACGAATCTAGAACTGAACCCTTTTGATCAGATCTCTCAGAACAGATGTTGTGTCATTGGATTTTTTGAAAAACGCTTTGTCACGGGCTCAGTGAAGTCACCTCCTCCCTCCTGCGTTTGATTTGACCTCTTTTACAAGATATCTGTTGGTGCCACACGCGGAAATTCAACACCACTAAATCACGACATTATTACTTTTGACAACACGAGGAAAGAGAGCTTGGTTTGGAGAACTGCAGCCGGTGCCCCCAGCGTGATGGGAAATTAGCTCGGTTCGTGTTACGGCACAAAACTGCCGGGCGATGCCAAGACAAATGGAGCTTACATTTTAAAAAAGGTCAAGCTTCTGGTCAAGTTTGTTTCACACGCACTGAGGAACAGTTTAGCCCAAGCTGTGTCAGAAGATAAGGAAATATTGTCCAGAGAGTTTCAACGCACAGCAGAGACGATGAAGAACTTTGCAGCGGTGAATCAGAGCAGAAACCACCAGATAGTTCGTCACGGTATCACCAGACGAGAGCCTCTGGTGTCGCCAGCGTAAATATCGTGTGCTTAATGTTTTCTCTTCCGTCTCCTCCACAGCAACGGCACGGCCGGGAAGATGAACGGGGCGCTGGAACACTCGGACCAGCCGGACCCGGACGCCATCAAGATGTTTGTGGGTCAGATCCCACGCTCCTGGTCAGAGAAGGAGCTGAAGGAGCTGTTTGAGCCGTACGGCGCCGTCTACCAGATCAACATCCTCCGAGACCGCAGCCAGAACCCTCCACAGAGCAAAGGTACGAGCACACACACACACACTAACACCAGGTAACTTTGTACTTTGCACAAACATGGATGCAGGCAGGAATTTGCATGAAGGTAATACAAGCAAACATGGAGGATAGTGAGCGTGACGCAGAGCAAGGTGATTCAAAACAGGTAAAAAGACAAAACACAGAGAAAAGTCTGGACATGGACCAGAGAATCATACTTCATATCATCATACTGCTGCAGACCGGTCCCCACAGCAGACTCAAAACACCACTAACCTCTTTTAACTGCCCACGCACGAGTAATATCAAACAGTGCGGAGAGAGTCTGCAGATGAAGAGCAGATGAAGAACGTCGAGTGCACTAAACAAACTCCAGAAAAATTACAAAGGTGGGAAGAGAGAGAGAGACAACCTACAGAGACGCAGAGACGTGGCAGCAAACGTACACGGTGGAGAAACTGCACGAGATACGAGTCACGACATGAAATGACCTCCGGCTGACGTGAGATCTGGGTCATCTGGGCTCGAGTGGCCGTCCCACCTTGATACGGGCCAGAACCAATGATATATATGTGCAGAATTACACAAGCAAACACGCAGTTCGTGCACCATTTGAAGACAAAGACCCGAAACTGCGTGATTTGCAGCTATTTTCTCCCATTCTCCCTTTCTTTCTCCTGTGATGAATTTGTCAAGTGTGAGAGCAAACAATGGAGACAGCAGCAAGGAACGGGCAGACAATAGCGCTGCCATATTAACAGGCATCAACCCGGAGTGGGGGCTGATGACACCCCTGATGAGACACGGAGAGTGGGAGGAAAGTGAAGAGACGGAGAGAGAGAGAGACAAGTGAGAGGACGACAGGAAGGCAGAGACGCTTCCATCCATCCAACTGTAAAAGCTAATTTCTAGAGAAGTTTTCAAAGTGTCAGACGAAGCAGAGTATGAATCAGCGAGTAAACACCGATCTGCCAGAAAATGGAATTGAATTAAGGATTTTCCCCGTCGATCGTCACCGAACCTGTCCTGAAAACAAACGCACGCACCTGCTGACGCTTCTAGTGCAACAGCTAATGGTAATTAATCCACACACTGAAACCCTATACGGCACAGAATACATTTAAATGCCGCTAATGAGCTTTGGCAGATACATTAGGGAGGAAATGTAATTGCCGCCTGGATTACGTTCGCTGATGGAGTTTCCTTCCAATTCAGGAAGCGTGACAGAGGCGCGCGGAGCAGAAGTCATGAGCCCGGATGCTTCTGACACGTAAACACCACCGACAGGGTTCATGTCCCCGGGTGGGGTTTGGTTTTACTCCACTCAAACACTTCGTTACGGTCGGGGACAGATTGTGGTTCTGGTGTCGGAATAAAAAAACAGAAACACTTTTTATCTTGTGATTGAAATCGGTGTTTACTGTTTCCCAAACTTTAAGTGTTCCCAGTTGTCTTTAAGATGTAATATATAACCATTCTTCATTCAAATGTCAAGAAAGAACCAGACCTGTGTTTTATATATTATTACCAATGTTCAAACTTGGAGAAATCATCAGAAATCAAAATCAAATGTATTCAAACAGGACGCTACTTTCTGTCACATCCTCGTTACCCGTGACTTTGCTCGTCTCATAATGAATCCTGATTGTTTCGGTTGAGGCTGGACATTTTACAATTTAACCATAAACCTTATCTTAAATAATTATAAATAAAAAAGAAAACAAATACAACCGAATATACTGAACTTGAATAAAAAAGGGCTTGATTACTAACTGGCTAAAGTAAGCAGCTGTTGTGGTGATTGAATTCAGTGCAGGTTAAATCCCTATCAACCGGGGGCCACTCATGTTCTAGCACTGGTTGTGGTGTGGTTACATAATGAGGTCAGTCGGGGTCCGGCAGCACTTTTCTATCCTGGGGCCCCATAATCGGTTAACACGGCCATGTCTGAGATAGTGTTTTCTTATTCTGTTGATAATTACCATTAATCCAAGTGGACTCACACGACCTACAACACACATCAGTTATTACCTAAATAACCTATTTATACTATTTCTGATTTCCCTCTTTGATAAAAAAAAACGTTCATTGCTCAGGTGAATGTGTGAAAAGCTTCTCTGGAGTCGGCCAGCGAGGAAGACGAGTTGCCACAAATACCGGCTTATGACTAACTATTGAGATCATGCTTTGAAATGGGATTAATGGTTTGCTTCTCTGCGGCTTAGAGGTGCGACGTCCTTCACCTTTCGGCACCTGCCCACTCCATCACGGTCTGATTTTAGTTTTTCTCTCCGAGTGTGTGTGTGTGTGTTTCCTCCCTCTCGTTCTGACTGAGTCATACGAGCCGGTGAAAGCCCGGAGACGACGTTCTGCCAGCACCGAAACACTCCCTCACGGGCTTTGTGTCCGTGTGTCCTCAGCCTCGAGACGACTCCTTCTCTCTTTTCCCTGCTCTCGTTCTCTCTGCTGCTGCCGCTGAAGAGGGAAGAACGGTCCAGAGTTCCTCCTCTTGTCCTTCACCTCCTTCAAAATCTGCTTCCCCCGTCTCCACCACCCTTGAAATAAGTTGTTTTTGTGGTTGATGAGTGAGGAGTATCTCTCACAGGGGATAAAAAATGTTACTGCTGCCGCGCCATAAACGACCGGACCGGTCCGAGATGGAAAGAATCAGGAGACAGGACGGACTCCTCTTCCCCAAAAAATATAGTGACTGATATTATTTGTCTGCCTTCACCTTAAATCTCAGGAAATCCTACATGACAAAACGTTTCTTTGCCTATAATTCAAAGGCTTCAGTACATGTCGGCGTGGGAAGAGATGGATGTAGAAGTCGCGGGTGGCGGCGGCGGCGGCGGCGTGCCCCCGCGAGGTGGTAATTCAGGGTCTTGTCCGTCCGCGCTGCGAGTCGAGGTGCTTTAAGAGGAAATGTAGCATTTGATTGGGCTCTTATGGTCTTGTTATTCACAGGCTCTGAGCACTGTTGTTGTTTTCTCAGAGTTAAGTAAGCCGCCTGGCCTCGTCTGCAGTCCCTCAACTCGAGGGAGCCGCGATGGCCCCCTCGCCGGCCCCCCCTCGCCGGCCTGGATGGTAATTTCACTGGTGTCAGGGAAACCGTGGCCCCTCTCTCTTCCCTCAGTGTGTTTATTCTAAATTAGCGACGGTGTTGTTTGAAAATGATCGGGGCCTTCTGGGGCAAATGAACCCACTCCGATGCCCCGGTGGCCGCCCGGAGGCACTGCTTTCTTTTTCTTTTTTTTTTTCTCCATTAAAGCAGCAGTTTGGATTTAAATGAGTTTGTTAGTCCCGCTGAGATGCAGGAAAAAAGTTCCACGGCTGCGGCTACGAGCCTTTTTACAACTCCAACAACTTGTCTGGTTTTTTCCTTCATCCGCTCGCGTTAGGATCCTCATTAGCCGAAAAACTTGAGCAGCGGCAGCGACGACAACAACACAAAGACAAAAACTTGACAAATTGACAGCGGAAGTATAAGATGACTCCGAAAAGACATGAACGAGTCATAAATGTCTGGATGTAAGAGGCTGGAACAGGCGGTTGTTGGAAGTTGGGTGTTGACGAACTTCTTTACGATGGATTTAAATCAGTATTATTGTTCGATTGTTGTTATTTTCTAAATTAGCATCACATCTAAGGGAAATTGTACTTTATCGTCCACGTCAAATCCCAGCTATCCTTACGATAAACATGTTTAAAGCAGCACACGTGTGGGATTCTTCACACTCTCACTCACTTAAAGCTGCTGGCGAAGTTATCTTAACTTAACAACACCACTTTCCCTCTGCTTAAGAAACTCTTAAGCCTCTTAAAAGTCCTCCTCCCCGCTCAGAAGCGTCTTCTCACCTCAGGATCTCTCTGAAGGCCTGAGACGCTTTGTGCTTGACTTTTATCTCCACCAGAAACTGTAGTCTTATAACCGTGAGGGGGGAATTCTTAGAAAACGTCATATTTCTAATAATTTCCGAGGAAAAGCTTTGTACGAGGAAGCTTTATGAAAACGAGCCCTGGTGCATTAGGATGTTTTAGGCCCGATTCACTTCTTTGTGCTGGATCTGAATTATTTCTATTCTTTATCTTTCTATAAACTGAAAATCTTTTTTTTTTTTATTTTAACAGCATGTCTGGTTTATTAAGTATTGTTTTAAAATATCAATCAGACTCCGGCACACGTCGGTCCGGGACATGGTTCTGAATAAATTCATGTTTAATCGCGTGGAACATAAACGCAAATTCTTCATGCTCATTCGGATCTTGGGCTGAAACGCACGTCAAAACCAAAGTGGATATCTGTGGATCAGTTTAATCCCCCACTTTTTATTATCCTCATCTTCTGACGTCACGTGTAAGTGCTGCTTGAGACTCGTCTTCAGCCTGACAAGAATAAAACTCCTCCGGGCAAACACAAGTCTGTTTTGGTCATGGAAGAGTATTATTCATCCAAATGCCCGTATCGCAAAGTGATCACTTCAAATCTGTTCAGGTTAGAATCCAAAAACTTAATCCGGAGATGAAAATAGCTTGAATAAGTTCCCATATTTGTGTATTTTTGTGCCACTTCTTTGTTTTGCAGGTTGCATTTTGCAGCCTGACCCAGGTGTGTGTACTTTGTGTGTTTGTGCTGACGACGGCGGTCTGGGGAATACCGTGGCTTCTACAGTTGCTCTAATGTGTTTGGAGTTAATAACCAGATGAGTGGACGAGCAGCGGATGAGAAATGGAGCAATTTGGCATTTTATGCTGAAAAAGAGATGGAGATGGAGATGGAGGGAGAGATAAAGGCAGAATGAGACAGAGAGAGCCAGAGGGGTAAACAGAGAATGGTCCTTTCTGCTAAAACACAACCTTAAGCGCCATGACAGGTTTGTTGCAGTGTGTGTGTCCGTGTGTGTCCGTGTGTGTGTGTGTGTGTGTGTGTGTGTGTGTGTTTTGGCAGGGGACGCACTGTGTCATCTATCTTCATGATACAGCCTGAGCCCACATGAGTAACTGGGACACATCCACACACTTAAATCACACACACACACACACACACACACACACACACAGTCAGTTTAATGTCTTCATTAAGAGGTTGTTTCCTGCACAAAAGTCTCATAAGCGAGTGGAAACCGAACTGAATGAAAACGAGACAATATTCAAAATTATGATGAATTAAGATGTTTTAAACTAATTCAAACCAAACTTATCACAAAAAGGAGCAGAATCCATCTTTGAGACACATTTATTAAACACGTAGTCCGTCCCATCTGCTAACATGGAGGAGGCAGGGTGTACGACCTATACAGCAACCAGCCACCAGGGGCGATCAAGACAATAGACCCTTATTTGATATTATTTGGACCACAAATACTGAACTGTACTTTAAATGAAACTTAAAGTGAAATATCACAGTGAGATATTTTCTCGAAATCACTCAACGCCTTCAAAAACCAGGAATCTGTGATCTACTCGTATGAATAAACCATTTTTCTGCCGCCTGCCGCTGATTACTGCAACATCGGGATTCAACTCACAGCCACAGCGTCGTGGCTGAAGAGACAAAGACGTAAAAAGAGCCACCTCTAGAAAAATCAAACCTTAAAAAATCAGAGACAACACGCCGCCACCCACACGGCCTGATTGACAGCCGACCTCTGGGGACGCGAGGCAGCCGCCAGCGTTCGGCGCCCGGAGACGGACACAAAGACTGTCGCAGATTGGCTCCTCGAGTGCGACGATAAACGCTTCTCGCCTATTACAGTTTATTTTTGTCTTCATAGGAATCACATTGGAACCAAAGAAATCTATAAACCATCAATACCGGCCCCTGAGAGGTGATTTCGTTTTTTGACGTGGACACCTGACATGGGTTTGACATCAATCATCATTTTTTAAATCTCCACACCCTGAAATGTCATCGGGATGGAGCAGAGAAAAAACACACAAACCGTTTCCAGCCTGGAAATAAACACATGCAGGCAGATTACGGCTCGGATGGAAATCTCGCTGCCTGGGTTCCTCTGATGCCGCGTCCGGGGACCCGCCGCCAAGCGTCCGGCATCATCCGCTTTGAAACGTGGAATCCGACTGTATCCTCCCGCTCAGCTGTGGCGTCGCCGAGCGAGCGCTCCGCCGTCCAAGACAATTATCTGCTGTAATGGATTCAGTTGAGACGGGCCGACCTGAGATGGAGGGCTGATTTATTTCATTCTTTCCTAAAGCAGAGCGTCCAATTATATCGCCTTAACTAGACATTAGATTTTTTTTTTTTCGCCGGCTACCCGGGCCCAATTAGAGAGCAGCTGCAGGTGGATTTTAATGGGAGAGATTGTGTGTGTGTGTGTGTGTGTGTGTGTGTGTGTGTGTGTGTGTGTGTGTGTGTGTGTGTGTGTGTGTGTGTGTGTGTGTGTGTGTGTGTCTGTGTGTGTCTGTGTGTGTGTGTGTGTTTTCTCTCTCCATAGTTATATTTCTGCATGCCTCAGCGACAGAGAGAGTTGCTTGGTTATGAGCGAAGTTGCAGAGCTGGATTTTCTTCTCGAGCACTTCGGGGGCGGCCGGGAAGAGGCTTTGATTTCCGGGAAAGTGCTGTTGTTGTTTATCGCAGCGAGGGGAGGGAGGGAAGAAGGGATGGGGGGGGGGTCGTTTGGTGCTGTTCCACCAAACGAACCCGTATAGATCTGTGAAGTGCTGCGAGCTGGACCGGCTCCTACGTTAACAGGATTAGCACACCAGCCAAATGCCCGTCAGAGACGCAGCATTGTTCGAAGCCATCCACTCATCCTCTCCCTATTTTATCGTTTGACAATTTCTTCTTTATGGCGTTGTCAAACTCAGGATGCGTTCCCTGTCACCGCTTTCCTGCCTCCCCCCCGTCCCTGCTGTCACTCAGCGGCTCTTTGACACACGGGAATTATACACATTAAGGGGCTTTTTTTTACAGCTGCTGGAGGAAAGAGGTGGAGCGTGTATCCCATGCCACCCAGAGGCCTGTGCCTGAGCAGTAATTGCAGTGGAGTGTAGTTAATGTGGGTCAGCGGTTGGAGTGGAAACCGGCGAGTGGGAAGGAAAAGGAAACCGGAGTGATGGAGGGAGAAAGTGGAGACGTGAAGCTTCCACCTGCATCTTTTCTTTTCATACTGCATCGTAGTAAATATTTATATCACGAGTTTCTGTCTGGACTAATTATGAGGTGTTGCAGGAGCTCCAGTGTTTTTCTGTGTTTGTTTTGGGCTTCTTTAACTTTGCAGAACCTTTACTTGCTCGATACGAGAACGGTGCTCAATAGTTTGTCTTGTTTTATTATCTGTCGAAGCCACATTTTGCAACTGGAATAGAACTTACAATGCCCAACAGTCTCGTAAGATATCAGTCTTGTCTGATTGTTTTCATCCAGATCCACGACTGATCCCCTGAGAAATCGGTGCCCGAGAAAAAATAAATCATGCTTTAAATTTGAACAAACCTGCAAAATTTGTCCATCTGTGAAACTCACAAAGTCTCTTTAAGTAGATTAGTTGCTGCTTAAGCCAACATGACCCCCACCACCACCACCACCTTCACTGGCAGGGGAGGCCGAGATGTTCCCTTCAAAATTAAGCTTTACCTTTAAGAAAATTACCACCGTGAATTAAAGGTTAATAGAAGTGAAATTGAAGGTTGTCACCTCGGAGCGTCTCACCCGGACTGGACCGACGGCCACGGTCACACACGGGGAGAACTCGGCCTGGTGTCTGGCTTTAAACGAAAAGCCAGGTATCGACCTCACATATAAATACTTGAGCCCGGTCGCACCTTCTCAACACGCCGGGTTCAGCCTCCCCTCGGCTTCTCCGCAGCCGCGCTGTCGCCGGGGTCGCCCTGTTGTTGCAGAGGGTAGAGGTGTTGACAGAGCCGGGGGGGCTGCGGGTCTCCGCTCAGTCAAAGGCCCCCTTCAGCAGCCATAAAGCATTTATGAACAGGCATCGCCCTCCTCTGCTTTCTATTCCGCTCACAGCCGCTCTTCCTCTCCCCTCCTCCTCCTCTTCTTCTTCTTCTCTCTGCCCTTCTTTCCCCAACATCCTCTTCGTCTGCCTCGGTGTCTTACACACACACACACACACACACACACACACACACACACACACACACACACACACACACACACACACACACGTCGGTGTCTAATAGATTTCTTCCCCTCAATCCGAGTTTGTGTGTGCGTCTCTCGTGTGTGTTTTTGGAGTGTCCCTCTTCAACAGCACAAGCAGAGTTGTATCTCCCCGCTCTGAGCCCCCGGGCCTTCAGGTAAATGTTTGTGCTGCGAGAAAAGAGACACACACACACACACACACACACCACACACACACACACACACACACACAAATAGACGGAAAGAGCTTATTCATGCTGGTCTGCAGCACTTCTTCACCTGCTCAAGGTTGTCGTGCAGGGAGTTTTTTCTTCTTCTTCCTGCAAATAAAACGCACATGTGCAGACGTACGCTTAAAATGATACGCGTGCTCTCAGTGGCTTTCTGTAGCTTTGTGTGTGTGTGTGAGGCGCGAGCGAGTGTGCTGACTCTTAAACAGGTGCAACCGGAACACCGCAGGAATATCTGTGTGTGTGTGTGTGTGTGTGTGTGTGTGTGTGTGTGTGTGTGTGTGTGTGTGTGTGTGTGTGTGTGTGTGTGTGTGTGTGTGTGTGTGTGTGTGTGTCCACTCCTCTGCTCTTTGATCCTCGTCTTGACAGCCCACCACCTGGGACGATCCGCCACACGCCGCATGGCTCCCAGGCGCCGGCTACACCATGGGAATCACAACACGCAGCGGCTAACGCGGCGCTTGCAGCCAACCCCACCCCTGCACTTAATATGCTGTCAGAATTGCTAATGCTAGCAGCAAACAGCTAACCCTCCCATTTCTAGATATGCAGAAATAAAAAAAGAAATAGAAATGCCGCCAGAATCCTAATTGAGCGAGCGCAGGTTAGCAGCTAACCCGAGTTCTCTGCTGCCGGAATTGCAAATCGCACACGAGGGGCCAAAGCTTGAACACAGGTGCAATTGGAATTATGATGGAATTATAATGTTCAATACTGAGGCAATGCTAAAAATCTCCCTCTTGTATACACATAGAACTCACTGTGCAGAAAGTTAGAATGGAAATCATGATGCCGGATCATTTTTTACATCACGGTTTAGTCCAAAAAGTTTAATTTAAGGGCCAGTGAATGATTCGTTCCACTCATTCTGTTCATCTTTGTGTTAACGTGCATGAATGAAGTCAAGGGTTTAGTGTTTGCTGTGTTAATCAGAACTGTTTATACAATCTTATATTTATAAATCTCACCTTTTTACAGATATTTATCTTTTATATTATCATGAGTTTCATTTAGTTTCTCTATTTTTGAAGGATTTCTGTCACTCTAGCTCCAATTATTAGGATTTTCAACTCAATAATCTTCTTTTACTTTTGATACTTGAAGACACTTTACTGCAGATATTTGTTTAACTTCTCAGTCCCATGTTTTTATCATGATTTCAATGAGCAAACACGAGATCAGTATGTGGAAGCCACCACTTTACCTCTAGGTCATGTGTGTCTGTGCCGTATCAGCTGTTCGTCTCTTAGTCGTGACTAATTTCCCCACTTATCTCGGCGCCTTTAACTTGTAGAAGCCGGTGAGAAACTCTCCGCGGTGAACCGATGGCGGGAGAAGTGGAAGCGGCGGGTTTAGGGTTTTAGTGAAGTGACACCCGGCGCTGCCTTTAATGCTCGAGGTCGTAGAAGAAGAAAACACTAAGCCGAGAGTTATCCTCACTAATGCACAGGCACTGCAGCGTCTGAATCGCAACACCGATCACGTTGCTGACGCCAGGCTAAGGGCCAACTATTCAGCAGCCCTGGCACCCGGAGGACACCGCAGGAATTCAGATCCATTACGCTCCCAGCCTCATCAAAGGGACTCGGGGATTCGGATGCTAAACCTGCTCCAGATGCTCGCTGTTGGATTTCACTAAGATGCACTGCAGGGCGAGTGTCGTAAGGGCTGATGTCTGCGATGCGGACAACAAACCCGCAGCCAAACCGCCTCATTCACACTGAGCTGATTTGTGTCATAAACACAATGGGGAGGACGACAAAGCAGATGTGTACAGCTGCGCGCTCAGCTCATCTCTGGACATATAAATACACATCCACAGCACCTGATGAGAGAAGCTGGAGGCTCTGAGCGAATGAATCTGCAGCAACAAAGACCTTATGGAGGTTTACCTGACATATGCTAATGTGCTGTATGGACCCTGTTCAATGCAAAACGATCTGAAGTGCAGACGGAGCCTGGGATTGTGTTTCTGTGGTTCTTCTTTTAAAGTGGAGATTGACTTTATATCCGTACATGAAACAGCTCTGTTTGCACTGTGGCCGCAGAAAACACTGGTTTCTGTGTTTGTGATTAACTGTCTGGTTAAAAGTTGTCAGTCAAACAGTTTAACCAGGACTCGAAACGCACAGTTAACGGTTTATTTAACAAGAAGCAGCTGCTGCAGACACAGTGAATGGTTCAGATCGAAGGAAGTTCCTGGTTTGAATGTGGAGTTTGCATGTTCTCCCCATGGCTGCACGGTTTCTTCCTGTAGTCCAATAGAAATGATTATGTTTGTATCGGCTGATGATTAGTTTTAAAAAGTCTGAAATGTCGAGTATTCCTCTAAATGTCTGTGCTCACCTTGTTGGACTCTGCAGAAGGAAAATGTTGGAGGCAGCAAACAAGCAGCTTCATATTTAAAACACAGGTTGTCATTGATCCCGATGACGCCTCGTGAATCTCAGCGCCTCGTGTTTCTTCCTTCCAGTCGACGAACTCACCGCAGAGTTCATCCTTTCGTATTTCATGCCGCGCTTGTCTTTTACGCGTCCCCTTTTTTCAACTGTTTGCTTTTTTGAATTTCCCTTTGGCTGCGAGATAATGATGTCAAAGTTTTCACGGGGACAGAAACAGAGGCGTGAGTCCTCGGAGAGACTTTCGCAAACAGCACGTTTGACAGAAATCAAATAACGGCCGCTGTGACTATGAGGAAAGTAAAGTCACACCTCTGTGTTTGGCCTAAATGTCCTCTCACCGGAGCTTCCCCTGACTGTGCAGGTTCGCGTGCTGACTGCGAACGGCCCACGACTGCGGTGTTTTAGCTCCACTCTGCAGGGATTACACACAGATTAATAAAGTGGCAAAAACCCATCTCTCCCTCGTTTGCTCTCTAGTTTTATACGCTCGTGTGTGCACATGCACTTGAGTGCATAAAGAGTATTGTCATTGAGGGAGTAAGCGACTTAGTGGAAATACATTCAGGACGTCGATACTGAAATTGGGCCAAGCGCTGTAAAAAAAGGAAAAGTTAGAACTAAAGAATTCAAAGCAATTTACTCCACTAGATTATTTTAATTTTGAAGCAGACTCAATTTATTATCATTTGTTCGTACAATTTTTATGTTTATAAAAAACACTTTTACACTACACTACGTTTTCTATCATGTGTCATGTTCCTGTTCTGGGAATTGAACCAACGACCTCCTCAGCCACAGCCACTCACTGTGTTTGTGTGTGAAAAGAATTGATTGGAAAATGTTGCACAAAGGAAATTGAAGGATTAACTTCTTTGGATTCAATGAGAAATGAATCACATTTTTCAAATTCATGTCAGCAATTGTGTTGATGTTTTGTGTAAATGTGGATTAAAAGTTTTAATGTTTTTAGTCACTTGACAATTGGACTGAGTTGCTTTTTCCTTTTCACTTCATTATCTTGTCTGACCTTGTGTTCGTGTTGCAAATTTTCTATCCGGGAAGTGGCGCTGTCTTTCGAGCTCAACACCAGACGTGCTCGAATCACTGCGAAAAATGTTCTGTCCTCAGGTACTAAGTAATATTGTTTTGTCACTTTAATGACAGTTTTTCCAGGTTTTAACCGAGTCCTGTAGATATCTTCAGATCTGCAAATCATTAAATCCGTGAGACTTATTCAAAAGTGAGTGAGCAATAAATAAACGAGTGAATAAGAAACTGTTGGCTCGTTATTCAAGGATTAATGAAGAGAGGCGACCGCATTCTCCGTCACCTCCTGTCTCTGAGCCTTTGTGTCGTCGGTGTGGGTGCGTGTGCGCCGCGCCGTGCGCACGCCTCCTCGAGGCTCAACTCATCAGCGCTGAAACAAATCCAAAAGCATTCTCTCTCCCTTCGGCCGGGATGTGTCGTCCTTAACATTCGCTCAGCGTCTGCCGATGTCGACAGGTGATGCCAAGCAGATGAATAGAGAAAATGCTCTTTGTTGCTCCTTATGCTCATCCCCTCTCTCTCTCTCTCTCTGTCTCTCTCTCCCCAGGCTGCTGTTTTGTCACGTTTTATACAAGGAAAGCTGCCCTTGAAGCCCAGAATGCACTGCACAACATAAAGACCTTAACAGGGGTGAGTGTGTGTCCTCGATTCTCCTCTGCCTACTTTCTCCTCTAATCACACACTTACAGCATTACCCTGAGGCGGTCCCGCCCCAACCTGTGTGTACAGCAGTGTGTTGTACAGTGTGTTGCTCTGCTGCCGCGCCGCATTTGCGAGCGCCCGGACGCGCGAGCGGGCGAGCAGCCGACTGTCAGAGTTGGTTTGTGAGAGAAAGTGTGAATTCCTGAGTGAAGACGCACGTGTGAAAGGTTCCCGCTAGAATCTCCCTTGTAAACAAAAACACTTCTCTTTTTAAAACCTTCATGTCTGTGTCTCACTGTGGGGAACGCATCTCTTAGGGTTATCTTCACACGCCTCTGTATCGTTATTCCAGTTGTGATGCTCGCATCAAGGCAGAGCTCCTCGCCTTTAAAAAAACGGGTTGACGCTGTGTCTCCTGTCATTCAAACTCCTCTTCCTCCTTTTTCTCAGAAAGCGTGCGTCTGTTCTGCTGACTGCCGACGTGACGGACTTGCTAAACAGTCCAACTGGTCGAGCTAAGGCCGTGGTCACTGGTCACTGGACCGACTCATGTCTGTCACCACAGAAAGAGCATGTTAGCATCTACTAGACACTTCAGTTGGGCCCACCAAGCTTACAGTGGAAGCTACAGCCACAAAGCCATGTAGCTTGAGTGCTAGCTACCAAACCAGTTAGGTCCAGAGAGCGTAGCTGCCAAACCCAATTGCAAAAAGAGGCAGTGGGAGTCTCCCCATCCATGAGATTTTTCGTATGAGGGCAAAAGGTGGTTGAATGGTCTGAGAAATCTCAAGTTATTTCCTCCGGTATCATTTCATTAGCTCAGATATTCCACCAAGCGACTGAACCACTTCACCCTTCATTGGATTTATCTTTGGAGCTCGACAGTCCCACGGTCACTTTGACCCTCTGCATCGTTCTGACATGAAGACAGTTCTGTCGATGGAGTGTATTGTGTTCACGCGGCGTCAGTACATGCACACATACAAGGTAATGATCCTGCCTGTGGTTAGTCTCTCAGTCCACTGAGAGCTCTATGTCCTTATATCGACAGGTGAGGACATGTAAAGACTTCTGATTGGTTGTACGTGTCATGGGTTGAGCACCTATATGGCCAAGCCCTTCTATTGGTAAGCAATGCGTCTCCTTTAGGATTGTGGGAGTAATTGATATGACCTACACCAGCACAGGACCACAACCGCCTGCCGCGCTCTTTGCTCGTCCACCCCAGGAGTGGAAACTACCCGGGCCGTGTGGAGGGCGGTGACTGGTAAAGAAACACACTCAGCAGCAGCAGCAGCGAGCCGGGCTTCATCTTTAACCTTTTCAAGCTTTTATAAGTTGGATAAAACCTGAATCCCACCTTGGTTTTTTTTTTTTTTAAAGATAAGCATGTCTGGAATATAGGAGTCCGTTTAACCCCGTAGTGCACTTGCTTATAAAGTGAGGATGAGTTGACCTTGTCTTTGAATGGCATGTGACGCTGAGTCAGCTCTCGTAGACTGAGCTCTGCCTTCATGCAAGTGTCACGTCTGGAATAAGGATGTAGAGGTCGAGGGTGTTTTCCATCTCATGAGACGCCCGACTTACCAGAGATCAGAGGTCACGGGATGAATGAATCAGTGAAAGTGGTTCCTGCCTTAGTTTGCATGTGTGGAGAGTTTCAGATGATGTGATGCGTAATAGTAAATCACAGTCTGTTGCACTAAACACCAGTTTGATCCTCATATGCGTGATTAATCATACATTGTGATTTTACATATATATCAGTAGAGAGAGAATCTAATATTATCATAGTAATTGACATTGTTTAGATGTTTACTCGACCAGCTGATGCTTTCAGAATCACCACTTCTGTGCAGCGGACGCCTCCCTTTAAAAAAAAAACACCAGTGTTTACGTGTTTGCTTGTAACTGCTTCCTCGCGCCCGGGGACACGTTTATAGCTCCTACTACAAAGGGACACGATGGTGTTGTGGCACCGTCTCCTCCACTATTGTTTCCCTCCTGTAGCCCGAGAGAGTGATAGTGGAAGTCGGCTGGCGCTCGCTCGCACTCTCACTCTGTCAGCCCTGGGTGGATATTTAGAGGCCCCCGGATCCCTTCGGCTCGGGCTATTGGCTGCTTACCCGCCTCTCTCCTTGGCTGCGCCCGCTAACTGGAGTCTCATCAATTGAGCGCCTTCACTCGCCCTCGCTTCCGTCAGCTGGATCAGTGGATGGCCCTCCTGGGCAGGGCAAGGTGGATTCCTGCGAATCCCACGAGGCTCGTACGTGGGATTTTCACTCGGGTTCTGGATTTCGGAGTCGAGCTTGTTGTTTTCGCTCAGAGTCACCGTGTTAATTGCTTGTGGAATAAGAATGTTAAGTTTGCTCTGTTTTCCTGCGCCGCGACGGTTAGTCACTTATCCCTTTGTCGGAGGTGTGAAGCCGCCCTGGGGAGGACACATGCCGCAGCAGCTCCAGGATTATAGGGACATGAAATCGCCTTCTTCTACACCATAACACCTTCCCTCTGTTGTGTATGGTCATCCTCACTCGCTCTCCTCTCCTGCAGCGTCTCTGGTTACGTTTGAGGCTTTTTTTTGTAACGTCAAGTAAACTTGGATTGTTGTACTTTCTTCAGCCTTTATCCATAAGCCGAACCAGTATAAACGTGGTTTTGTGCTTAAACATAATTACATTTATTATCTAAGACGACATCATGACAACACGTGAATTCTTCTATTAACTGTCTGAGCTGTGAGATTAAATGTTTTGCGGGGAGAACAGCAGATTTCCGTCGTCAGTAAACTCGTTTTTTTTTTTGCTCTTGGCAGCTTCAGGAAAGCTTCTGAGACGAGGTGAAATTAAAACTGTCCATTGAAGCTGAGACGACATTGATCAACGGCAAAATATGTGCGTAATTAAACGGCATCATATTCATCATGTCAGAGCCGGACACCACTGACTGGCTCACTTCCATTTTCTATAATAAGTCCGGTATTGACAGACGGATGTGGTTTAAAACCTAATATACAGGCAATAAGTGCAGCGCGCTCTCGAACACACGCTGAATCAATAGTGACACGATGACAGATAATTCAAGTGGCTGGTGCACGGTTTTGTTTATAATATTTTAACAGGGTTTTTTTAAACAGGCGTCGCTGCAGCTTAAGAATAAAAGGAAGGGGCGGGAAGAGGTGAAGGGAGGGAGTCAGCGAGAGGCGGGGTAAAAAAAATATAAAACAAGCAGATGATGAGGATGCAGAATTAATTGCTGAGCGAGTCGAGTCAAGACAAAAGGAGAAGCGGACACAGAGAGGGAGAGATTGAGCGGGGGGGGGGTTCGCAGAGGTGATGGGCAGATGGACAGGAAAAAGGTGGAGTAGAGCACTCCAGCACGCTCGAGGGCAAAGCAATAAACGGGCCGCAGTTAAAAACCAATACCTGCTTATTAACTTCCCCACTCTCCTGGCTTGTAAAAAGCCGGCGGAACAATGTTTGTATTGGCCCTCTTCCCCCCCCCCTCGCTCTGCCTCTCCTCTCCAAAACCGAGGCTCTAACAGGGAGAGATGCAATCAGAGGGAAAAGCTGGACGGGGGCCATATTGGAGAAAAAAGGGCGCCGCCGGGCCTGGCAGCCATGTTGGTGAGGGGCAGAGGCAGTTGAAAGGCTGCCATCTTTTTTTTTTTTTTAGTAAGGCATTAGAAACCTCATCTCCGAGAGGTGATGGCGGTGACGAGCGAAAGGATCTGAGGTTTCCTCGCCAGCGCTGCTTGGCCGCTCCACGTCGCTCCACGTCGCTCCATCTCTTCCCATCGCTCTTCAGCTGGTGGAGATTTGTCGGCGATGTGACATACATGTGATTTTATGCAGGAAGTGTACGTTCCCCGTCAGCTCCAGACCTGTCAGGCGCTCTTCTGTGATGAAGTCATGTTTCCGCAGCATCTGCAGGTCGGAACAGGAGCCGCTTGTGTTTCCAAGGCTTCTTGTTTTTTTTTTTTACTTTTTTTTACGGATCCTCATCACAAATATCCAGATTTTTCTCTTGTTTCCATGCCAACCACAAGTTATTGTGTCTCCTGCTGGAAGACGACGCTGATCACTGTGGTTTCCAGTAAACCGGGTCATGTTGTGATGATGGCGGCTCGGAAAAAAGCTCAAGTTATAGAGGAATGTCACTACTGCTTTTCAACTTGTAGCTTTTCTTAAAGAGACGTGTGCACAACAAGCCTTTTCCTACTATTTCATACTCCAATAGTTAAAATGGTGTAAGGTCGTTTTCTCAGCTGAGCGTCTGAACGAAGCTTCACGTGTTTGTTCCGTTGTTTCCATTGGATCTGCTGAGAGCTGCGTCTGCCTATCCTTGACACTGATTGGTTTGTAGACGGCGTGTGCCTGACGTTGGCGTGTTGTCAGTTGGAGGGGGGGACTGGTAGTCTTTCTGTTTGAATGCGAGAAAAAATGAATGAACCCTCTTGATTTGGTTGCCATGGTGATATCTTTATGATTTTTAACTACTCAGCAAGTCCACACGAGTTCAAATGCACCAAACGAACGTTCCTCGTCATTCAGACGTTTTAAAATCGTCGGAGGTGAAGACTGCAGCAAATCCTGCCTCCTCGTCTTTCTCCTCTATCGCTGAGGCTCCAAGGCTCGATCATCAAACGCTCTAGCAGTAACATCAGCAGAGAAACAGCACAACAAGAGAAAGGGATTCTTCCCACTTTCACTTCCACAAAAATATATTTATGTTATTATTTAACTTTCTTTGTAATCAGCATCGGATTGAGTTCGACTGCACCGCCTCTGTACCATCAGCAGGTGGATTCATCCAAAGAAATTAAAAAAAACATGTTTCCTCAATAAGGAAAAACCAAAAGAATAACGAGTCATCTGCCCGACGTTTACGTGGCGTCTTTTCATTGAAGAGAAGAACAACAGCTTTCACTGAAGTCGTTTCTAATGACCTGCTAATGAAGTTTTCTGGGGGTTGGAGACACAGTGTGTGTCTGCGTGCACACGAGTTGCCTAGAGAGCCGTGTGTTCATCTCTGCAGCTCTAATAGCACGAGTGAGGTCTAAATACACACACACACACACACACACACACACACACACACACACACACACACACACACACACACACACGAAATACCCCCATTACAACCCATCTATCGTGGAAAACATGCCCTGTACCCTGGAGCGATTTAAAGCCATAAGACCCGACCCCTGCTGCACGGACTGATCCACACCCCTGCACGACTCTCACACTCATACATATCCTTTTTATGTGCACAGTCTGAGTTCATTGCATTACTTTATTTCCCCCTCCTCATCCACTCCACCCTCCACGCTAACACAACACACACGCTGAGACGCACACACACACACACCGCGCACGGCGAGCAACAACACGGGGCGAGTTAAAGCCTGTCAGCCCGCCTGTCTGACAAGGTTGTTTGAGATTTTCCACTAAATTGAACTCTTTCATTAGCGGCTGACAGATGTCTAAATGCCCGGTGTCTCCCCTCTTCTCCCCTTCCTCCCGCCCCGATGCCCGCCGCGAGGGCCCCGGGGCCGCCGTTCCCCCGTCTGAAGCCGGACGAGGTGGATGGAAACATGGAAAGATGAAGGGAGGGGTGTGAGCTAATCTAGGACGCGTCCTCTGGAGTGCCCTCCAGCTTGGAGAAGTTCAGTCTCTTTATCCTTGTTTTCTTTATTTTCTCTCTCTCTCTCTCTCTACCTCTTGCCCTCTCTCCAACCCCACCCCCCACCCCCCCACCTCTCTCCTTCTCTTTTGTCCTGTTGAATCTCCCGTTCTCTCGTTGTCTCGTTCTCCCTCTCTATCGCGCTTTCTCTTTGAGAGAAAGGATGAAAAAGGACTTTGATTCACAGTTTCTCTCAAGGATATTTCATTCTGACAGTGAAGGCGGAGAGGAGGGAGGGTGATCAGGGTGCTGGGTGGTGTGTGGGTGTGTGTGTGTGGGGGTTGCTTCAGACACGATCAGTCGAACCCCGTCCTCCATGTGGGCGGATCAGAGCGTTTGTCGAGCGCCAAGTTTGATAAGAAGCGTGGGGCTCATTAAAAGCTACTGTCGCACTGAGACCACTCACACACACACACACACACACACACACACACACACACACACACACACACACTCAGGTCCCCACCTCCCTTACCTTTCTGCTGGCGAGATAATTAGTGATGCTCCGCTGCCAGAATGCAGGCGCAAGGTTGTGTGTGTTCGTGGTGCAACCAAAGGCACATCAAACGCCCCCATCAAAGTAAGTGCTATCTGCAGCAAGGTTGAGGTTTATAAAGCAGCAATTTATAATCCAAAGACACAAGTCGTTTAATCGGTCACTTATTATTTCAAGTTGATGGACGGAGCTGCAGTTTCGGGGCAGAGACTGTAAGTGATAATGTGAATTAATAACTTTCAACGATGTGAGAAAATCAAATTCTTTCATGCAAAAGCCCCCGTGGTCTTAAGACTCTGACTGTTCCAGGCTCTTTGAAAGGAACTGTGTGTGTGTGTGTGTGTGTGTGTGTGTGTGTGTGTGTGTGTGTGTGTGTGTGTGTGTGTGTGTGTGTGTGTGTGTGTGAGTCTGCTTTGAGAAACACTGTGGTTGCAGGCCTGCGGTGTTTATTGTAGCTTCTGATGAAATATGTTTTTATTTGACTGAGGTTGGAAAGTATCGTCTTGTTCTGACCACATTGTACTGACGGGGGTAAAAAAAAAGACATTGTTTTATTAATCATAATAATGATGTGAAGTTGTTCTTCTCAACTGACCAGAGGGTCGTGCACGGTTCAATCCTGTGTCTCTGAGATGCTGAACCCCCTAATTGCTTCTGTGCCGGCGGTGATATGTGACACTGCTGCATGCACATCGATGCACAGTATGAATGTGTGTGTGTGTGTGTGTGTGTGTGTGTGAGTGAAATTATTCTGCAAAGTGCATTGAGTCTTCATTAAGACTTCAAAAAAGCTCCATATAGATGCAGTCCATTTTCATTTAAAGCTCATTTATAACGTTTCAATAAATGTTGACTTTCCAACCGTTAGATTGAACTTTCAGACCTCGACATCGCGCCAACAGGACACAAGTCACCTTGTGGGAATCGGGCAATTTCCACAATAAACGTGTCAGATCTCGTTTGGTGCAGAAAAGCCTCTCGGCCCGCGTTTCGCCCACCTGATGATGGCGCTCTCACTTGATACCTGAGATGAAGCGGAATCTGAGCCAAACGGCATCGATCAATTCCATAATACACACTGAATATGATCAACGATGCAAGCAACAGCCAGCGTCGGGCTCATTTATCAGATAACTGATACCTGTGTGTGTGTCTGTGTGTGTGTGTGTGTGTGTGTGTATTCAGTACTTGTTAGTCGTTCAGTGAGAGGAGGAATGCTTCATGTCCACAGCCTGTCAGTCCATGTGTGTTGTTTGCTCAGGTGCGAGCCCATTACACATATCGCTGCTCTATCACAATCGCTCTCAGCAGCAGCCATGAAGCCGACTGGCAGGAAAGAGAGATACGGTAACGCCGACTGACTGATGGAGCGTCTGATTCGCTGCTCAGCCTCCTTCTCAAAGTGTTTTCGGCAGCTCGCCTCCTCACCGCAGACGAGTTCCCTCATGAAACCCGACCCGAAAACCACCCAAGGACCCGAGGAGCAAGTGTAGGTTTGGTGCTAAGCTTTGAAACGGCGGAAATATGTCAGTGTAGGATATTAGGTTTCTCATTTACTAAGTAGTGTGTCATCAAACATTCATGTGTTATAGCCTGGAGGATATTATGCAACAAGCTGAAAGGTTAGAGCTCGGACAAGCGATTCAAAAAGACGGCCGTTCAGTGGTCGGCTATTAGAGCAGCATGAACCAGTGTTTTAAATGTGTGTGTGTGTGTGTGTGTGTGTGTGTGTGCCGCTCACACATCTTTTAAGTCCAGAAAAAAACAACAGTAGCTCACTCATTGCAAACACCACACACACACACACACACACACACACGTGCACACAACCATTCCCACAGCGGTGTCATTACAGAGGCTCATTATCAAAATCAATTCAATTAAAGGCTGTAATTGCCATAGTGAAACCCAAATGCTATCGCAAACAGGGCTGAAGGAAGACAAACCTCATCGATGCACCAACCCTCACAGTGTGTGTTCACTTGTGTGTCTGTGTGTGTGTGTGTGTGTGTGTGTGCGTGTGCTTATTTAACGAAAGAAATATGAATCGCTTGTTTCAAATTAACTTCCCTAACCCCTCTCTTCTCTCCGACTTGGCGGCAGCGTTTAAGTATATTGACTCATCGAGAGAGAGAGAGAGAGAGAGAGGTAAATGCAAGCTAACTATGTTAAACACTTGTGGAGACACGACACAGAATAGTTATGCCGCCATCCCTCAATCATTCTGCTCACACACACACACGCGCGCGCCGGGTTAATTGTTTACCGAGCTAAACTAAGTGGGGATAATGTCGGGCTAACTGTTTTCGCTGCGCGCCGCTAAGACGAGGGATATATCGTAAAGGACAGTTTGATTTATAGTGGTGTGTTTTTCTAAAAGAGGAGAGAGTGAGGACTGGAGTCACACTTCATCTGCGTCGAGGTGTTTGTCAGAGCGACGACAAGACTCGAGGTCTCCTTTTTATTTACGGCTTCAGAAATAGGCATTAAGTCTTTATGCCGTCTCGGCCGTATGGTCGTTCAAAGACGTGCCGATTGGTCGGGTTGAAGACACGAGATGTGCAGCCTTCATGTCTCTAGCTTCGCTGGAAGATGAATCCAACTGATGCCAAGTTGTTTTAGAGACGATATCGAGCCACAAGACACCACCACCACCGAGAGAGGGAGGATTTGGAAAGTGTCGTGATGAGTTGGATGAAAGCAGCGAAGGGAAAATCGGGGTTATTGCACCACTTTGGCAAATAAAAGTGTAAAATGTTGTAATTTCTCTTTCGTCTGGCAAGAAGGTTTTGTTTTATTGTTGCCGTTTGTTGGTCGGTTGGTGATAATGTGTTCAAACCACTTTACCGATGAATGTAGGCAAAGTGTTTGTGTTGTGATGATCCCCCTCCGGAGGTCAGACGTATGCTGTTAATTTGGATGTGTGTGTGTGTGTGTGTGTGTGTGTGTGTGTGTGTCTGTGTGTGTGCCGCCGGTTTTGGTCACCGACTGAATCCCGGCTGTGAGGGCCATCTGTCTGACTTTGACCCAGCAGCTCACCGTCACATCTTCAGAGAGGAGGGAGGAGAAGGAGTGTGCGGTTGCCGTCTGTGGCAGTGTGTGTGTGTGTGTGTGTGTGTGTGTGTGTGTGTGTGGTGTTTGATACCTTACAGTATGTGCACCCCCCCCAGATTTTGGCACAAACACTCTGGTCACATGAACCTGGCTGTCGCTTCGTAGCTACCATGTGGACGCACACACACACACACACACACACACACACACATTGACACACTCCCTACACACTTGTTCTATTCCCAGCATGAGCCTCAGATTTGTCCTCTGGCTCCAGGACAAGATGACCTCCGACCTTTTAAGCACGAGGGCGATCTTGGGAGACATTTAGAGGAGGCGACAACGTTAACCCAAGAGCGGCGGTTAACATTTAGGAAGTGTCGGGTTTCCTGCTCTCGCCGCACAGGGATGGGGATGTGGTGGGGGGGGGGACTCGTCTGGTTTAGGGGTTCGCACATAGATGGTCTGAATGCCGCCCGGGTTGCCAGGAGTCTGTACATGATGAGGATATATTAAAAGAAGGGGAAAAGAGGAGGCTGACATTTCATCAGCTAGTCTAACAAATAGACACCTCCGCCTCGGCCAGGGAGAGAAGGGGGAGGGTGATTGAAGAGACTGTCCCAGAACTGGAAGGTCATAAAATCTATCTTGGCTGCCGGCTGCACTCTGATCCCTGTGGTGTAATGAGGACCTGATGGCTTCACTCATCCGTAAATATCTTCTGGTGATTGGACGAGCTAATCTCGGATAGCCGCAGACTTTCGCCCTGTCACGCTGACGGACGAGTCGCAGCTCGCTCACGTTAATGGTGAATCAAATGAAATTTGAGTGAAACGTTTTTTTTTTTATCCTCTTTCGGTTTAACAGGACATTTACCATGTGATTCAGTCTCGTGTCAACCAGAAAACCAGTCGGCCGCCTGCTCGGCAAAGAACAGACGCACAGACTTAAAGACGATCTGGTGACAATAGTGGAGATCAGAGACGTATAAAGGAGGATTTGAACGCTGCCATCTTTCTCATTTGAAATCAGAGGGAAAGTCCAAACAATCTCCTTTCCTCGCCACTTTTCCTTGACCCAGAAGCAAAACGCCACAAGGCCAAGGAAAGATGTGAAGGAGAAGCCGTGAAAGGTGAAAGATGGCGGCGCCCGTATCCTAAATATTTTGGCTACAGGGGGAAGAGGAGACGCAGCCTCCATCTTTATTTAGTCACAATCTACTAAAGGTTATGAATCCCTCAGTGAGGAAGAGGAAGAGGAGGAGGAGGAGGAGCTTCTCTCCAAACCTCTGAAACAAACAACGACTCAGAGCTGAGAGGATTATAAAAAAAATAATCATCTCCCGGTAGAATTCGTGGAAGTTTGATTTCATTCAGTTACAAATGAACCGATAATCACCGCAGATCCCGTTTCCCATGTAGCAGCCGCTCGACAACTATAAATCCAGACAAATTTTATAGCGGGTTAATAAATGTAACGGCTCTGCAGTAATTGTGCAGCAGCTAAGAGGAGATGTTTATTCTCCGCAAAGTCGATCTCGAAGAGTAACAACGTCTCGTTATTAGCAGCGTTTTTCGTGGTGACTTTCAGTTTGCACATTAATATGTAAATTAAATGTTAATCGATTTTCAAAAGGTGGCGCATTTATCGTGTACTTTACAGCAGAGGGACCCAGTCAATCAGAACTGAACTATGCAGGTTATAAGGAGGGAAAAAGGTGACACTTTAGTTCAAGTGCACTGCGTGTGCATTACGAGCCGATAAAAAGACCCTTAAAGCTCACACAAAGTTTTACGACGCAATAATCAAACATCAGGAAATTGCACTGGATTTGACTTCCTGTGATTAAGAGTGCAAGCTGCCCTGTAACGCGCTCGGCTCTTTTCTTAATTTATGTTTTTGTAAATCATGTGCTGATTAATTATTAGAGGTGCGCGTGAGGACGATTTTTTAATTGAATATTTACCCAAAGAAAACAGACTTTGTTCCCTTTGAGGAGGAAGAAATGAAAAGAGGTTTTTCTTGGTGCAGGACAGGAGGAAGTAGATCACGTCGGATGCAGCAGGACAGGAAGTAGTTCAAGCGGCCGTCCGATGAGACAGATACAGTTGTAAAGCTAAATGCCCGCGCAGCGTCAAGCCGGCTGAACACATGGCTTCTGCGTAGTGATGTTTTTTGGGGGTTCTCTGGTGCTTTTTATGAGCCTGAGCGCGGCAAAGGACTTAGTAGTTTTGCCAGGCCCCTGCTGAGCGCATAATGAATGGCAGACTGCGGCTGTGGGCCTGCCAGGAAAGAAGAAACAGCACTGTGGAATTGTGGGCTAGCGGAGAAGAGTCTTGCTTTGTGGGTCTCGGCGGGAGCTCGCGCAGATCAAACGCGTCGAACAGCGGCGCCGCCCGCCGGGCAATCTCTGTAGACAGACCTGAGGAGGAGACGCCTGAAAGCCAGACAGAGTTTTTATACCTGTGGGTGTGTGTTTGTATACATGGTGTGTGTCTGTGAGTGTGTGAGTGTGTGTGTGTGTGTGTGGCAGCGTTTGGCAGCGCTTTTCAGGAGTGAATGACGGCAGCGCGGAGGATCCTGTCATGGGTTTTTTGTTTTTTTGTTTTTTTTAAGGGACTGACTTTGAAATGGATTAACAAGAAGTGACTTGATGTGACTCCCAGGTTTGCTTTGACTCTGCTGCTTTTGATGTGGCTTCAACACACACACACAGACACAGACACACACAGACACACACACACACACCTCCTCCATGTCCCTGCCTCTGTCCTTGTGTTAGTGATACTTCACTGAGATGCAGCCTGAAGGCCTCCCTGTCCGTGCGCCGTCTAAAGGTCTGAGCTCCAGACTCCACAGACGAGTTTGTGTTGTTCTCTGCTTGAAGGACACATTTCATACACCTGCCGCAGATCAGAGTCTTTACATTCCAGGCGTGCGCTCTAATGGCGACGTCCACGCCACAGGAAGAGTGGTCTTTTTGTAGTTTCTCTCTTTCTGCTCTTCAGCTCGTGCTCAGTCGGCGTCAGTGTCTAAAGCGTGGACACAACAAACTGTGAACGTCCGCAGAGCCTCACGTACGCCCTCTGATGTCAGACTTTAGGTCACGTGGACGTTTGGACCCTCGTTCCCACATAGGCAGTCACGGATGCAGAAAGTAAAAGCTTAACCTTCATCCCTCCTTCTTCCTCTCGTCCTCCCCTGGACTCGTCTCTCTGATCCTTTGTCTTCATCGTTTTATTCTTCTCCCCTCCTGATTCTCATCTCTTTGTCTTTGCTGCTTCCTTGACTTTAAATCCTCATTTCTGAATTTAAGTTTTTTTTCGTTCTCTCTTTCTTTTACTATCTTTATTTCCATCTATCTTTCTTGCCTTCTCTCTTGTTTCTATCTTTCTTTATTTCCTTCTTACTGTAAACTGGATGACAACACGTTCAACCATCACTGAATTTACTTAAATCCTCCTTTTTCTTCTTCTCACATTTTTCATCTGTTGCTCAGGTAGACTTGTTCAGGTTGCATCGCTTCATTCTTCTCCTCTTTCCATCCTTGTCGCTGCCTCCTCCTTCATCCACTGCCCCCTTCAGGCATGTTTAGGAACTAATGTACAGACAGACTAGATGAGAGTGTGAGTGAGTGTCTGGAAGAAGAAGAAGAAGAAACAGACAGTGAGGATGATGATAAGAGCGAGAGCGAGAGAGTTGGGATAAAGGTGTGTGATAGAATTGGAAGATCAAAGCCTTCTGTCACAGCGTGACTGAGCCCATGGGCATTATGGGTAAGACAGGGCACACTCGCACGGACACACACTCCGACGTGCACACGCGTACACACACACACACACTCGCGGCTGGTGTTTGACTCTGAGTGTGATTGATACTGGGCTAGATTTGGAGAATCACTGTCATTCATCTCTCTGCAGATCAAACAGCCACATAATCTCCCATAAAGCAAAGAGAGATGGAGGGAATAAAAAAGAGGGCGGAGGAGAGAGAGAGAGAGAGAGAGAGAGAGAGAGAGAGAGAGAGAGAGAAGAGAGAGAGAAGGAGGGAGAGAGAGAGAGAGAGAGAGAGAGAGGTGACAAAGCCCTCGTGTGTGAAATGTTTTCTTGTTTTCCATAAAAGAAGATCCTTTAAAAACACATCCATCACTCGGCTCCATTAAACTGCTGCTTGGCCACATCACAGAGAGACGACAGCGTTTGTTACACCTGCTGGAAACACACAACCTGGACGTGTGTCGTCTGTGAGGGACACACAACCTGGACGTGTGTCGTCTGTGAGGGACACACACGCAGAGCCAGGTTCATTCAGAGCTGCCGGGTCACGGTTTGAACTCGTCAGCAGAATCTTGAATCACTTTATTATTGATCCAAATGGTCGGTTACCTCCAACTGTTCTTCTGCTGAAGTCTGTTCATCAGAATCACTTCAAAACATGTCGTCCAGCATCAGCGACATATTGTGTTTTGATTCCAGTCAGTTCTTCTTCTCCTCCTTCTTCTTGTTCTTGTCCATCTTCATCTTCTTCTTCTCCTTCTTCCTCCCTCTTGTTCTTCTCCTTTTTTCTGGATCTCCATCGTCTTCTTCTCTTTCCTCTTCTCATCCTAATCCCTGTTCTTCCTCCTCTTCCCCTCCTTCTTCTTCTATTTTTCCTCCTTCTTTAATCTTCTTTTTCTTCCCCACCATCTTCTTCATCTTCTCCTCATCCTCCGTCTTCCTCTTCTTCCCTTTTTCCTCCCTCTACTCCTCCTCCTTCTCTCTTTTTCCTTTCTCTTCCCCTCTTCCTTCTCCTCCTTCTAATCTTTTTCCTCCTTTTTGCATCTTCTTCTCTTCCTTTTTCTCCCCCTCCATCTCCTCCTTCTCCTCCTCCTTCTTTGCCGTCTAGTCGTTGTCTTCTTCTCCTTCTTCCTCCTTCTTCTATACATTTTTGACTGTAGAGATATTCAGATTTGTGGTTTGTGAACTCGATGTGATCACATTTCTTCTGTGGGAAATAAACTCTAAAACTCATTTACAGCACATGTACATGAGTGTGTATTGAATCGTGTGCGGATTTACATTGGGAATGAAATAAAAGAAGAAATGCAAAATATACCTGACAAACGCTCGGACGTTCAGACCCCACAGTGAGTGTCGGAGCGGTATTTCATGTATTCGTGTATTTGTTTGTCTCTGCAGATGCACCACCCTATTCAGATGAAACCTGCAGACAGTGAGAAATCTAACGGTGAGTGGCCCTGCACACACAGACACACACACACACACACACACAGAGGCAGCAGCATCAATATCACACACATATGCATCAATAGCCGTCTTGAATTTGCTTGGTAATAGCTGCCTCACCCGCGTGTTCGCCCGCTGCCTCGCTCTCCGACGTGATGAGGGACCGGGAGGGGAGCGATTCAGCGAGACACACGGCGAGAGAATAAGACGATAGAGGGGCGATGGCGTCCGGTGCTGATGTATATAAGTATATATTTTTTTAAGTGGGATGAATTATTAAGGTGCTTCGCGAGGGGGGTCAGTTAAAGTTGAATCGTTTTGGCCTCGTGCTGAACCAGCCGCTCTCCCCTGTGGCTGTTCGCTCACACAGAGATGCTGTGTGAGCTCCTCTCGCTGCACACACACACACACACACACACACACACTCTCACATTTGCCTTAATGCATCTGTCTCAGACACACACACACACACACACGAGCACCGTCACACGATCCGTCCTCAGATCACCCTTCCTCCAAACTACATATTGCAGATCCAGCTCAGAATTGATTCCCTGTGTCGAGCCTCCTCTTCCTCCTCCTCTTCCTCCTCCTCCTCCTCCTCCGTTCCTCCTCGTCCTGAAACGAGGAAGCTGTTGGTCGTATGTACCAGAGGACGTGTGGAGGTTTCTTAAAAAGGATGCGGCCACTGTTTCTCATATTGTCAACAAATCCCGCTGGAAAGGCAACATGTTAGTTCAGCCATAAATGATTCAAGGAAAAAATGTCTCTTGAAACAGCTGGATATTAGCGTTCTGGTTTTCTGGCTCCTGTAAACTTAAGGTGAGAACATTTCAGGGCTTCTGACCTTGAGGTTCATGGAGTCTCTGAACAACTGAAGCTGCATTAAATCCACCTTTCACCTGAGAGTCAGATAACTAATGTTTGGGAGTAAAATCCTGTTTCCCTGACATTTACACAAACAAATCCCATATCTACAACGATCCCACAGCTACTTACTGAAACACAATAGACTGTGTATACGAATGGACAGCAGGGACCCAAGATAAGAACCTTAAAACTTTCTGTTTCAGTTTCCCTGCGTTTAAAACGTCTGAATTTTGTCGCTGAATTACTCCGTTCTGTTTTTTAATTGGTTTCATTGAGATGCAGCAGCGGTGGTATTTAGTGGCGGTGGATCAGGGGAATAAAAGGCCATGTCATCAATCTTCTGGTTCAGGGTGAGACGTTGTGGATGTGGTGTCCTTAAACACAAGCTGATTTAGTTTTCCGTGTTAAAGATTCTGCTGAATTACTCAGCTTTACGGGTCAGTTCACACAGACGGATAAAACATCTGTATTTTCTCACTCATCGCTCAGACATTTAACTTGGTGACTGGCAGGAAAAGATGATTTCTCACATACAGCACATCTGGAAGTATGATATGAAATGTCCAGACGTCAGTTTGGGTCTGAAAGCAGCTTGACTCGTCCGAGTTGTCGTTTTCACTCGACAAAAAAACTCACCTGTCGTCCTGTTTTACTTCTGCAGCGAATGAAACACAGATTAACGTGATTTCATTTTTGTAACTCTGCAAATTTACACTCAAAATCTAAATTTAAAAACCTAACAAATGTCTGAGAGACGTCAGGATGGAGAGTTTCTTTTTATTTGCACGACTTAGTGAGGTGAACTGACCCTTGAAGCAGAGTAATTGAGCAGAATATGAAAATGGACGGATGAAATGACCATTTAAATCCAGCTGCAGGTTATTTTTACAAAGTTTTAAGGAACCCTGTGTGTTCATGTAAGAAACACAGAGAGAGACGATGGACCTGCATCATGAGCCGCCTGATAAATCACTGTCCACTGCAGGGAAATACAATAAAACGAGTATCCAGCAAGGCAGAGGAGAAACTCTTATAAAAGCCATCATCCGCTCCACTGAAATATGGCAAAATACGACTTTATAAGACATAAACGTCAGGGTAACGACGGTGGAACTTAATAAAGTGGCCGCTCCTCACAGCTGGGACGGTAAATATGAAGTAGCCCATACGTAACCCATCCATCCACTTAATGATAATGACCTTTAATAAACCCGGCGTCAGAGCCACTGGAACGGTGACGAACGGCGGCTCGGAGCTTTATTAGTTCAGTCAGCGCGGGAGACAAAGAGATGTACAGTGTCGCGCTCAGATAAGATTATTGCTAAATCTCGTGCTGGTTTCTTTTTTTCCCCCGGTATCTTGTTTATGTGTTGAATCTCAGCATGAGGCCAATTCCGCTCCAATTCCTCCCAGAATGCAAAGCCGACTCCGGATCATCCCGTCGCCCGAGTCGTACGAGTCTTATCGCCCCGCGCGCGAAAGACAGAAACAGTCAATTGTAACGATATCTTCTCTCTTTCTCTTCTATCGATGCCGAGTAAATTAATTACATCGCTGTTAGACTCGTGGTAATCTTCCTCTGGAGTGATGCGCACACACGCGCACAGACACGCTGTGTACAAAGGAGTTAAGGCTTTTCGAAACAACACTTATCTTGGCAGCGTATCCCGACGGTTTGTTTTTTAAACACACAAACAATTCAAACAGCAAAATAAACAAGTGCGCTATTGATTTCCCAGAGTGCAACAGACCGCTTATCTCTTTCGCCTCGCGGTAAGAGCTGACAGTTTCCTCATTAAAAATGAATTGGATTAGCATTGCATTGAATGTGCTGCAAACACACACACACACACACACATTGTTTCTGATTTTGCTCTCAGCTTAATTCACAGTTAACCTCACACACACACACACACACACACACACACACACACACACACACACACACACACACACACACACGTGCACTAACACACACACACACGTGCACTAACACACACCGCTACCTGCAGCCGCCTCTCGTTCCTGGAGATTGCACCTGCGAAGGAGGGATTGTGTCAGCGGAGGAGAAAGTGAGAGGCCCGTGGGGCAGGAAGAATGAGGAAAGAGGAAGAGGAGGAGGAGGAGGAGGAGAGGTGGAGGGGAGGCCGAGGGTGAGAGAGGACGAGCGGGAGAGTCTCAGCGAGCAGTTGGCGTTGAAGTGATAATGAGACATTGATCAGAGCCTCGCAGATGGAATGATGAAATGCTCTGTCTGTCTCCGTCTCTCTCCCGCTGTCTCTCTTCTTTCTTTCCCCTCGTTCCTCGACGCTTCTCTTTTGATTGTTGTGTTTTCGTTCCGTCTCTTTCTCTGGGTTTTTTTTGTCTGTTGTGTCTTTTGATTTTTCTCTTTGTCTTTGTCTGTCTCTTTGTTCTCCCTAATCTTTTTTCTTTTTGTTCTTCTTCTTCTTCTTCTCTATTTTTCTGTCTGTTATCATTGTGGTGTGATTCAGAGACGTTGGGTTCCAGTACAATGAGACGCTCCGTGTGCACAGTTGAGTTCAAGGTTTCAGGAAACACGGTTTATTCGCCCCCAAAATCTTTAGCTTAATTCTCCAGCTGCTGATGACTTTTGGAAGTCGTTGACAAAAGCCCCAGATTGGAGCCAAATCGGCTTCAGTTCGGGAAATGCTCGTGGACATGTCTCAGACTCAGATTAGGTTTCGATCAGAGCGCAGGACGGGGGTGAAGGTGGTGAAGTCCTGCATGGGTCCACTTTTGCAAACGTGCAAAGCTCCGATACTGAACCCGACCCGTTACCGGCTCCTATCTCCAAGTCATATCCGGTTGAAAGACCTTGTGCAGGACTCCAGGTGAAGGTTCATGTAGGAAGACGAGCACTAATACGAGTCGTGGTTTCTACTGGTGAAAAGTAATTTCTATTCCTTCGTACTGAAAACATAAAGCATCAGGTCGACATATTAAATTACATCCACTCGTTCATTCACACTCTCTGTTTCCCCCTCTCTCTCTCTCTCTCTCCTCTCTTCTCTGTGGCTCCGCAGCGGTGGAAGACAGGAAGTTGTTTATCGGCATGGTGTCGAAGAAGTGCAACGAGAACGACATCCGGGTCATGTTCTCCGCGTTCGGACAGATCGAGGAGTGCCGGATCCTGCGGGGGCCCGACGGACTCAGCAGAGGTGAGGCTGCCGCTGCCACTCGCTTCCATCCACACTCGATGCTCCTCGTGTGAATATTTGTGGCCGAGCGGCCTCCAGCTGCCGCGGTTCATTTGTGCCGACTTGACTCGTGACTCAAACTCCCGGAGGACGTGTTTACCTCCGACTGTGTGACGAGAGCTGAGTGGTTGAAGAGGAAGTCTGAGCTGTTTCTCAGAGAAACAAACAACTTTTCAAATCAAAGTAACCAATAATAAATAGGATGGGCTCATTATTTTTGTTTCCGTGCGTCCAAAAAAAACATTTATCTGTATTTATTGTCATTATTTAAGAAAAAAACACAGACTTCCTGTTTAGTTTAACCATTTCCTGAGTGTTTTACCTTCGCAGACGTTTCTCCTGCATAATCAGCAGCTCATTTGCTCTCAGATGTTTCTCCTTTACTGTCGTGCTGGAAGTTTTTCCCCGAGCCGTCAGTGTCTCAGGATGTTGTTTACTGTAAACTGTGGTGATTAGTGTCGTCTGGCTGCAGGAAGCCTTCAAACTTTTCGAGATGCAAACTTAGAAATCAGTAAAAAAAAAAAAAAGAAAGAGGAGTCAAAAAGGTTTTATTTACCTGTGACGATAAACTCAAACCCCTCTTTTTACAGTTGTGATTAAACCGCACATGACCTGTACTGCAACCGTTCACCAGATTACGATTTAAATAATTTGGAGCCGTCATTTCGTCCATTTTTATTCCGACTCTCAAGTCCCGGTCCGTTATCCACACTCTTATCTTATCTGGTGGATATTCTACAGTTTAAATCTGGTTCTAATCATATTTTAATAGTTTAAGTAGCCACAGTGAAGAAAACAAACCAAAGACCAACAGACGGTGAATCTTTGGTCCAGATTCTCTTTGTGTCGAGGCGTCACACTACGATTCACAGATATTCCTCTCCCCTGCATGCTGTTGCTTCAAATCCCCGCAGGGACTCGGATGTGTTGTCGGCAGCGGGAACACAAACTGCAGCTTGAAGGTTCCACGCACCAAACAAACCTCACACACTCAGAGAAGGAGAAATGTTCACATTTTTATTCCCTGTGACATGTTCTGACCTGAACGGTGGAAGTGAATCTGTATAATCGTCTCTTTGTGCACGAGAAGCCTTGAATCAGATCCTGTCGTCAACCGGCTGCTTCTCTGAAAAACGCTCGAGATTCTCTTCAAGGTTTTCCAACGAGTCACGCTCAAGTGAACGCAAATGAACCACAGCGACACCTGGAGGCCGCTGTGAAGACATGATTCTCCTTTTTTCGCTCTATATATCTCTTCTCCCTCCCTCTCTCTCTCTCTCTCTCTTTTTCTCCCCCTCTCGCTCTCACACCTCCCTCCTCCTCCTCCTCCTCTGACCTCCTAACCTCCATTCATACCCTTCACCTTCCCTGCCGGATCCAGTTTAGCCTCACTGTAAGCCACTCGGATTCTCCCACGCCGACACTGGAGGCAGCCGCTCTGCCACTGGGTTGGTTGTATTTTTAAAAAAGCACAATTCCTTTTTCTATTTTCTCCATTTTATAGAGTAAACCACTAAATAATCATGGAGGAAATTATTGTTATTTTCACCCTCTCCATTGGTTTGTTGGAAGTTTCTGCAGGGCTTCACAAAAAGTCCTGAATCCATTTGGAACCAAACCTTTTCCCTTTTATTTTCGTCAATGCCTGAATCTTAATGCAAAAAAAATCAGACAAGTTATTACAGACTGAAAATACAAGTGGACGACACGTCTTGCTCATTTGGCAACAGAGTCCGTCCAGTGGCGATTCTCCGTCGATGTTTTTTATTGGCAATGCCGGCAAAGACAACAACTCCCATGATGCCTCGCTGCTTCACCGTGTCATCAAACTTTTGTTAATGCTTTGATTGAGAGACCTCTAGTGGCAGAAGTCACGTATTGTACCTTTAAAGGAAATCATGGATAATGACTAAACTAAAATCTCAAAATTCTCATTCGGTGAAAAAAAACCTAAACACTGATTTGGCTTCTGTCAAACTCACCACAGCTTTTCTATAGAACATCTTCCTCCCTCACACACACACACACACACACACACACACACACAGTCGACCACCCACTCACCTGATTTTCATCCTCCCACGCTCCCTTTACCTCCCCCTCCCCTCCCCTCCTCTGTGGTCTCTATGTGCTGAGGAGATGCAGCCTCGTCCTCTTCCTCTTCCTCCTCCTCCTCTTCCTCCTCCTCCTCCTCCTCCTCCTCTTCCTCCTGTCACACGAGCTGTCCGCTGTCATCGTCACGCCGGCTCCATGTGGATCTGTCGGTCACGTTTTTTTTGTTTTTTCTGTGCCTGTCGGACGTTCTGAATGTTTTTTATTGTTGACTCCAGTCTTATTTTCTCAGTGTGCCTCTCTCTCTCTCTCCTCCTCCTCCTCCTCCTCCTCTCTCCTCCTCAAGGTCGTCTCTATCTAGAACCGATCTTTGCCTCAAACCCAACGAACTCGAACTCCCCACGTTCTCCCCCGTCCCTATAATCACCCTGACTGTCCTAGAATCCGCTCTCGCATCAATTTGTCCTCGTTTCTTTCCCAGACATCCCTCATCGGCCTCCTTCCCTTCCTTCCCCTCTTTCCTTCTTCCATCCCTTTTCAGCTTCTCTCTTTTGTCCTCATGAATATTTCAGGCGCTGTGGCCACATCCCTGTTTCTGTCGAGCTAATATAAACCACTTAGCGGCTGCAGGCGAATCAAAGAGAAGATGCTTGTCGTCCAGTTTGGGTCTGGATAGTGAATAAACACACCTATAACCAGGCTGGAGATGAATGGGTCTTTGAGGGTTTCTTTGTGCCTGCACCTCCCCGAGGGCCTCGGTCCCACCTAGCCGCGCTGCTGAGCGCCTATTAAATCGCGGTATCAATCAGAGGAGCGCGCCGCCCTCCCCGCTATTAATAAAATATGGATCACACCACCAGTGGATGGCCGGGCCTGGGGAGCTACCCTACTTTTATTAAAGGACTGTTTGGTTCTCTGCTGACGACAGAATGCGGCCCGTGAGGTATTTTTAGCGCTCAAGCCAAGTCCCGTCTCTGCGGCGTGAAAAACACGACAAGCACCAACCAGCAGGCGTGGATTCCACTACAGTTTTTTTTTTCCCGTTGTCTTTAACAGCTTTGACATTAATGAATTCATGTTCCGGCTGAGGAATTCTTTATTTAGAAGCCTCAAGGTTCAAGCGGCAGAAACTGGCTAAAGATAGAAATGTGTTGTTTTTGGGGGGGGTTTATTCTTTCAGCCAGCTGGAGACGAACCCAGTTTCCGTCGACGTTGTAGCTTGACCAGCGTTATGAGCAGAGTCAGGAGGGTTAACCCAAATGGGCGCCCCCGCGGACTGATCCAGTTCTGGGGCACGGCCCCCAGAAGGACGGAGCAGCCTCCTCCAACATAAGCCGTTAAATGACAGATTGTGGCTCGTCTAAAATAGACTGTCAGAAAAAATGACCCCCTTTTTTTTTTTTTTTTACGAATGTCCTTTCTACAGTAAAGGACACATGGACATGTTTACTAGGTCGGTGCCACAGCATCTGATAACCTTCACCGTCTTTTTATCACCTTTTCCACATCTCTAATGTTCGGCCACTGATGGACTTCTATATAAAAGGTGAATAAACTACATTTTCCATTGAGCAAGGACAGAAATATATATATATATTTTTTAAAAGAGGTCTAATATTTATATTTTTAAAGGATCAGAAGCCGGAAAAGTTCAGGTTCATCGGACTCAGACATTCACGCTCTCACATTTAGCCCCTCGGACTTCAGTCCTCGTCTGAAAAGCAACTTTATTTTGACGAGGGAATCCTAAAGATGTCGTCCAAACACGTGATTAAACCGTTACCATAGCGATGAATTTCCTCTCCAGGGACGTTCTTGTGTTTTGTCAGGGTAAAGCCTCGGTGTGAGAACCTGCGTAGTGGATTTAAATCTCACCTCTCACGGCCTCGTTCCATCACAGAGTCCTGATGGAGGTGGACGAGGACAATGATCTATTCCTCCACTCATCTCTCTCTCTCTCTCTCTCTCTCTCTCTCTCTCTCTCTCCGTCTGTTGCATTCTCCCTCCTCACAATTCCTCCCCTCTTTTTCCTCTCTGCCCTTCCCCCCCCCCCATCCACTGACCCAGGGAGAGTCTATCTGATGACATGAGACTTTTCTTCCTGCCAAGCCACGAGTCTGTCGGCCGAACCTGAACGTGTGTGTGTGTGTGTCTGTGTGTGTGTGTGTGTGTGTGTCTAAGTGTGTGTTGGTGTGTGCGAGCATGTGTGTAATCAGTTCAGGCCTGGCTGCGCTAACATGGCTTGGTGGGTTTGTTAGCATATTATTAGCCCGGGGGATTGAGGAAGCACTTCTCACATTATCTCCTCTGATCACTCCCTAACCAGCCAGACAAACACTGCCCCCTCACCCACAAACCACCAATAACAAACTCCCGTAAAAACAACGCCGGCGGCTGCGTCTCGATTGGCTCGGATCGGCGGTGGTCGGCCACGCCTCCTCTCGTCTCTTCCTCCATCTCCTTCGTTTCTCCTGACGAACAACGCAGGCCGCGCAAATGAATTCAAATCGCCTTTAATGCAAAGGGGGCGGATTTACACTGTTGATGAATTCAGGTACCACTAATTCAGTCAGTGTGAAGGAGCGAGAGGAAACAATAAAAGATGGAGAGGGACGAGGAGGAGGAGGAGGAGGAGGAGGAGGAGGGAGGCTGGGAAGGCAAATCCAAAAGTCCCCCGATTGTGTTGCTTGTGGTCGTCTCAGATGTCCTGTGGTGGTGGGACGGAGGGGGGGGGGGCTCGTGGTTGTCATGACACTGTGCTCATTTCTCCGCTGTTGTTCCTACAAGCGACCTGAGAACGATGTTGTCCACCTGTGAGCTGTTCTCTGTATCAATCTCTGTTTTTATTTATAACGACGACGTGTCCAACCCTTTTGTCTTGTTTTTGTTCTTTCTTGTCTCCCCTCTCCTCCTCCTCCTCCTCCTCCTCCTCTTCCTCCTCTTCCTCCTCCTGCCCTCCTCCCTTCCACTGTCCCTCCATCCCTCCCTCCTCTCCTCCCCTCCCTCCCTACAGGATGTGCGTTTATCACGTTTTCCACCAGAGCTATGGCACAGAATGCAATCAAAGCCATGCACCAGTCTCAGACTATGGAGGTACTGTACTCTCGCCCTTTCTTTAACTCTCTCTCTCTCTCTCTCTCTCTCTCTCTCTTTCTCTCTCTCTCTCTCTCTCTCGCTCTCTCGCTCCTCTTCAGTCATTGTGTGTGTGTGTGTGTGTGTGTGTGTGTGTGTGTGTGTGTGTGTGTGTGTGTGTGTGTGTGTGTACTCAATGACTCTGAATTGAAAGTTGTCAAGTTGCCCTTGGTCGTTAATAACAGTCTTTATATATAAAAAAAATAAAAGCCAGTGTAAAGATACAACCCTTTTTTTAAGTTCAATTCAAGATACTCATCTGTGGAGAAGCAGATAAATCCCTATCATGATAATATGAATCATGGAAATTAAAAAAAATGCCACAGACACATACATCCACCTTGGATTAGAGGGTGTTAACTGCAAGGTCCCAGGTGGTTTGTAACACCAGGGGGCGTAATGAGCCATAATGTGGTTTTAACGTCCGCGTTTATGTGTTTCGTCAAAGACATTCATTTAGTTTTCTTACACACTCATCATGTCTAGATTTTTTTAATCAAGATCCTTGAATTGTTCTCTTAGAAATCAGGGAAAATGTGGAAAAATGTAAAATCACGTCGGAGAGCTCAGGGGTGAAAACCTCCTCAGTGCAGGTAAATACAGATAAACTCAGCAGCTGCATGTTTTCAGGAGGGATTTAATAGATGATACAGATTCTGTAGAGTTTGGTCTTTAAAGTGCTGACACGCAGGTTTCATGTCTCTTAACTCTTATCACCAGGTTACACAGTGTTCCTAAAAGTCATGATGGAATATTTATATACGGCCGAGAGGGAACAGCGCTGTTCAGCGGGAGCTGCTGATTCAGGCCGATCGGGGCCTTTTCTCTTATTCGCCTTTTTCTGGTCCCAGATTTCTAAACCTTTGGCAAAGTCTCCAAACCGTGACAAACAGCAGCACCTCTGACACGACAGCCGCGGCGGCCAGGTGACATTACAGACCTCATCAGCTGCACAGCGACCCCAGCCGGGCCTTAATGGGCGACTGGGCCCGCCGCTCCTTTGTGTTCCCTCCTCCTGGTTTGGGGGGGGGGTGGCGCCCTTGTCAGAGTATTGTCAGGCTGGCGACAGGGCGGGATGACAGGGCTGCGATTGGGAGAGAATTACACGGTGCGCGGCGACAACTGTGAGGCGCCTGTGCGTGTGTGAGTCAGACAGGGAGACAAAAAGTGGTAATAACAAGCTGTGTTAAAGGAAAAAGATGAGTGGCGTTCACCCCGTCGCCCCCTCATTAGAGCTGATCATGGTAATCATGGCTGCTATTGATGTGCTGTGACCCCGACACGGGGGAAACGCACGCTCCGCCCTGCGTCCGCCTGCGCACATGCGTGTGCTTGCACGAGCTTTCACGTTGTCGCCCTGTGTGTGTTGGTCGGTGAAGTGTTGAGTTACGTGGCCGAGCAGCAGCGGTGGCAGTGTTTCTGTCTTTCCGAGGAGAAGGAGTGACACTCTCCTCCGACGGCGTTGATATTAAGCCAGAATTATCCTCGCTCTGAGCAGTCGTCTGCCACAATGGGCCGGGTAAACACTGCCAGTGTCCCCTGCTCTTATCGGGCGCACGGAGAAAAAGGCTTAAACCGTAACACAGCGATATTGCAGTGGACAATGGCAAAATACCTTCATTTCCATTTGAAAACACGCTGCGTAGCCTCAGGCGGACCTGAATTGCCGCATCCGTTTGTTAATGTTCCTCAGTTTTGCAATTTAAAAGTAATTACTTTGGGTCCGAATGAGGGAATGAGGTCTGGTAAATAGAGTTTGGTTATTGTCTTGGCTCTATTGCACCCAACTGTCTTAGATAGAGCGAGATTGTGCGTTTGAGTGTTTGTGTGTTCGTGTGTGTTTTTCCCCGGCACATGTCGGGGAAAAGGGGAGGGGGGAGGCCGGGCTTGTGTCGTCGATGGCCCTGTCACTGTCATATCCATTCTCATTACGCCGTGACATTCAGGTGCACGCTCGCACACGCGTCCGCTGGCTGAATGTCAGGCCGTAATGAAAGTGGATATGAGCGAGACAGGTAATTCACTGTCGAACCTCTAAAGACATTTGAAGAGAAGTGGGTCGGCGTCATTGTGTTGGGTTTGTGTTGATTTGTGCGTTGCATTATTCACTCCAGTTGTAAAGACTCATTTAGCCCTCAGCTCCGCCTGTGCAGCGTTCCATCAACAGCTTTTTTACATTTTTTTTTTCCACATGACACTTAGAGGAACACTCGCACGTTTTGCTGCCCTCGCCCTCGCCCTCGCCCTCGCCACGGACGCACAACCGCTGGAGCACATTGAGACAAAGGGCTTGAGTAGAGCATGAAAGAGAGAGCGGTGTGTTGAAGTAGCAAACAAACACAACCTTCAACTGTGCTGAAGAGAAGCGACGATACGGACAAAAACATTAGATTAGATTAATCAAGGGATGATGTCAGACAACGTATATGAACTGGATGATCCCAAGATGGATTAATATCAGGAACCAGGGTCTGAATAAAGTTCTGGGATACCCCCAAAAAACGTCCTGGTTGGCTAAACTCCAGATAATGTCCGATAAATGAAGGTCTGGAGATTTTCTGGAGTTTTTCCTTCGCATACGAAGAAGATTGTCCGGCTCCGAAACGTTCACTACAACAGGAATATGTCCTCGTCTTTCCAAGTTGACGTCAGCGTCTCCTTCGCCCACGAGACATTTATATTCTTCCACTTTCACGTCAGTCACGTGTTACAAGCTGTGAACTCTGGACTCACTCTACATTTTCTGGACATTCTTGACTTGGGACGTTTGCGTTCTCGCGTGCAGTCCCTCTGGAACATTTTCCGGAAAAACGTCTGTACTGCAGTTCACAGAGCAGTTTGTGAATCTCTCCCTGTTTTTCCGGCGTGTTGTTGTTGGAACATTAGGTCAAAGCAACGTGCTCAGAGAACTCCCGCCGCTAACAGAGCCTCCTGCTGTCCCGTTAGTTAGCGGAAGACGACATGGTTTGACATTTAAAGGCTGCGTGAGTGGTAAATGAACGAGACGGAGAAGGTTCACAGCACATAAACTCTCCTGAAAGCCGTGTGAGATTGATTTTCAAGGTAAACCGACTGGAGCTTATAAGTTCAGTTTGTGTGAGTGCTTCTAAACATCTTGGGAAAGACGGGAAGTGATGTGTGAGGCTCTCTTCGTGGTTGTGGGCGAGATTTCGGCCTCGGGGAGCACGGCAGCGTTTATTGGCTGAGTGCACTCTCGTGGTTACGTCGGTGGCAAGTCTGGAACTTCTGCAAAAGTTTGTGTGGACGAGGTCAAACCGGAGCCCGAAGCAGGTGCTGAGGTTTTTTTCTATTTTTGCCAACAAGCTGTAATTACATCATTATAAGGTTTGGATATCGTAATTACACCCGGAGCTTATTGCTACGTCTGCGGTGTCATACTGAGACCACAGGTTGTCATGACATCGTGTACATCTGTCAATCACAGGCGGAGTGTGACACCAGGACATTAAAGCATCACCATGAAACTTCTTAACCTTAAATCAGCTGAACAGGGAGAATGTTTCCTCTTTCACTCCTGTGAGAAGTGAGGAATAGACTTTAATCATGTTCCTATATTGGTCTTCAATGATGTATTTATATATTGATTAGTTAAGAACCATTCACTGTATCTAAGGTTGCTTTATAGAGTTAAAATAAAACAAATAAAACAAACCAAGTCCAGAAAATAATAGTAGAAATGCTCAGGATAATGGAGTTACTGCACTTAATAATATCATCGTATGTGTGTGTATATGATTTAAACACTAATCTAATCAAAGGTGGGTTGACGTGAGGCTCTAGAGGGCGCTGTTGCTCACTGATGCATTAGAATGTCAAATCCCAATATGCAGAAGTTTTAAAGAAATCCAACAGAAGTTTTCCAGAGGGTCAGTCGACCTGTTAAATGATGAAAAAACACCGACGTTAATAAGTTTATATGAGGTGAAGTTGTGAATCTGCAAACAGAAATAACTTTTAACTCCCGTAGAAACGTCTCCTGATGAGACTTTACTTTGTTGAGAAGTGAAAGCTGTGCAGCTCTGGTGAGACGCTGTCTGCAGATAAAGAAATTAATGGACGCTTCGCCACCGACACAGAGTTAATGGCATGTTATTATTACAATATATGAAACCAGAGACTATTTAAGACGAAACAGGAGCAACAGCTTTTACGAGTGTAAATTATCAGTCCTCCGCTGAATGACACCATTACTGTTATTGTTGAATTCCGTGTATTTTTAGGTGTTAACAACGTGCAGGAGACTCGTGAAATACTCGGAGAGGTAGAGCCATCACATCGCCCCCTGCTGTTTTCGTTCAACAGTGGCCAATTGAAAACAAATCAGCTGGGTTACAGATTTAGTTTTAACACAACATGAGGTATAATTGAAGAGCAGCAGGATTTTTCACAGACGCCCATCGACAACAAACACCGATAAAACATCCGCGGCTCCTCGAGCGCTTGGAAAACAAAGAGATTCGTGGATGATGACAATTTGAGAAGGTCTCAACACAATGTTCGATTTAAAAGAATAAATCTGAAATTGTAAATGATGTAAAAAATTATGCAGGTTTTTAAAACGTAGGAGATTTCTATCTGTTTACGGGGCAAACAAATAAATCAATGTTTTAATGAGGACTGATTATACTAATCATCTCACAGTGTTAAAGAGATTGAAAAATAATTCCTGGATCAAGATGTAATGGCTTCTTTCCTGACTCTTCTTTCCTGTGTCTCCTTCACAATAACACTCCACCCTGTGTTCTCCGGGGTTGGAAGCTTTTATTGTGAAGCAGCAGCAGTTAAAGTCTGTATAATAATCCTGCAGCACTAACGATGATTACAGAATATAAATATATCTGGTGTCAATTTGGATGTAAACACTTTTTAAAATGACATCTAGTTCAATGTCGTCGTTGGATTGATGTGAAAACTCAAAAAGCAGCTCAGTGAAAATTTGTTTTTTTCTTGGTCAGTGATGTTTCTTTATCACGCAGCGTCTGATTTATGAAAGTTCAAGCTGTTACTAATCTGTGATGAATTATTAAAAATCCCCCCTCCGGTGAAATCAATGGCGGTTTGTTTCTTTGAGTGAAACCAACAGACGGCTGGAGTCGCCGCTCGTCTTCTCATCATCTCAGGCCAAAGTTGAGCCTGAGAAAATCCAACGTGCTGCTTTAAAGGTTTTAAGGTAGAACCGGCATCAGCGGGCGCAGGGGGGGCCCCTCGTCCTCGGCCCCTCTCCCAGGGCAGGACTCTCATTCTGGGGCTGAATTTCCCCCGGCTCGCTGGGTGTCAGCTGGAGTAATGAGATATTTAGCAGAGGCGGGATAGGGAGCTCCCGTCTCGGGGGGAATCGAGCGGCGAGGCCCCCGAACTGACACTCCCTCCGAAATGCAATTCTCCCGTCGTCTCCTTTATCTGTCAGCGGTCGGAGTAAAGAGGGAAGATGACTGGTGGAGAGACGCAGTAAATACGGCCCAGGCGTCGCCAGACAGGAGACACGCTCATTCGGCTGATAGAGTCGAGCCCCGGCCCCACAGAGGAGGGGTCGTCTGGTCGCACACACACACACAGACACACACTGTGAAAAACACACAACCTGCCAGGATGTTGTCGTTTTTTTTTACTCCCTTTATTTTTCATCTTATTGCATATTTACTTCCCTGACTGGGAATGTAATATTTAACTATTATCCGAATGTGTAAGACTCATCTGGATCGCCCCCTGGTGGCTGGATGCGGTATAAATGACCTACACTGCAGCCAGCCACCAGGGGGCGATCAAGATGATTTGGCTTCACTTTTACCATCACGTCGTCCATCTTTATTTTCAGCCTGTGTCCTAAAACCAGCTGATAGAAGATATCACACGTTTGTTCTACGTAATGATCACATACGACACACACATGCATGCAGACACATTAACTTCACACACACACACTTGACACACACTCGAGTTCTGACTGTGCCGTTTTCCACCTGTAAAATAAACCCCCGTCTCTCCGCTGCCGAGGGGATCGAGTCTCGAACTAAACGTCTCAATCAAAAGCTTTTTATCCTCCTGTGGCCGATCGCCTTTGTTTCACACAGATTTGCCGCTAGTTAGGCTTTGATTGCAGAGAGTGAGTAACGCTGAGGTGTGATAGATTGTGACGCAGCGCCTCGGCTTCGCTGTGCTTCTGCTGCTGCAGCTTCAATCAGGTGCATTGTGGGATTTTTTTATTTTTTTTACGTTATAGTTGTCAGTACGAGTGTGTATTAGATGTTTGATATGTTACTCACCTCCACACACACACACACACACACACACTCGATTAAATACACTTTTTATAATTGTACAGATCTCAAAATCTTCCTCTTACCCTCTCAACCTCTTCTTCAGCCCTCCCAGTCACTTTATCTAATTTTCTCTCTCTCTCTCGCTCACACACACACACACACACACACACACACACACCAAGTCTTTCTTCGTACGAGGTGATGAAATAGTTGGAGAACACAGGAAATCTGTTTCTGGTGAAACCATTCTGGACTCGGAGATAACTGAGCCCTTGTGGGGGGAAGACGAACGCCCCACTGGATTTAGAGTCAAGTTTCCTTTGTGACTCCGTGTGTGTGTGTCCCGTGTCAGCGAGTGTGTGTGTGTGTGTGTGTGTGTGTGTGTGTGTGTGTGTGTGTGTGGTTTTAATTGAAAATAGATTATTTTTTCTTTACTTTTTTGCTGATGCACAGTTTTTTTTAAATGAAAATTTGTGTTGATTGGTCTTTGTGGAATCAGTTTTCTAAGTCCTTCTGGGTGTGTGTGTGTGTGTGTGTGTGTGTCATCATAGAAACGTCCCATATAGAAAATTGCTTGACTTTATAATAAGGATACAGAATATGAATCATTATCATTTAATTATTTGCAGCCTTTATTTTGACCAAGTTTCAAGTTCCATAACTATGTCTTGTGTTTTCTTCTCTTCCTCTTCCTCTCCTCCTCCTCTTCCTCCCCCCACAGGGCTGCTCGTCTCCCATCGTGGTGAAGTTCGCCGACACGCAGAAGGACAAGGAGCAGCGGCGTCTGCAGCAGCAGCTGGCGCAGCAGATGCAGCAGCTCAACAGTGCGACCACCTGGGGGAGCCTGACCGGCCTGGGGGGCCTCACCCCGCAGTATCTGGCTGTAAGGAGAGCCGCCGCGTCGCCCACCATCATCACCACCTCCTCCGCCCCTTACTGCAGCCCCTTGGCCAACGCCGCCGCAGTCAGTGCCCCAAACCAAAAACATTCAACTTGAAAAAGTCCCAGAACACCTCTTTTTTCCTCCCCCTCTTTCTTTTGTTCTCTGATTTCTGCCACTGTTCCCTCCCCTCCATCCTCCCCCTGAGAGGGTGTCGTGGGGAAATGAGGTCTCTGAAGACAAAGATATGTCTCGATGATTTACCACCAGGGAAAAATGTACACTTAAATTCTCCTTGAAAAGTCAAAGTGAAGTCAGCTTCAAGAATTATACATCCCGTCAAATGTTTCTGCAGAAAGAACAAGAAATGGCATTAACTGATTATACTCCTGATTCTTTTTTAAATACTGAAATAATGTAAATATTAAAAATACTACTTAGGGAGCTTTTTATATCAAGATCAGAAATAATTGTGACCGCAAAGGAACTATTTATTCAACTTTATAGAACTATTTCTAACATGAAAAAGTGTCTTTTGAACAAGGGAGTATATAGAATACTTCCTGGAAATGTTAAACATATTTCAATTGTTCTTTAGTATTTTTATTTTTACAGTGACAGGACATTTAATTTTTTAATATTTAACAAAACCACAATTCATATACTATATCTCTAAATTAATTAATCGTTTAGTTTATTTTTTCTTAATATTATTGTTTTATTTTTACTATATCATAGCTTAAGGTAATTCCTTCAAATAAATCATTTAAAATCCCATTAGATAGACTGAAAAATATTTTTGTACAAAGTTAATATTTAGTTTTCTGAGATTGTGAATGCTTAACATTTGGTGGCACGCCGATGGAAACACGGCAGTTATCAGCCTGTTTTCAGAGTAATTTTCCAATAGCAGCTATAATTGTGATAAATTCTCGGGGCTTCTTGTGGAATCACACAGAAAGGTATTTGTCTGGGCGACGCTCGGGGCCCCCGGGACTCCACAAATCCCCAATTTGCGAGCGGCTGCAGCAGAAGCTCGACTGGTAATTTGTTTGATTGGGAACTTACTGGGTTTCTTTGTTTCTCAGACGCTCCATTCTCCCCTCCCACCGCTCCACAGTCCTCAGCCTTTTCAGGACTCGTCTCAGAGATTTTGGCTCCAACACTCGACTCATCGCTCTTCAGCTTCTAAATTAAGCTTTTAAAATAAACGTCTCAAAAAGGCTGCAGGATTTTATTTTTTTTTATTTTTTATCCAAACTGCAATTTGCACCTGTCTTGTCAGCAGAGCTCAGACAAACGTCCCGTCTTCACTGGATATTGATTTGTCTTTTTTACGGGTTACAATTAATAATAATAATAATGAGATAACAAAAAAAAAAAAGTGTTTCGTGAATCCTAGAATTTTTCAGTCCTCTATTCTGGAGGAGAAAGAAAAAAGCAGAAACTCGCCGGCACACACCAGGAAACAAGATGTTAATTTGCTGTTAATTTGAGTCTTTGAAGGATGAAGTTTTTTGACGGCATCAGTATTCCACTTTTGTTTTGGAATCTAATTAGTCGGTTAGATTATAGCTTTCATGCTCAACTTGTCTGGAAGAATCACGGTGGAACACAAACAGCGTTCGCTTAGAGGAGAGATCAAACTACATTAGCAGCTCATTTACTCATCGAGCGCTGATGCAAAAACCACATCGCTAAACCCGCTCATTACGAGTTTAGCTTTCCCGGCGTAGCGTCGCATAGACACGTGTAAAAGCTTCCTCTTCCCACTCAGCTCGCTGTGTTTCTCCTTTTTTCCCTTTTTATCCGGCCTCGTCGCTCATCTCCTCTTCTTTCTCTCTTCTCTTTCTCCATCAGTTGCTCCAGCAGGCAACCTCCTCCGGTAACCTGGGAGCCTTCAGCGGGATCCAGCAGATGGCCGGTGAGTGCAAATACAAAAAGAAATCGGTCGATGAACTCCCCTGGAATCACGATCCACTGTGGCAGTCCGCTCTTTGTTGCACCTCTCGTGTTATTTCTTTATTTTCTCCAGACTTCTAAAAAAAAAAAAAAAGAAGAGGGGCAAAGAGCATAACAGATGAACTCGCGTGGTGGAGTAGAGAGAGAGAGAGAGAGAGATCTTTGCCCTCAAGATTTATTAACTGTTGCTAAGATTTATCTTGATCTTTTAATGAGGCCAGACAAGAGCGGTGCCCTGGGCGTGTAACAGTAACACCGAGGCTTTGTCAGGGATAGATGAATCACAGCGAGGAGGAAAAGTAAAGGCGCCGGAGAAAATGGTTTAAAAAAAGTGGCTCTGTTGTGGTGGAGACGTTGCACTGCGGGCTGGCGCCATCTACTGTTCTGTTTCTGCGAGGGGGTGGGGGGGGTCTCTGATCTGTCGGCTCTTCTCCTTTGTATCTGCAGGTATCAAATGAAATTAGGCTTATTGTTAAAATGTAGGGAGGACAAAAACAGGCATGTACAAACATACTGTACAAGACGTGAGGAGACAGACTCAGGGTTCCTGCAGGTGAGGTTTAAGACCAATGTCAAGTACGACAGATATGAAGGAATATCAAAATGGAAAGGAGCAAAAGGCAAAACATAAGCTTTTGTTTAGTTTCCCAAGTTTGTCAGATTCTCTGTGTTTATATGACGTATGAATCTGGACATGTTTGTGTCCATAACAGAATTTAAGCTTCCCCATTACTTCGGATGTTGGCCCATTCTTTTTCTGTAAATTCTGAAATCTGCTCCCTGTTCAGTTTACAGGGAGCTAATAGCTTGGAATTATTAAAGAGAGAGTACTCTTGCATTTCGAGGGCTTAACATTTTTAATTTTTAACAAACTCTGAATTCAATTTCAGCCATTTTAGGGCAGCAAGGCTCGAGTTTAAAACCCCAAAATTAAAGGATAAAATAAAAAAGTTTTCTTTCTAAATGGGTTGAATAGGAAATAGGACACAAGGAAATAGGAAAGCGAGTGTTGAGGGACAGTGGGAATCTCTGAGGTGAAGCTGATGCAATAAAAAATGCATATTGTTTTAACCCAGTTCTGTATTAACTTGAGCCCCGAGCGCCTCCCACTAAACACAGGATCAAAAACTGTCTTTAAGAAATACAATTCAAATTCATTTAAGACTTTCAGGGACCTCCCTCTCTCTCTCTCTCTCTCTCTCTCTCTCTCTCTCTCTCTCTCTCTCTCTCTCCCCTCCTTCGCCTGTTCCCATCCCTCTTTAGCTTTTCTCTGTCTGGGAAACGATAACTGATCTGAGCGTGATGGGAGTTTGTGGCGAGCCTCGTCTGGTTGTCTTGTGTCGCGTCCCCTCGAGTTTCAAGGCCTTTCACTTTCCCCTGTGGCTGTTTTTTAAGGTTTTTCTCCACCTTATCCTGTCAAATAAATAGTTAAGATTAGATTTGGTGGGTAACGGCTCCTGAATCCGGAGATCTGCTCGTCCTCCCATCTGCGAGAGGTGGCGAGCAGCGACGGAGGGAGAGCGAGCGAGCATTAGTGATTGGCAGGAGATGTGAGGCAGCTGAATGACATCTGGTCCCAGTCTTTAACACGAGGAGCCGCCGAGCCGAGAGGCTTCAATTACACCAATGAGCATTCAATTAGACGCAGCCAACGCCAGCCTGGTGCAGCCCGGCGCCGCCATACAGGCTGCACACACACACACACACACACAACCACACACACACGCCTCCTCGCACACGTATGTACTCACAGTGTCTCACACACCATCTGCACAGCCCGGATACTCTGATGTGGGAAGTAGATTGTATTTGTCTCATTCTGTTTCTCTGCCTTCTCTCACTCTCTCACTCTTCTTCTTCTTCTTCTCCTCTCGGCCTCATCTCTTCTTTATTCCCCTCTAACCCAGTTATTTTTATCTCCTGCCTGCTCCTCTTCTCCTTATAACTGTCTGGAAAATGTATGTTCAATGAGGGAGATAGCCTTTGACAAATGCATGTAAGAATTGGTGTCGAGCTGCTTTGAGAGATGGGGGGGAGGAGAAAAAAAGAGGTTGCATGGAGAGAGACGGAGAGAGAGAGAGAGCTGCGAAGTCGTCTTTGCCATCCGTCTGTGGAGGGGAAAAGAAAAGAATTGGAAGAGTTTGGGAACTGGAAGAAAGGAAAGAAATGTAAGAGACAAACTTGGAATGAAAGAAAGGAAGTAGAAATTAAGGAGGGACAAGCAATTAAGATACGGGAAATTGGAAAAAAGGATAAAGGACAGAAAAAACGGATAGAAAAGTCGTCGGAGGGCAAGAAAAGGAAATGAGGATGAAGTGGGGATGTTGATAAAGGGAGCGAGGGAGGGAAGAAAAGAAAGGACAATTAATTAAAGGTATATAAAAATACAAAAGGAAGGAGAGCAAAGGAATGAAAAAGAGTGACATAACATAAAATGAGTAAAAGGAAAGGCAGAAGAGGAGAAAGGAACAAGAGATGAAAGAGAAAGGAAGAGTGAAAAAGGAGGGAATGATAAAGTGGGAACGGGACAGGAAAAGAAAAGAGGAGGGGAAAGACAGTGAGGAAAAGGACGGGGAAGAGAGGAAGAGGGAGGAATGGTTAAAAAGAAAAGAGGCAAACAGAAAAATGGGGAAGCTGAGGTGAAGGAAGTGAACCTTCACCCTCCGCTACTTGTTTACACTTGAAAAACACTGAAGTGCTTTTAAAGCGTGAGCGTGGGCCGATCCGAGCCTCTGCGGCCAAATCCGCCCAATCAGCGGCTTTTTTCCGAAGCGGCGGAGTGGAAAAGGCCAGTGAAATTCAAATCTCCTTTACGTTCTTATAAAAGGAGCCGTGAAGAAGAGGAGCTCTCGTAAAAAAAACAGGCGTCTTCTCTCTGTGAAAATCTGCTTCACGGTGTCGGCAGCTCAGGGGGAAAAACACACAAAAGTCTGAATTAGTGCGAGATGACGAGAGAGAGAGACGAGCGGCACACAAACAGAAATCCATTCTAGCTTTTTTTGGGGGCGTATCACAGGAAAATTGGAGAAAATGGCTTTGAAAACCAGATTGGTTTTGGTTTCGTACAGTAACTGCGGAGTCACAGTCAGGTGTTCACGCTCGTTACCGCACACACACACACACACACACACACACACACACACACACACACGTCTCACCTCCTGCAGCAGCTCGACTCCAAACACCTCAAGAGGAGAAAAGATGGTTTAGACGCTGGCAGTCGTCTCTGTTTTGATTTAATTTGCCGGTCGGTGCTGTGGTGAACCAGGCGTGTGTTGTGATTGGCTGCGGCCGTCAGCCTGGTCGTCTGGGTTCAGGAAAATCTGTGTTTGGATGTGACGACCACGGAGTCGGACGAGATGGATTCTTCTTCCTGGTGTCTTGTTCGTGTGTGTGTGTATGTGTGTGTGTGTGTGTGTGTGTACTCCCATGATACTGTATATACATCCAAACTGTATATACGACACATATACCCCACATTGACAGTGTCCACCCTTATAACCTGTTCTCTAACAAACTCATGAGTCAGAGGAAGCTGCTGAGGCCTCGAACACACACACACACACACACACACACACACACACACACACACACACACACAGACACACACACAGTGCCACAGAGTGTGACATCACAACGAGAGCCTGACTGAATAGAAAGCTGATATGGATTATTGTGGTCAATGTAATTTTTTCGATAGTGAGGTTTATTGATCCTCTGCAAAATATCAAGTTGGTAAAATGAAAAAAGGTAAAAAACGTAAAAAACCTGAGGCTCCATTTTAAAGCAACACTATAGCTGTGTCCAAATTCAGGGGGACACAGCCGGAGTGGCGTTCATGCAACCGACATGACACGACCTGGCCTACAGGGCACACCTACGGCTGCAGGGGGCGCTGTTGCTCGGATAGAAGTTACATAGTGTTGCTTTAACATATCGATGTTAACCTCAAAAAGTCTCAGTCAGGCTCTACTCATGACCCAGTAGTTGTCTTTATTTACTTTTACAAACTCAGCTCAGTAACAAAGGAGCAGAGAAGTTGTATTTTTTTTTTTTTCAGCCTAAACTAAAACTAAATTGTTGAGTCTATTTCTGCCTCAGAGGAGAAAAACCTGAAAACTCCAACAGCTGCTTCCACTGATCTAAACTCATCTGGGACTTATTAGTGGAATCAGCTATTGTGGTGTTTGCCCCCCCCCACACACACACACACACACACACACACACACACACACACACACACCCAGTCTGAGCTCAGAGCAGCAGGATCATTTCCAGGAACACACACGATCACACACTGTTATTCTTGTTCGCCTCCGGACACCAAGCAGCCAACTCATGTTCAGTGACTGTCCCGCGCCGCCAGGTGAGCGGGCCGCGCCTCAGCCTCGCTCCCCAGGTTTGACACCACCCTCTCTGGCTCCTCTCTCCAGGTATGAGTGCTCTGCAGTTGCAGAACCTGGCCACTTTAGCGGCGGCAGCGGCGGCGGCCCAAAACTCAGCCAGCCCCTCCGCCGCAAACCCCCTGTCCTCCAACGCCGCCTCCCTGGGAGCGTTGACCAGCCCAGGTAACGCCGCAGCCTCTCGGGTTGGGGGGCTCCGACGCCGGGGGAGGGGAGGGGGGCCCCAATGCCTGCCTTACGTTCTCCGCTCTCCACCGTTGCCATCACCAGTGTTGTCGCCCCACTGTGATCCCGGCACCATCACCGAAACCATCAACCGAAACATAACCATCATCATTGTTCAGATCCCCGTCCGTGTTGTCGACCCTCTCTCTCTGGTGTGTGTGTGTGTGTGTGTGTGTGTGTGTGTGTGTGTCCACCTCCATCTCACAAGATCACACCATGCTGTGTTGTTGACGCGCCGCCTTCCTGCGTCCCACAAGTCACTTCCTCACCACGTGGCCCAACGACCACGCCATCCCGTGATACACGCACTGTCCATGTGTGCGCGTGTGCATGTATGTGCGTTCTGTGCTTCAATGTCAGAATTGTACGACTTCTTGTTGTTGTTGTTGTTTCACAGCAGACTGGGTTTGTGTGTGTGTGTGTGTGTGTGTGTGTGTGTGTGTGTTTGTGTCTCTGCTCATGGCTGTGTGGGGGAGGATGTCAAAACTCGATTCAGGTTAAACAACGCCACCTTCAGATTTCTCTCCCTCCTTTTTCTCCCGCTCCGTCTCATCCTCTTCTCTCCTCCTCCTCCTCCTCCCCCTCCTCCTCTTCTCTCCTCCTCCTCCTCCTCCTCCTCCCCCCCTCCTCCTCCTCTTCTCTCCTCCTCCTCTCTTCTCCTCATGTTCCCTCTCGTTGCCCTCGTCTTTTGCTGCTGCCCTCCTTTTGACAAGCTCCCTGTTTCTGCTCCATCATTCTCCCCTTTCATGTCGGCTCGGCCTCGCTCCAGCAGCCGTGGCTCTGCCGTCTCTTTTGGAGCGCACTCCCAACAGAGCATGAATATGAAGAGCACCTCCCCTCCTCCTTCACACACACACACACACACACACACACACACACACACACACACACCTCCTCCACGTTAATGCTTGCGCCGCTTCCATCCCGGCTCTCGGCTCTCGTCTCTTCCTCTCCTCGCTTTCATCCCAGCTTCTCTCTCTCTCTCTTCTCTCATCCTCTCTTTGTGACTCTGAATATCAGTCCCACCTTGAATGGTTTCGCTCTCAGGTTGAGCCGCTCGCTGTGAATGAGCGGCGCTTTACTTGCATGTGTCAACGAGACTGAAAAACGCCACACGGGTTTGACGCGTGTGGACGGGTCTGCATGGAGACAGAGCGGCGTTTCGGTTCTCACTTTGTCTCGTGGCAATCCTGCTTTGTTCGCATCTTCACTTTGACGAGGCGCTAGAAGAGTATTTTTAGGTTTTCGAGCTCCACGCACCATCCTCCGCACCATTTCACCCACCACCTCTGACATCATGTACAGTACACGTGTCCCAGTGGTGTGTTCAGGTGTATGTGTGAGTTTGTCTGTGGTGTGTTTGAGGCCTTGTCTACACTACTGCGGATATTTTCCCTTCGGTTTTTTAAAATCTCTGTCCACACTACCTCTTGTTTTACAAAATATATCTGCAGACAAAAACAACTACAAACACTAAAATAAGCACGTCGGGGCCAGTAGGTGGCGATAAAGGCTACAGCCATACTAAGCACTTTATAATTTTGAATCCCCGTCTATACTAGCAAGCCTGATCACATGACCTCTGCATGAATGTGCCGGTGTACACAGGAAGTGATGCACGTCTCGCAAAACATGGGAGTTGTTCGCAGATTGCACGAGTAGTAGCTCGTCTCCTGCACGTGTAAAACTTTGGCCGCGTTTGTAAAAATCTCTGTTTTTGGAACTTGAAATGTGGACGAGAGGCTCAAACAGGAAAAACTTTGATTTGCAAAATATCCGCGTTAGTGTGGACAAGGCGTTTGTGTCGAGGACGTTTTGCAGCTGTAAACATTTTTCAAGTGGTTTATTTGTGAGCATAAAAAGTCTCTTCAGATTGTGCTCTTGCTTTTCTGTGCATCCGTCTGTTTTTGTTTGCGGCTGGTCCTTGTGGATTTTTTTTTTTTTCTTCTTAATGCCATTGCAGCCTCACCTTGAATGCAGCGATCCTCTGCTTTACCAGCTTCAGTGAACAAACCATACAGAGCTCTATCTTTTAAAGTGTGGGTTGTGAGGTTTTCAAATGCAGGGTCAAGTTGCTGCAGCTTGTTACATCGATATAAAAAGGTGCTACTTGTAATATTCTTAAACGTCTGCGTGCTGTCAAATCCGCAGAGACACTCTGGTGCAGATCCGTGAAAAAGAATGAGACCACTGCGGAGAAAACTGGTTCAGCTCAAGTGTTCTCGTCAAGAAGATGTTTCTCCGTTCACACCGGCTCCACTCGAACCTCCACTCGCTCTCGCTCAGAAAGCTTCAGCTCTCATCGCACTGGAGGAATATTTCATCTGTGTCTGCAAAGAAATGTCACCACACAAACCTTGCAAATGAGGAAATGTGATATTCAACAACTTAGGCCTGAACAACTGAGTTTAAACATTTTTAATGTAAGTTTTCAATCTGCACGTGGAATCGGATTTTGTCCTTAGTTTGACATTTACATTTCTTGAAGTGGTTCCTCTGTCCTCTAATTTGGTTAGAACGTCATGGCCAGACTTTCAATAATCTGGAAAATAATTAAAAGCAATGATTGGATCCTTCAAAATAAATTAAAAAATCTATTTAGGAAATTGGTGAACTCAACCCAGAAGTCCCTGAAAGCAGATTCTGTTTGTATTTCCTGATGATGCGACCTCCTTCACTTCTCAATCCTCCCTCACTTCTCAACCCTCCCTCAGTTCTCAATCCTCCCTCACTTCTCAATCCTCCCTCACTTCTCAATCCTCCCTCACTTCTCAATCCTCCCTCACTTCTCAATCCTCCCTCAGTTATCAATCCTCCCTCACTTCTCAATCCTCCCTCACTTCTCAATCCTCCCTCAGTTTCCTCTCTGATCCTGAAGAGATTGTTTCCCACATGTGACAAGTGACAACATGACCTCCTCAGTTTTCTCAGCAGTGGTTTCAGATGTTTTCAGTCATATAATAAATGTTCCATGTGTAGCACCCTCTGCATAAATCCTACAAAGCTGCACAAGTTATTAATTTGTATGTGATAAGAAACCTTCACCTCTTCGTCCTTGTTGAGGTTTGTTCATTGCCTTTATAAGACGTCTGCTTCTTTGTCTCCTCCTCTCCCTCTTTACCTCCGTCCTCATCCCTCTCCTCTCTTTTCACTCTCTTCACCCTGGCCTCCTCCATCCTTCCTTCCTTCCTCCCTCCTCACCCCTCTTTTCCCGCAGTTGCGGGCACAACAGCCAGCTCCAACGCCAGCGCCATGAACTCTCTGACCTCTCTGGGCACCCTGCAGGGCCTGGCAGGCGCAACCGTCGGCCTGAACAACATTAATGCACTAGCAGGTAGCGTCAACAGTGAGTATTCATCTTCTCATCAGCCACTCCACCTCCACCAACACCCCCCCGCTGCGACCACGCACACCCATCTGCAGCCTCATCACCACAACCTGCGAGTCGACACAGAGAGACGCACTGTTACACACACACAACACGCCCATCGGTAGAGTTTGACTCTTATGGATTTTCATGTCATGTCATTTTATTTTTGAAATGATAAACAATTTCTCATATTTAACGTGTAATTTGTTGACAAATTTAAGGAAAGGAGAAATTTAACTTTACTTCTCAATATGAACTGAAAATCCACGAAGTCGTCAAACTCTGTCAGCGCCTGAACAAAGAAATTGGACATCAACTTTGAATTTATGGAGATTTAAATGAGTCGGTTACACATTAAAGTCCATAATTTACCAAGTGAAAGAAAACTTGTGAACAAAGAAAGTTCAAATAGAAGAAAAGTAATAAGAGAACGAGAAAAACCGACTCCCGTCATCTCTCTGTGTCGCTCGTGAATAAACTGTCCTCACTCTCAGTGACGCTGCCTCACTCATTCATCTGGACACAGATATTTCATCCATCCACTCATCCATCTTCCATCCATCTTCCATCCATCTTCCATCCATCTTCCATCCATCTTCCATCCATCCTCCATCTATCTCTCCATCCGCTCCCTGGTTGTGTCCTGGGGTTGTGCTTGCTGTACGAGTGCTGGTGTGCTGTCCCGGTAGAGGTGGCGTCGTGCCGCTGTCGCCTCACGCCACCGTCTGTGTGCGACCGTGTTGTAGCTGTTTCACATCCTGTTGGTTTGTTCGTGTCGCTGTTGTGCTTTCTGTTATTTTCAACGTTTCAATGGGCACAGAAGACAAAACTCCAACTTTAATTTGTTTTGAAATAAACTCTTTACTGCTACGGGAATGTTACAATTTAAAAAGACAAAAATTGACCAATTCCTAGCAAAAAATAGTTGTGTAGCAAACTTGTCACTGAGTAGAGTGCATACGTCCACTAAGGTCAAACTTTAATTCAATCAAGGTGCACATTTCACACACTGATAGATATTAATACCTTGAATATACCGGATTTTAAAGTGATAAAAAACATTCCCTTTTTTCCACACCTCAAAATTTCAATGGGTTATTTCTTGGCTCACGTTCCAACCGAGTCCCGTGGAAATCCGTCCCGTAGTCTTTGCATAATCAAGCTGACAAACTAACAAACAGTAAAAAACATTAAATTTGACCTTTATGCTAGAATAAAAAAAATAAAATGCCAAAACCTTACAGCAGTTGACATTTTCCACGCTCGGTAAATATTACATTTGTTCTTACTGGAAAATCTTTGTTCTCGGAAAAAGGTAGCAAAGGATATTACTGGGAAACTCAGTGTTTAAAATCCAGTGGAATGACTTTTAAATGTTTTTTTTAAAGTTTACCAGTTGCTTTAAAAGTCTGGTCGCAGTGTGTGAGTGTGTGTGTGTCTCTGTGTGTGTGTGTGTCTGTGTGTGTCTGTGTGTGTGGATCGTGTCCTGCCTTTGACCTCTGGGGAGACGAGGCTAGGATCTTAATCAGCGCTGTTATGACAGCACAGATCCTGTACTACCGGCCTCTTCCACCACATTATTCTCCTCTGACCTTTACCGCTCCTTGGCTCGAGTCGCCGTATCCGTGTGTAAATCATATATACGCGTCTACACGGGCGCACACGCGGGAAAACACGGGAACATGGGACGCACACGCATGCTCGTTCCCTTCAGTCGGAACAGGTCTCTTTCGTTTTGCATCCCATTTCGTCCCCCTGCTAACCTCCCTCTCCCCCCCCCTCCCCTTCCCCCCGCCGACCGCCCTCATTTAAACACATCTAGGCTTTAATTGAATTGCAAAGGTCACCGGTGCAATTATTCCTGAATAAATGAGTGACCTATAATGCAGAGCTCGGCGGTGGTAATTTATTTCACTGTGTCTGACGGCGAGGCGACAGGACGCCGAGCCAATGTCAGACCCCCTCAGACAAGTTGCCCTCCATCGTGATATTAAGCCGTTACAAGCAACTAATGAGTGTTACCGCTGCGTTGCCTTCACTTTTTTTTTTAAAAACGCCCTCTGCTCTGCTCTGCTCCCCCCCCCCTCGCTCGTGCCTGTCTTCTCCCCTGAAAGTGAGACGTCACCGGCTGGAAAAAGCACCGATTATCTAGAGCTCGCCGTCGATGTCTGACGCCGCCGCTCGAGGGATCCGGAGATTAGCGTCGAAAAATAGTAAATCGTGAAGATGGACACTTCCCCTATCGATACCTGCGCAGCTTCAATTCCTGTTTAACTGACAAATCTGGCAGTTTGTCTTTCTCCTTGTCCTTTTAGTGGAGGGACTTTTTGAAACAAATCCCCCCCCCGCCCGCCGCCACGTCTCAGATCAGCTGTGCTCACATTCTGTTCCATCAGTGGCAAATCAGCCGTATTGATTTAGCAATGCAGCTTTATTTGTAAAACACATTTCACTTACAGGCCAATTCAGAGACTCGGTGGAAACTGGCAAAAAACATAAATCACAAGATATCGTACACAAAAGTCAAGAGAAAGAGAATATCATCATTTTTAAACTAAAAAGTTTCGACTCTGAGTTTTGATCCGTGTCCCTGCTCGTCTGTTACAAAGTCTGTTCTCACGCCATCGTTCTTGTGTGTTCACTGTGTATTTGTGTGTGTGTGTGCATGATACGCTGTGTACTTCCTATGTGGAGTACACCTGTGTGCAGCTCTGGCTGTCATCAGCTACACTCATACTGTACTTTACTGTGTGTAAACTAAATACTGTGTGTGTCCTGTGCTATGTTGTGTTATAGACAATTGTATTGATGTGTCTTTTTGTGTGTCGTGTCATGTCATTGTGTACGTTACAGTAAAGTCTGTGTGAGCGTCACTATGTGTGTGTGTGTGTGTGTGTGTGTGTGTGTGTGTGTGTGTGTGGTAACAATTGTGTACGTGTATGTGTGATAAAACACAACCTTCAAATGGAGCGCTAACGAGTAAGTGCACTCTTCTTTCTTTATTGTTGGGTTTTGTGTAAAGTTGCTCAAATGCTCTCAGGTATGGCGGCTCTAAACGGAGGCCTGGGCGGCGCGGGGCTTACCAACGGGACGGCGGGCACCATGGACGCGCTGACGCAGGCTTACTCAGGGATCCAGCAGTACGCCGCCGCAGCCCTGCCCACCCTCTACAGCCAGTCCCTGCTGCAGCAGCAGGGGGCCGCCGGCAGCCAGAAAGAGGGTCAGTAACACGGGGCCGCGCGACCGCTGCTCAGCGGGAGGTCGACTTCACACTGTTTGCAAGAAACACTGAATATAAATGTGCTCAGTGTTTCCTGCAGGATTCGACACCGCGAGACATTGACATGCAGCACGATTATTGTTATTATTGTAATTATGTTATTAATCTTCCGTGTCGTGATTATTTGATAAGCAAACTAATATTTTAATCTTTAAATTTAAGACATTATTGTTTTTAAATACTTGAGGCTCATTTATCTGTTTTTTTTACGGTAAGATGGTTGTTAAGGAAAACGTCCACTTGAGCATAAACGTGCCTTTTAGGTGATTTGCTGAAATCAGGGCTCTGAGATTATTATGATTGTATATTTGAAACCATTTCAATTTCACGTTACTTCTGAAAAACAAACAGTTGTTAAGTTACACTTCAGCCGAGGAATCAAATCAGATCAAACTCCGTGTTTCTTAATAATCCTTCAAATTTCAAGGATTTGCTTTTCTTACCAAATCCCAAATTTACAGTCAATATGAATTAGTTGCAGAATCGCTCTCAGTATTTAACCAAGCTTCTATGAATATTATCAATGTTTTGGTTGATAATTGAACATTGATTTTATTCTTACGATGAAGAGAAAATGTAAAATTGGATCATCCGTGTATCAGCGCTGTTGCAAAGTGGCTCCTTCGCACAGAATCTGACGGCGGAAGTTAAATTTACCCAAAAGCTTTGGACGACAGCTCTGAATACAAACCAGCTGATGAAACGTCTCGTAAATCAAACAGAGCCACATCCTGTTTGTTTGTGCGCCTCTCATCTCGGCTTCCAACAAAGATATATTTGCAAAGATGCTCCGTGTCTTTGACGGTCCATGAGGGGGGGGATCAGAACCCGACGTGACAAATATCCGGCTCCCCCCCCCCCGCAGGCTTCATTTAGCAGCGGAGTCTAATGTCTCTGAGAGATGTGACCTATCGGGATTATCGGGACGTGTGATGGAAGCACGGAGGTCGACCTGCGGCGCCAGAGACTGAATGAATCCAAAGCAGGAGAACAGGGAACCGGCAGATATATAATCGTTCAATGAGAAAGTAAAAAGCTTCCGTCTTTTGTATAATGTTCAGTGCGATTGCAGAATGTTGTTCGAAAGCAATAACAAACTCAAGGTCGTGCAATATTGTGCTAAGCGGCGTTCTTCAGCTCCGTTCCTATGACGACAGCGCACACAATGCAGCGCTCTCCGTCTCCTGCAGCTTTTTTTTTGCTTGAATGAAAAACCGCTCTGACCTGAAACCTGCTCTGCATCTCCTCCTCCTCCTCCTCCTCCTCCTCCTCCTCCTCCTCCTCCTCCTCCTCCCTCCCCCCCACCAGGTCCCGAAGGTGCCAACCTGTTCATCTACCACCTGCCCCAGGAGTTTGGAGACCAGGACATACTGCAGATGTTCATGCCTTTCGGAAACGTGGTCTCTGCCAAAGTCTTCATCGACAAACAGACAAACCTTAGCAAGTGCTTCGGTACGTCTGCAGCCCCCCCCCACACACACACACACATGGGAGACATACACAAACACAAACACACACACGCCTGCAGATATGTGGTCTTTTTCTTTGCTGGTTGTGTGGGAATATGAAAACTTGACTCAGATATTTGTGATTTGATGTCAAACCTCTAATCCCATGTGATGTGAACGTGAGGAGAAACGCTCCTGACAGAAATCAGAGGTGCATTCCGGCTGAAACAGTATTTTTATCGGTCAATAATAATATAATGACAGGATATGATGATTTAAATACCTCAAAAACTGTGTGATGCTTGCTCTTATTTAGTCTAGACACATTCAGACTTTGGCAATTAAGAAAGCATCGTCCCTGAAATGTATAAAAACAATTTGACCAAAGACACAAACTGAAACGAATCAAGCGCAGCAGCAGGAAGGAAGTTGTCAGAAACAGGATCGTGAGGTTTGATGCCAGACGAGAGAGAGAGACGGACAGTTCAGAGTTTGAGATGTTACAGGAGGAAGTGAAGTGTGAGACAACAGAAAAAGAAAACATGGTAGAACTTCACCGTCTGCTCCACAACACTGTGTTCTGACATCCTGACCCTCGGTGGCCCTCGTCAAGTTGTTGGACAAAATGTTTTTTTCGGAGCAGACACTGTGTTTTATGTCCTTTTTGTCATATATAGCTTTTTTAATTCATAGTATTTCTATTTCTGCTTTGCTCTGGACGTGCTTCCTCCGTTTGTTTCACTTTAATGTCGCTTCATTCTGTCGTTGTTTGGTTGCAACAACTCGTGCAGCTTCCTCACGGGAGTCGTTAGGGTTTAATCTTTTCTTATTGTGCGGCAGAGGAGTATTTTAATGTTTCGTAGATGGAAATGTAATCACATCTCGAGACGCAGACAAACACGGTGTGGGTGTCTCGTGTAGCATTTTAACATCAGCTCATTATTACACCTTAATTTTGAAGCAGTATAGCAACTGTAAGTAAAATAGAGCCTTCTCGGAAATGGAGGGACAATTATTCAGAGGAAACAATGAGGATTACGGGAGATGTCTTCATTTTGAGAGATTCTAACATAAATACGAGAGGTTTTGGAAGTTTGAGACTCAGAAAAATCTTGTTTTCTCCTCACAACACATTCATTTGTGTAGTTTTGCTCAGTATTTGATCCCATAGACACAAAGAAAGCTTAATATTGCTGCTTGACATAACAACAAATACATGAAAAGGTCTGTTCTAGGGTGTAAGTTTTAAAACGCCACCTTCAAACAGAAATATACGTGAATACAGCCTCTATCTGCTTAAAAGATAAAAAAACAGCTCAGTCGACCAGAAACTCCAGCGTGCAAATCTGAAAATACACCAACTAATCTTCAACTCTTGAACAGTAATTGAGTAATCGTCTCACTCTTCTCCATTTTTTGTTTCTAACCGTCCACTTTCCTCCGGTGTCTCCGCAGGCTTTGTCAGCTACGACAATCCGGTGTCGGCGCAGGCAGCCATCCAGGCCATGAACGGCTTCCAGATCGGCATGAAGCGGCTGAAGGTGCAGCTGAAACGCTCCAAGAACGACAGCAAACCGTACTGATCTTAGCACTAGGGTCTGTCTGCTCCCCATGTTAGCACTGCTAGGGTAAGTCCCCCCACAAAAAAACAACAAGTGAAAATGGAAAAGAGAAAAAAAACAAAAAAAACAACAACAGCAAACCGAGCCACGACCTCTACACAGGGACTGGGGCGGGTGGGGGGGTGGGGTGGATTGACGGGAGGGACGGGAGGGAGGGGAGGGAGGGGGAGACGACCTCCAACCACCCTGAGGGAGACACGCACGCCTTGTTTATTTTTTATTTTTGAAGATTTTTATGTTAGGTTTCAAGTATTATTATTTATTACAATTTTTTTTTTGACACACATGAACGCTTCCATTACGTCATTACTTTGTGCAGTTTTTTGTTTTTTTTGTTTTTTTACAATGGAAGGAAAAAACCAATATCCTGGGTAGCTTTTGTTAAAAGTTATTTAATATTTTTTTCCTTTCTCAGCGATTATTTATACATTTTTGAGGACGAGTTACAGACAGAACCGACAGACAAAAAGGAGCCATGATGATTTTTTTATTTGAAATCTTTTTTTTTCCTCTCTCTCTCCCTCAATGTGAACCTGAGGCCTGGTGAAAGGTTCTTTTTTTTTTATTAATTTTTTTTGACACACTCGCCGATATGCACATTCGCCCTTTGACCTCCACGGTGTTGGTTTGCAGGCCGCCGCTGCTTCTCTAAAAAAAAAACCTCCACGCCTGCTGGTAACCCGGGAGCAAAGGCTGCAAAATGCTAGTGGCCTCTTTTTACAGCATAGTCGGTGGCACCATCCGCCTGCCATACTATTTACACACCACCTCCACAGTGCGAAAGACAAAAAGAGACACACACACGCACTCGCACACTCCAGCTAGGTCTTATTATTTATGTCAAAATGAGAAAAAGAAAACAGCTTTTTCATTTCTCAGACGATGGATAAAATAATTAGTAACCACTTTTCTGGGTCAGATCACATTGGTCTTTGTTGTGAAATGGATATTAAAGCATGTCGAACATTTTCAACAACATCATCCAGAATTTGATGAAGGCTATAATATTAATCATACTACTAATAAAAGAGTTTATGGGTTAAAGGGGGGGTAACTGGAAAAATACTTGATGTTTGTTGAAAGATTTAAAAAATTCAAAGTACAGAAAGCCACAGGCCTGTAAATTTTATTTGTAAAAAAAGCAGTTCTATTTTTATACAACATTTTTACTGCCTCAGATGGAAAAAAAAAAGGATTTTATTTATTGCCTATCGTTAAGTTATTGGACTCCTATAAAGTATACAGCATCATTAAAGTAGACCCTTGTGGAGAAGTCTCGTGGAATTGGGTTCTCCGGTGTTTTTCCTGTTTTTTCGGTGCAGAAACCACAATCACAACACGCTCCACCGCCATTTGAACCGCAGCCTCCCCCACCCCCCCACCCCTTCTCTGTCATTCATCCATTCAAACACACACACACACACTTACCTGTGCTGTCCATCCATCCATCCATCCCTCTCTTTTCACCCCTCTCTCCCTCGCTCCATCCGTAGTGGGACTTCTTCCTCACTTGTCGAATTTCCACCTTTTTTCCTCACGTTTTTTACTTTTTTTTTTAATTTGCGTGTTTACGTTTTTTGTTTGTTTGTTCGTAGCGCCCCCTACCCTTGCCTTCCTTTCAAAAAAAAATTTAAATAGAAAGGAGTGAATAGACATCGCCCCCCCCCCCTACCCCTCCCAAAAAGATATTACAACTACTTTCTCCCAAATGACAACATCCATCTGGGATCTGATGGATTAAGCTTTGGGTGCTCTCTGTTGTTTGTGTACGTGGGAATGAATGTGTGTTTGCTGTTGCCTATATAGACCTATAACATTAATATCATTTTATATTTACGTAAAAACAACAAAATCTTAAGCTAAAAATTGTCAATGAACTCAGTGAGTGTTGTTGCATTGTTGCTGTTGTTTGTTTGTTGTTGCTGTTTGTTGTTGTTGTTTCTCCTGATTTGATGAAATGCTGTAGTGGTGTGGTGCTCTGGCTCTCTGTGTGTAACTCTCTCCTCTCCCCTGTTTTTTCTTTCCCCCTTTTAGAACAACCCATCTCCATGCCTGTTAGCTCATCGTTTGCCTAGCATGTCTCCGTGGCGTCCAAACACACACACACACAAAAAAAAAACTTTATAAACGAAAACGAAACAAACAAAAAAAATGTCCCCCGCCAAAAACAAAAGTGTCATCGTCCTCCTCCTTCGCCCGTCATTGTTTTTTCTGATGTCTTTTCCGAGCTCACCTGATCATAACCTGGTTCTCCTCCGCCGCCTACTGACCTTTTGAACTTTGAACTTTTTTGGACTTTGATTTTTTTATGATTTTTAATTTTTCTTTTTGTGTGTATTTTTCTTTTTTTTTTGCATGTGACCTCATTTGGATCTGTTTTCCGGGGGTTCAGGAAGGGGAGGAGGGAGGATAAGGGGGAGGGAGGGGAGGGTGAGGAGAAAATGAATCAATGTGAAAAAGATATAAAGCTGCATTCATATGAAAAAACAAAAAAAGACTTGAGATTTTTACGGAAAAACAAATGTTCTTTTTTGGAGAAAAAACAAACAAACGACAACCTGTGGCAAAGTGACTTCCATTCAGTTTGTTTTCTTGCATTTGTTTCTTCTTCTTCTTCTTCTTCTTCTTCTTCTTCTTCTTCTTTATGTCAGTTTTTCTTTTTTTTTTCCTTTTTCTTCTTCATTTAAAGTAAACTTGAAAGTTCACTACAGGAATTGGCGCGTCGCCTTGCTTCTGGCGCCGGGGAAACACAGAGCGCGGGCCAGAAGCAGGCGGCGCCAGTTTCTCTGAGAAATAAGACTACTTCCAAACAGTTTTGAATAAAAACTGTCTGATCAATATTAGACTCTCTCAGAGCTCTCTAATGGTTTTTACATTTTTCAGGCAGTGTAAAGTTTTTTGATAAGGCCATTTTAAGTGGCTCTGTTTCTCATTCAAAGTCTATATATAGAACCACTTTTTTCTAGAGTAGTTTAAAGGTAAAAATAAAAAAATGACATTTGCCCTGTTTGGGGGGGAGAAATGCTACCTACTTGTGTCACCTTTTGCTGAACTGACTCACAGATAGACAATCCGTGGTTTAAATGCACATGATGAAATGACCTATATTTTCTACTGTTTAAATGTATAGAGGAAAAAAAAATACTAAGATACCTGTAACCCGCGTTAACGTCGGTGCTTCTTGTGAGTTTAGTTGTGGTTTCATCACAAGTCCAACGGTCTTAAGTGTCTCATGTTTTTCAAGAGAAGACTAAAAAATCAGTTTACTTGAACAATAGACAAAGCCTTTCATATTACTATAATAATTACTTTGTTCTTTTATTTTCCTCTTTTTTTTTTAAGGAGTCCCTATTTGCTAAATTTCTTGTTGGTTAATTAGCTATATAAAATTCCTAAAAATATATATAAATATAAATATATCTATATATATATATATATATAATGTCAGCTTGTGAAGCATCAATGTCATTATTATTTTATTTCTCTCGTGGGAAACAATATTTAGATGTGTTTTGTTGTTCAGCAAAATGTCTTATAAAGAAAAAAAGACAAGATCAGTGGAGTTTAGTGCCAAATTCTGAAGGTACTTCCTGCCTAGCGCGTCAGTGTATTTCTTGTGAAATTATTTGATAACATGGGTATTTTATTATAAGTGTTTTGTATGGATCCCTCATATTTAAAAATATAGATTTAAAAAAGAGTTTGTTAACTTGCTATTCTGTGGTCTTGTTGCCTGAAAATGTCATGTTTGCTTTTTTTCTTTGTAAAGATGTTAAAAAAAAGTGCCCATGTGTCATATATATATATATATCTATATACACACACACGCACACACACGGACACACACACAGACACACACACACACACACACTCTCGTGCAGACCTCACAGTTTACTTTGTTGTTGTGCATGAGAGCCCCTGAGTGTGAAAGCCTCTACAGCAACCGCTACCGCCCGCCAGCGTGCACACACACACACACACACACACACACACAAACGAGAATCACGCACTGATATTTTTAGCCATTGTACAGCCGTTTTATTCATCAAAGCCTTACCACGAATCTTTGCACTCCTGTTCTCTCTCTATTAGTATCTCGCACACACAGACATCAGGCTTCGGTATATATATATTGTTTTGATTGTTTCTCTCGCACGCTATCCCAAAAACTGAGGTGAGACTCGTACGCGAAGCCTTATTTCTCCGAATCCTCTTATCCCTTTCGTTATGGTTTTTAAAAACATCTCTGAGTTGTAGCCCGGCGTCGTTTGTCTCAAGACGGCGGGGATCGTTACTTTTTCCGCGTGTTTCACCTCAGATGAGCGCGCTCGCTTTCATGATGTAAGCACAGGGCAAGACTCGCTCGTTCAGGCCTCGACCTTTTGAGGAATAAGCACACGCCACAGCCGTTGGGATAGTCGCGACGCGAGAGGCGGGACGGTCCGGGGCAAGTTCTTACTCGTTTTGATTTCGTCGCTTTGATTAACTTATCCTTTTGATGTTTTCTAAATGGTTGTGAGACTTCTCCATTATGTGAGTCTTGTGGTGTAATGGGCCAAAATCATGTTGAGATGCCAAAGTGTGTTATTGACATTCTCATAGTCGAGCCGTTTACATGGCACAGTGTTGTCAGTCTATTCAACTGCCCCCTTTCCCCCTCCCTGAAAGCCTAGTTTACGGTCTGCAAAAAAAAAAAGGCAGCATTATTTTCTACAGAAGCTCACCAGTCGCCTTAACCAGGGAGCGTTGTATCAGTATTATAAGACTAGAAGATGTTGTCAGTCAGTCAGTGATTTGTGCCAAGTCCAGGTTCACTTCTATGTACAGTTAACCTCCCACTTGTCCAAAGTCTGGATTTCGCTCTTCCGCCATTTTCATCCAATGGGCCGGAGCAGGAAGGTCTGAAATGGCTGTTTGTCCTCGCAGCGCGGTGAAGAAGCAGAGAAAACGAGTGCATCTGTTTGGAAGGATGCCGCTCGCCGTCTGGTTGTTGTCTCCCAGGCTAACCGGGGTTATTAGAAGCAGGGCGATGTGGAGAGACGTCTTATTGGAATAGCGGCAGGGGAAATAAAGCGCTCGTTGGCTGCAGAGGAAGGGTCACGTCCGCAGGTCCACACAGGCAAAACAACCGCCGCAGCCGAGATGAAGGCAATACAGCTTTCATTATCCTCGCAAAGACCGAACCCAATACCAAACTTTATCTGATCTCATGGAGGGAGGCAAGCAGACTTATTCCTTAATGCAGTACACACATGAGCAGTGCCACAAACAGCCATAACTACCTGTACGAAAGCTGGGCCGCAGGAGTCCCAGTCCAATCAGTGTTAACGGACCAGTTTTCTGACCAGCGTGCGTCAGATTCACGTTGTAACCGCTGCAATGTCAAAATCTTTACAATCCTACGATTGCACATTCACACCTTCACACCTCACTCTCGCACAACTCGTATTTGTTACGTGTGGAGGCCACACTATCGTTAGCGTTCAAGTCAACTCGCTGCACGCGGCCGTCCAAGACATTTTTAACTGTCCCGAAAAAAAACTATGTCGTAAAATCGCCAAATCACACCGAGTTGCACACGGCCTGAAGTCGCACACAGTCTAGCGTGAAGCATCTTTGTCTTTGTTTCAATGTCGAAGCACAAGAGGGTCGTAGAAACCGAGTTTCTGTCGAGCGGCTCACCTCAGGGGCTGTCATCGCCGATGCTTGTTGTAATCTTTCTATCTCGTCACTGTTCACTTCTCTGTTCTCCTTCTTTCTTAATTATCTTAAGTGCTATTTATCAAACAATGAAATCAGAAAGGAAAAAAAAAAAAATTGAACTTGTCGTTTCTTTGCATTATGGCTTATGTCAAGTTTTTTGAGGAAAAAAAAACGTTTTGTGTGTTCTCTTTCCGTGCCGTAAAAAAAAGAGCTTGTTGTCTGTAGAAATTATCCAATTCTTTTTTGTTTTTTTTCTTGTTTCTGTTTCTTTTAATTCTCAAAAAATGGTTTTCAGTAGTTTCAAAGTTATTGTCTTGAGAGAAGCCAAAGTTAATGCATTTCAGTGGATCCTGTAAGCGTGATGTATGTTTGTTTGACAACACTTCGAAAATCTGTCACTGGATGGGATTTAAAAAGTACAAAAAATGCAGGCTTTCCTATTTCTACAACTGATTGTACTTATGCATTTTGTACCAGTGGAATTTTTTATACTGGAGATTAAAGGATACAACAAAAAAATCTTAGAAAAAAACGCTGTCTGGCCTGGTGGTGTGGCCTGACCCTGACTGGTCCCCGAGTATGATTTCTAGCTGGCATCAAGAAAGTTGGCTTTTGATATAAGATTTTCTAGAAGATCTTTGGCTTTATTTCTTTCACTTCTTTTTCCTCACTTGAGTGTTGTTCTTTCTTTCTTTCTACCTTTCTTTCTTGATTCGTTCTTTCTTTATTTTCTCAAAAAAGGGTAGGTGAGTGTCAGATCTTTCATTTTTGCTTTATAAATAGTTCTAGCAAGTTTGTCTATACAACAGCGGTAAGTTTCATTTGACTTCTGTATTGTGCCGTCTACACGATAAGACAATTATAGAAAAAGAAGGAATAGAAATATTTAGTCACCTTCAGTGGATTAATGTATTAGTTTAATAAAGAGATCAACTAATTAGAAATCTTTTGCTTTTAGCTGTTTAGATTTTTCCGGTTTCTCTGTCCTTCTCTGTGAACTAACTGTGTAGCTGAAGCAGTCAGAATTATTTTTGTAAACGTATGTTCTTGTGTGATGCAGTTTTTTGCTTCTGTCTCCTATATTAAACCATTTTTCCTAATACTTGTCTCTCTCTGTGTTGTTATGTTCCAGTGGCTGTCTGATGTCGTACTGTTTCACGACCTCCTCCCCGCCATTCGTTCATTTTCTATCTCTCTCTCTTCCTCTTCTCAGTCTCTCTCTCTCTCTTCCTCTCTTTCACCTTCATGTTTGTGTTTTTTGTTTTTACCACATAGTGAAGTTAACTCCATCCCCAGCGACAACTCACTGTGCTGTTTTCACTAAACATAGTAAATATACATCGAGGTGTTATGTATGTATATTACTGTGTAGCCCAAGTTGCCGCGTGACAGTCGACAAAAAAAGCAAAATATGACGCAAAAAATAAGAAGCACATTAGCTTTGATTAGAAAAATTTTTTTTTTTCTTAGCTTAACGAAATAATTTGGCATTTTGGGAAAAATATACGTTTTTGTTTAGAGGGTAGTTCAGGGACGACTTGGCTAACTAGCGACATTACAGTAGCTAGCAGGCTAACACTCTGGCTAGCACTAGCCGTCAGTTTGCTAGTGTACTGAGCTGAAAGCTAGTAACCTTAAGTCGGTATGCTAGTTTTGATCACTTACCGAATAGAACATGTTCAGTAAACAAAGTTTTCCAAATTTTTGTCGTAGATGATAACTCCTTTTTTAAGGATAGTTTAAATATAAGATGGTCGTAGCCATGCTAGCTTCCTCTGATTGGTGTCCCTGAGAGTCACTACAGCTGGTAAAGAAAAGATCTGACTCGCAACTCAATGTAAACCACACGTTTTTGTGTTTCGAGTTTGCGTAGATTAAAACGACATGTAGGTTTTAGAGCTTTAGAGATGCTGATAGGCAGATTTTGTCAAGTCAGCTGTTTCCTCCTGTTTGCAGTGTTTATGCTAAGCTAAGCTAACTGGCTGCACAGTTTCCCAAAATGTTGAATTAAACCCTCAAGTAAATCTTTTCTCATTTTGATTTATTATTTGCTTAAATCCAGCTGAGAAATTTTCCTTTATTATCTTTATTTTTCTTTTGACTTTTCCAAAGTTCACAGAAACTTAGCTCTCCCAGCTGTGGCGATTTAAAGCGTCCGTCACTCACAGTGAAATTGGCTTCCGATTAGAGGGCGGACTCTTGGCCCGCTGTGGGTTCGATCCCTGATCCTTCCTGTGCTGTCCGCTGTCCTGGGCGAGGCCTGTCCACTGTGTGTCCACTCTCTGTGTCCGATCCACTCCCGTACTGTCTCACCGTCACAACTGCATCCCCGTAGAGAGAGAGAGAGAGAGAGAGAGAGGAAAGAGAAGTCAAAGGTCAAAGTTTCCACCTTTCATTCACAGAAGTGGTGCTTTTCTTCCACTGGTTGAAGTTTAACTCGCAGGAATTGTTGTTGGACAATGTAACTTGTGAAATGTAAAAAGATAGATTCCGTCTTTTTAAAACGAAAGCTTCAACCTGCAGATCTTTACGACTATCTTTACGTGGCCGTACATTCCGTGCTCTTCTGGCACATCACGGCATCTTTTCCTTTCATCGCTGCACCAAGTCCAACAAGTCTGTTATTAAATATTGATTCTGGGTTCGGGCGAGCGCACAATAAACCTCCATTATTGTCGACGTGTGGCCTGTAATTCAAGAAAATGTCTGCGGCTCAAGATTTTTTATTTTTGCTCTTTGGGTTTTATTCCCTCCCATAGAGTCACTTTTAAAATATGGAAGCAGCCGTCGAGGGGAAGGTTGTAGGCTTCATGCCGGTGTGTGTGTGTGTGTGTGTTTGCCAGCAAAGTTTAAATGAAGGTTACACACACAACACTGAGAAGCCTCAAAATGGTTTGCTGGTGGATAAGGTGAGTGATGACGACGCTCGCTGCATCAGCTGTTACCAGGATGCCTCGAAACTCAAGGTAAGGTCCGCACCGTGTTCCAGGTAAACAGAGATTTGTCGAGTGTGGATGTCTGAAGAAGAATTTTGCAACTGGCAGCGCTCGGTTTCTTTCAGTCCGACCGCTTTGAAGAGCAGAAGGTGTCAAGGATTCAGACGATTTTTCTTTTTTTTTGTCCTTCTCAGGATTGAAAAGCTTTTGAAACAGCATTTGGGCCGTGCAACATTATGATTCTGCTTTTTTTAAGGAGAACATTTGCGTTGCATAAAAAACTGTGCTGAAAACTATAATTAAAAATTAAGAAGTGAAGATCTGTCATGAAGAACACTTGATTTTGTTTGGGGGGGGGGGTTAAATCTCCATGTCACCTTGACACACAACAAAGATTTGCTATTTTACAATTTTTTCTCTTTCTGCCAAAGCTGGAAAACACATCATGAAAGCTCTCAGCTGCACAGTGTGAAGAACACACGAGTAAATGAATCCAAATAAACGACACTATTTATAGTGAGTAGACGGCAGTGGATCAATAGAGCAAACACAAAGACACTGTGTGCAGATGAAAATAGGGTCACGCTCAATGAAATAACCCGACAACGGGGACGTTTTTTGGAAAACACGGAGAGCGCTGTGACTAATTCAGGTCATGTTGCTGCTGTGGTTTGGATGCAGGTAAAACAAAGCAGATGAATGCATTATGCAGCTGAGTAGGAGGCTATACGGTACCACTCTGTGATTTATTTTTAAAGATACAAGACGCTCTTAACCACCAAACCACAGAGCTGCTCGATTATTCACATTTTCACAGGAGGCAGTGTGGATGCGAGGCGTGCCGCAGGGGGCCGAGGAACACGTTCACATCAGCGCTCAATCCGTCACATTCTCGACGGACACGTGGAAACTTCCTCCCCGTGAGGAACTCGACGGGAGGCTGCGCGCTCGCCACAGAGCAGCAGAGGGAGTGGGCTGCAGAACAGGATGAGAGGAGGATTTGAGCTGTGAGCTGGCAGCACAGAATGTTCCTCTGCCCCGTCATCCCCGATGGGAGTTTCCCCACAGTGGGGTCAAAGGTCACGGGAGGTTTGCTGCATGCGTTTGAAATTATAAAACCCGAGTTTCACAGGGTTTGAGTGCAGGAGATGAGCTATTTGCTATTTGGTCACAATGATGAAACTACATCTGAGGGCGTCAGGGTAAAGTCTGATTCCACCTTTTCACACGAGGACACAATTTATTCGGGAGAGAAAAACAGATTTCAGTTTGTTTGAGTTACTCAGATCCATTGAAATGACAATAATAAATAGTCATGTGAGAATAATAATAATTCCTGTTTTAATCCTGAAGAAGATGAACCAGAATAAGAATTATTTTATAATTGTGTTACTGCAACTTTGTCACAGAAAATCATGAATTACCACATTTATGAGGAGTTTTGATTTATACGATACTGGAACTTTATTGACCATTAAAATACAAATACCAAAATGCAGGAACATTTTAAATTCAATGTTTTAATAATAGACTGTTTATAGAGATGGGAGACATGACAGTTCCCAAAAGTGAAGCCAAAACATCTTGATTGCCACCTGGTGGCCGGCTGCAGTACAGGTCATAAAACCTAATCTCCATCAACCATCTTTATTTACAGTCTATGATTTTAAAACAGCTGCAGTTCTTCTACTTATTTGTAAAAACCAAATGTTGGCATCTCAGATGAGCTCACACCTCCACCAAGACTCAACCATCCTACACATCGTCTGGAACCTATTGTCGAAATATAAAAGAAAAATGAATAAGTGGTGTGATTTAAAATAAAAAATAAAATTTAAAAACATCTTGGATTCATCCCTTAATCTGCATCGTCTCCTCAGGACCAGGCCTCGTCCCTCCACCAGACTGATGGTTCTTGTTTTTCATCTTGTCAGTGAATCAGTTCTCATCAGTTTTGTGCTTTGTGTTTGTGTTTGTGTCGTTTTGAGCTGATTCACATCAGCTGCAACTTTCAAGGAGCAAAACTTTCTCACTCCTGAATTCACTTTGCCTTGGAGAGAGTACGACGACTGAGATTCCAAATGGAGCCTCTCCTCTGCATGCAGGTAATTAAATTATAGTGTTGATCAAAGGGAGGCCGCGGAGAGTTCCTCTTCTCCTTCTCTCTTTTTCTCCTCATGCGTCCCTTTGAAGAAATGAAGTGACTCATTCCCCCTTTGTTAGACGAAATATTCACTGCATTGTTATGCTTATGCAACGCTCCGGCTTGTTGGCGGTGCACAGAATAACCACAGTGATGTATTAAACGCAGCTAGAGGACCTCATGTGTTCAGCTCAGTGTCGGCACAGTGATACGATGCTGCCATCTTGTGATGGAGGAGGAAACAAACCCTGATGCTGTGACTGTAGGAGACACGTGTCTTTAAACCAGAGGTAAGAGGTGAACTGTGATGATTTTCACTCCACTGAATAAATAAAGACAAACGACACGTCTCCACTTCCTCCTGCTGCCCAGAGAGTCAGTCTCACCTGTCAATCATCACGTCTCAGCCCATTTTCACACAGTATCATCAAATAAAAACCAAACATGAACATTTGAACATACGTCAGTGTGATACGAGCTACTTCAAATAACAGAAATCTTCATCATCTTTGTACTTTGACTTTATTTGTTTCGTCCATGTCCCATCTACTAACATGGAGGGAGGTGGCATGTACGGCAGCCAGCCACCAGAGGGCGACCGAGGCGCTTTGGCTTCACTCTTGTAGTCCATCTTTATTTACAGTCTATGTGCCAGACATCAATCTGCATATAGAGTACTGACGACAAATTATATTAACAAAACAAAGTACAAGTACACACAACAACCTGTCTCATCATTTACTGCTGTATACAATAGTCAGATGTGATAAAATGGAGGCCAAGATGTCTGACCTTTTATTTAAGATCATATACTGAAGGTCATGTGACCGTTCTGTCCTCACGCTCGTGTTTGTGTGTTTGTGTGTCACCACCGTGTGTAGTTGTGTTGAGCATGTGCAGGTGGAACGGATGTAGAATTTGTTGCAAACTGCGGCGCCACAATCAGCAGCTTAATAGGCCGTGAAATCAACACTCGCAGCGGGGGTGAAGCCAGAGTCCCGTCCCTCTCGTTGCCCCCTCAACGCGGTCACATGACACATTAGGGGAACAAACAGGCCGTAACGCCTGGAACTAACAAGGTAAGTGGTGCAGGTCTGCAGCGCCGTCAGATACTGGACCATAAAACATGTAACACCATCAGCTGATGAGCTGCAGCAGACTGAGGTTTACTGACTGAACACACGCACACACGCACACACACACACACACACACACACAGCTCGCTGGGTTGTGTGTTCCACTGTTTACTCTGCCTCCTCAGAGTTCACCTGACGGACGTTTCCAATAAGTGAAGGCAACATGCAGCAAATGGATAAATCAATCCCTGACTTGGATAGAGTCTGACATCGTCTGGGAAAGTCAATAACCCAGATGTAGGTAAACCACACTCACCCTTTTTAAAGGTTTGTTTACCTCCAACAAGCAAAAACTGCCGAACAGATTAACACGAAACTTGGTGGAAGGATGCAGCAGAAATAAGTCACTAAATTTTGGTGCAGATTTGGATTAAAATCTGGATCTAATGAATGTAAATGTGGTTTTATACGGTGACTGTCGGGCCCTACTGGTGGAGCTCTGCCATTCTAGTTGATTTTCAAAACTGAAATAAGAACCTGCTCCTTCCTGTGTGTTCCTGCCACATCTCAGCAGCATGAAATGTGCATTTTTCACTGCACACCGAAGGAAGCCAAATTTAATTTTCTTTGCATATAATCTGCAGGTTGCAGGAAGCCTTATTTAAAACAGCTGAACTCCTGTGAAATCCAGATTTAGTCTTTTTATAGTGACTGGTGGGATAAAAATAATTGAATTTGAACCCGTTTTAAACACATATCTGCCAGATTTAAAATACATCTGGAGGCCGGAGCTGCCAATAAGATTCCTCCTGTGACTGTCCCTTTTTTTAACTTTTCATATTCCCCTTCATACTTAACTTGCTTGAATTCTACAAAATAAAAGCCAGAAGTGTGGAGATCTTTTAAAGTAGAAACATGCAGATGATGACTCTGCTTGTTTTTCGTGTTGACACTCAGACGTTTGTTTAACAGACGTTGGTATCTGCTCTCTATCTTTCTCCTTCTCGTGTTCACTCACTGTTTCTCCAGTAGCCACATATAATATATAATCAGGAGCTTTTACTCATAATCACTTTCTGCCTGTAGAGGTCAGTGTGAACGTACAGAAGCTGAGGTCAGAAAACTCCATGTGTATAATTCAGTGCAGCTTGATTGAATTGAATGAGGCTGTTGGCTGAGATATACTCTTCACTTTATAAACCACTGTTGTTCATTTATGTTTATTTACTATAAACTGAATATTAGAGACTATAGATTCCACTAATTCCAGGCCTATATCATTTTTTATTTCATATATGCTCCTATAATAAGTGATGCACACTGATTTGTTTTTACCATTATGTTTGAACCCCACGTTCAGATGCTCCGTGATGAATGTGATGTTTTATGGTCACTTCCTCCGTGATGCACGTGCACGTCCATATGAATGACTTCATTTCATTGGCAGGTCTCTCTCTCACTGGAGGCTCCAAATAAAACACAAACGAGACTCCCCAGTGGAATAAAGATATTTGGCTCAGACCATTAGGGAACCATTCATGTGATGATGACAATGTGCAGCATCCGTTCTTTAACCTGCAGCAGCCAACACGTAGACATGTGACTTTACTATGTGTCACAAATAACATATTAACAGCCATACAAAACTGAAAAAGCTTCATGTGGCCGATAATGGTGCAATTCTGCTTAAATGGTTTGAGGCTATAGCAACGTCCTCACCTCTCATGCTGTGTTTATGTATCAACTTATGTATTGTTTATGTATGTAAGAGACCTGTATTCATATCTGTTTGAGCATAATTGCACGATTGTCCTCTTCTATTTGAAGTTACGTATATTTTGTTAGCTTTAGTCTGTTTGTCCATTTGCGTAAGTACAATTAACAGTGTACACATACATTGCAAATAAAGCTGATTCTGATTATCTGACTTTAAAGAAAGATTTGTGTGGCTGTGTGTGAGGAATGTCCGAGTCGAGGTGAATCTCCTGCTGTGTTCACACATCAACTTCTGGATTTCTACGGACATTATACTCGGAGGCCAGGCGGATAAACTCCGTAAAAAACTGCGAAGTGTCTCGATCGGACATTTGTGTTTCTGAAAGCAGCAGAAGACGTGACATACGCAAACAATTCAAATAAAATACAGATATCTTAGGATGTAGAAGTGGGGCCTTAGAGGTGGGAGAAACTCCGGAGAATGTCCGTACCAAATTTTCCGGCTTACTCATTTTGTTTTGGAAACACTGGAACAATAATAAAGTACTTTAATCCCAGTAGATGTGTAAAGTCTAAATTGTGGTTGTTGTGTTTCTATATTAAGAAAAGTTGTTAAAGCGGTTTATTGTTGCTGGCTTAATGATAATTACCGTAATTAACCGTGTTTGGTTCTCGAGGCTACACAGACCACAGAGCACTGAGCCTCCTGCAGCCGGTGACATGAGCCCAGAGCCCGGCGGGCGGCGCATTGTCTACCTGAGCTCCTCACACACACACACACACACCGACACACACACTCACTCACACACACAGAGTTTGAGAAGTGCTCCGGACTTCCTGGTTACGGGACCATGGACGTTCCCTGCTCCGCTTCGTCCCGGGAAACACCCGCAGCGATGTGACCGAGGAGGAGGACCCGGCGAGCGGACAGAGAAGGTGAGGGCTCCCGGTGGGTCGCTTCTTGTCGGAGCTCGTCGGTAACTTATCGGGTGGGTGGGGGGGGGTGGAAACGGCTCCGTGTGTCGGCGGACACGGTGTCGCTGCCGCCGCGGTGCGTTAACGGTGCTCTTCCCAAAGTGACGTCCAAACATGGCGCCGCGGGCTGTTCGGACTCCGTTGGCGCCAAATGGATCGCGCTCGTTCTGCGTTTGCGAACAGAAGCTACGTGGTGTTTTTATTATTGTAAACTTTGCGCTTATTTGTATTCACTGAGGCCTACGCAGCCGAACCCACCGCTGTGGAGCTAACGCAGCACATCAAAGGCACTTCCGGTATCCTCCTACACAATAAGAGTCTTTATTTACATGCAGCCGAGCGGTGATCGTGGGCCGAGCTTATGGATAAATTGTGTTATTAATATATATGTGTATAGTTGCAGCTAATATCCCCTTTCACAGGGGAGGAAATGCACATTTGTTAATAATTCTATAGAGTACTGGCACACTTGAGTAGAGCAGTCATCCATTACTTTGAAAGATAAAAATAAAAGGCCCTACAAATATATCCTCTATGTCAGTTTATTGGATACAGCAAAAAGTTTTAATTCAGCTGGTGTTTAATTTATCTCAGGGAGGTGTTTATTCAGCTTTATGATCATTTTGGAGGATGAACTATGTGACCCTGTTGAATTGTAGGTGTTCCTATTATTTGGATCACCCTATTTATATCCGTGAGGTTTGTAAATCGTCACCACATTTGAAATCATTCTATATAAAATGCAGTTGTAATCATGTAACCCTTAAAGGTTTACGCTAAAGTGCATTTTCTTGTATGTTTGTATAAAGCAGGTCTACTAAAGCAGTGTTTTATTTTGAATGTTGAAACGCTGTAGTTCCGGTGTTATTTTGGCGGGTTGTTGCAGCTTTGATGTGACGGAACCTCCCGCAGCGGAATCAATGAGGCCGGTGCACCAACCTCGGCCTCTGATTGGCTGTAACCGCGAGCACCGAGGCTCCTGATTGGCTGCGGCGGCCTGTCGCTCACTTTGATGAGCTCGGAGCTGCATGAGCTGCATTTTTACAAGAATCAGTTGTTTACGTTTAAAAACAACAACAATAACAACACGAGCGTGCACGTACGCAGCGGCGCGTGCACGTGTGTTTGTGTAGTGCTTGTGTTTGATTAAGTTGAGCAGCGCGTGCAGTTTCCTGAGGTAGTTACCGTTTAAACAAGGTGCATCAACTTCAACATGTCAGGAATAACGGATGTAAGGCTGTCAGTTATTCAAAATAAAAGCACGAAACATTGTCAGTTACAGAGGGAAAAAAAACGAAATAACATTTTATAAATGCATATGGTGAATGTTTTTTATCTAGTAAAGTAACAAATATAAAAACCTTAAATAATAAAATAAGAGCATGTCATACTTCTAGACATTGTGAATCTGGTATAACCTGAAAAATAGTTCTTACGGCCTGGAAACATTACATAGGCTGAAAATTCTAAATTTCAATAATACAAGTTCACCAATTTAAATGAATCAAAGGGATAATTCACAGAAAAATGAAAATTCCCTCATTGTCTACTCACCATTATGGCGATGGGGGCTGAAGTGTTTGAGTCCACAAAATACTTCTGGAGTTTCAGAGGTAAAGAGCGTTGAAGCCAAATCCAATTCAACTGACAAATGTCCTCTGTTATGTCCCCACAGGAGAAGTAATCGTATTATACAGTTATATAATAATAACAATAATCCTTATGGCCTTCTTAAAGAAAATGGAGCATTTTATTTTGAAAATGTTGGTAGGAAGTCGTATTTTCTGAATGCAGCAGTCTTGACAGCAGTGAGTCTTTCAATCCTTCCTATCCCACTTCGGGATAATGCGGCTTAAAGCAGACAGGAGCTTTTCAGTTTGAAAACACAAGGTGTTTATAGTAGTAGTGTGTGTGTGTGTGTGTTGCTGAGACTGCAGGAGCTTTAACACACTTACAACCTTTAAACTTGAGGGTTCGATGAAGTGGAGGCCGAGCTTTCAGTTTCCTGGCAAACAACCAGAAGAGACAGATTCATCTGAAACATTATAAATGTTACATTATAAAGGCCTGGCCACTTTGGTTCTAAAAGCTGTGGATAAAGTCTGAGTGTCAGGCCGCGATGAAACGAGCTGCATGTCAGGATGTGTCAGGGTCAGACTATTTGCCTCATCAGCTTTTATCTGGAGCCATTGTGTCTCTGCTGCTGAATCGCTTCTCTGGGATCAGCTCTTTCCCGGCTCTCATGCAAAGTAGAGACAGAAATCCAACCGTCCTGTCGCTCTACTGTAACTTCTCCTATCATCCACAGAACATGTGATATGAAAGAGGGATAAATACAGACACCTGCAGACATTAGGCTTTAAACACATGAAGCTTTATTTCGTATTTTAAACATTCATTTATTCCGAGTTGGAACATTCATGTGACCGTCCTGCTCCTTCACTTCCTGCATTTTTTTATTTGTTTTGATACAGAAACATGTTCTAACGCACACGAGGATCCAAACTGTCCGCCCTTAGTCCGTCCATCGTCTTATTCCACACATTCCTCTCCCCACTCCCACTTTCCACCTCTTCCTGGTGGATCCCGAGGTTTTCTCAGGCCTGATGGGATATGTAGTCCCTCCAGCGAGTTCTCGGTCTCCTCCCGGCTGTGCGTGCCCGTTAGACCTCGAATGGTAGGAGCCCATGAAGCATCCCGATAAAATCTCCTTCCAGAAGTCTGAACTCCTAACTCCTGTCCCTCAGGCGAACCCCAGACACCTGACGGGGAAAACTAATTTCATCTATTGTATTCTCAACCTCATTATTTCGGTCACTACCCAGAGCTCACGGCTGTAGGTGAGGGTTCATATCCACTGTGAAGCTCCTTCTTCACTGCAGCTGTCTGGTACAACGCCCATACTCCTGCTGACGCCGCATCCCGCCTGTCCTCCTTTTCCTGCACAGACTTGACTTGCACAGCTCTGTTCGCAGATGCCCCTTCACAGCGGGTGATGGGTCCATGTTTTTCTTTCGGTCAGGGCCCCATGAGCCAAGGTCTGGCTCCAGGTCGGGCCCTGGTTTCCCTGCAGCTCATCACGTCTTCAGGCTTCAGTGGCGTAGACGCTTGTTGCTGCCGCGTTTTGAGGTTAAAGGTCAGATAAGTCGTCGAGCACCATTGTCAACACTTGACCTTTTTTACACAGAACCTCCCGCTGACTTTTATACAGTCGCTGCTCTGTGACATTTTCAAGACCTTTGAATGCGACGGGACATTTTCACTCTGCTAATTATAAACAGAATTTCCTTCATACAACATTTCATCATCAGAACCGTCACAAGATGCTTTTACTTGCATTTCTCCACTACAGGCGTCTGTAGCTGTAACTACAACTCATTTTTATTTCCATATTTTACAGAAAAGCACGTTGAAACTAGTGTTGTTTGGTGTATTTGCTTTAATGTGATTCAGCTTAACTTAACTAACTCTGAGTTATCGTACTTTAATGGCCTTAATTATCACTTTTTAGCATTTCTGCTCTTGCAAGAAATATGATTTTGTGCAAGCTTTGTTTCAGTTTGGACCTAAATCCATTTCCAAAGGAATCATTCAACATTTGGCCAAGTTTGACAAACGGATTGATACCACTCCCAAATCTCTGCAAGAAAGCACTGCTGTTTCCCGAAATGTGGAACTGTCCCTTTAAAAACACTGAACGTTACACGTTCCTGTGTAAAAGCTGCAGGTTTTGTTCAAATCTGATAAGAAATTTCACTTCAGTGCAGCAGAATTTAACTGACTTCACAAGGCGGGCGGCCCACCCACATACCAGATGCAGTCCACGCACACACACACACACGCAACGGAGGGTTTCTGCATTCCCTCACTGCCGTCCAGGCCTTGGCACCAAGCTGCTGCCGCTGCCTGTCTTTATTGGCTGCTGATCTCCGCTGGCTCAGTCCTGCGCTCTGTCTTTTAATGCCCAGCATCACGCACACACACACAACACACACACACACACACACACAACACACTCCACCAGATGCTGAACTGCCCTCTGCCCGCTGTGTGTTTGTGTGAGGATCGCGACTGCACTGGCTCCTGAACCTGCATCACATGTAACTAATCTCATGTCCAGCAAACACGCCGCTGCTGTTTGGTCGTTCTGAGCTCATTGCGGCCGATACAGATAATTCTTGATAAATCTGCCTTCACCGCCCGTTCACAGTGTTTGTATTCATGTTGGTGTCGGTAGTTAATTCACCTCGGAGACGTGTAACCAGTCTCAGGTTACATGGTTAATCTTTAACGCGGCGTAACAGTGGCTACACGTCCCTCACAGCTGCTGTCCTGCCGAGTTTACGGCCCCAGAACAAAAGAGGTCTTGTTTCTTGACTAACATGGAGGCTTGACACTGAAGCTGCCAATAATAATGATTGTTTTATGTTACCGACTGTGGAGGTGCCAGAATATTCTAAAATAAACCAGTTTTATTACACTGACGGTGAGGATCATAATATTTCTAATTAAAAACAGGATCCTATTGGTGCAGTAATGTGTGGAAAAGTTCAGAATATAAACTTCCTGACTGTCAACTAGACGACACTTAAAGAGTTCAGCTTGTGACGGCAGCTCAGGTAAAAGCTCCCTGTCCAGATGTTGATGCTGCTGTTTCTGCAGGATGTGGAAGAAGTTCTTCAGATCAACTTTATGTTCATATACAGGATACATGCTACAGTTTTTGAGGTTACCTGAGAGGGTGGACCCACCAGTTGGTTTCACTGGGAGTCGTTTGCGGGCTGTTGAGAGTCGTTGTACCCCGCCCGCCCCCTGAGGGTCTTGTGTCCTACGGTGTGAGTTGTAGTGAAACTTCCTGCGGATGGAAGTCAGGACTGTTGTGTGTGTTGTCTTAAACCTCCTCCTCCTCCTCTGTTGGATGTTGTGTTTACAGTGTTGTGTTGCCTCAGAGCAGAAACTAACTATGACGTCGGGTTCTAATGAAGTTTCAAACACACCTCACGGATTTGTGATTCAGGCCAAGTCTCGAATTGTGTAGCTGTGTGACTAATTGATTAATTAACTTGTCATTTGAGAGTTATGTAAAAGAACAATGTGGTGGAAACATTGCAAAGAAATGTAGTGTAATCGGATCATGATATTCTCCTTTTAATCGGTTTAAATGCTCCATAGAAACACATCAGACAAAACAAATCCATCAGTAGCTGAGTGTTAGTCTAAATCTTTTAATAGCCCAGTCAGAACGCTAGTCAGCCTCTCTGAACTGACCCCACCTCCTCTCTAACGACGCGTTTGATTGGCTGCCTGCAGTGCAGCTCGTTACTTTCAGTCCTTGCGACAGGCTGGTGTCCGAGCTCGGGACAGAGGTGGACATATGGTGGATCTAATCCCAGGTCACAGCCTGGGGGCTAAGACGTCTGCCTGGAACACTCTGAGATCTCACTTCCTGTCTGTCGCTGTTACACCTCTTCCATCCAACATTTAAGCGAGGGGTGGAGCGTGCAGGAGGCGGGACATCACGTATATTTGTCGACTGAGTCACTGCAACATTGGAATCTTCCCGTCTTTCCAAGTTGATGTCTTCCATGTGTACGGCTCCTCTTATTTACACTGAGATATTTGTATTCTTCCATTTTCAGGTTTGTCACATGTAGCTTTGAATATTCTGGATATTTTCCCACTGGGCTCACGCTGACATGTTTGTGGACATTTTACTATAGGTTGCTGGTAGGAAAAGTTCTGGGAAGTGTCCGGAGCAACTGACTCAGACATTTGCGTCATATACAGGCCCTTTGAAAAATGATTCTTTATCATTTGATTTCATACATTCGGTGAAGTCAGAAAATTCAAAATCATTCAAAAATACATTTTACCAAATAGGTCAGATCCTAAAGATCCAAAAATCTATGTATGATCACATAGTAGGAATGACATCATCATGAAGTCAGAGAATGACGTCATATTGTGGATTAAATCATTAACTGTCGCAACCAACAAGATTAGTAACCAGATCAATAATTAATTTTGTTTAACCAATCATTCGTCATCTTACATAATCGCCCCTCGGATGCTTTTCATTGTCAATTCACTGTTTACGTAAATCATCAATCATTATCAATGATGAGAGTGATTTGTGATGCGTCTCACACTTTGCACTTGACCTTTGTGAGGAGCTGGACGACGATCAAATCCTCTGCTGCTCTTTAACTCTGCCTTTTCAAACTGTCTGCACCCGACAGTAAATTCCCTGTGGCTGGTGACGGTAGAGAGACCAGGGCCCTGATGGCTGTATCAGCTCTCTCTCCCTCCACCGTTAGTGTGAATGAAGGAACCGGTGTTTCAGTTTGCTGCTCTGCTGCGTATTTGACATTCCCTCTGCTGCCGAGGCGTTCTGCTGACCTGTGCTGCTTTTCGCTCGCAAGCCCCGGAGGATATTGGATCTCTCAGCATCTGCAGGAGTCGTGCTTGTGGCAACATGGGCAGAACTTAATTTCTACATCACCTGCATCATTTCCCCCCCTCTCCCCTCCATCTTCCTGCTGCTCCTGCTGCTGCAGCATCTGCAGAGTGATCAAATAACCCATTATTACCGCATACTATCATCCGATTACTGTTATTTAGTCCAACGACCCGGCTGATTGGGATGGATGGATTTTCATCATGCACGCACACACACACACACACACACACAGACACACTGTGAGGCTGCTCATTCACCCACTCTGTGCCCGGCTATTTCTGTCCCAGTGAAGAGGTTAATGCTAAAGCCCACAACCTCTAATCAACTCATTCGTACATTTCAAATGCAAGAATGCAAATGCAAGAATTTATTTGTTACTTTTGAAGAAATTGGGCCTGTTGCTTTCATCAATTTAGTTGTAAATGATTCTATTACCTTCATCAAGGAGGTTAGGTTTTCTTCTGTTTGTTTGTTTACACAAAAACTACTTGAGGGATGATCATGAAACTTGTGGTATCGGTGAGGGAAGAACTCATTCAGTACAGGAATTTATATTCTCTTACTGTAACATGAGATAGGATCACAGGACTGTTAATGTCTTGAAGGAGCCTGAACAATTATTAGCACTAAGTGTAGCTTTATTTTGTGAAAGAAAAGAAGAGAGCCTCTCATCCTGTCGTTCTTCTTCACCGGAGATGAACAGACATGATCTCATGCTTTTCTTTTGTCTCCCTCAGGTCATGAGTGCCTCTAGGAAAGACCCAGCGGAGAAGAACCTCACCTGTCCAAAGCCCCGCCCTACCTGGGCCTCACCCTGCCCCCCACCCCTCAACTCCCACCATGAGTAAGTCTCTGTTTTTATTCTGATGTTTTATTTTGAAAAACCAGCCGTTCACGTGTGCTTTTGTCGAGCTGCTTGTGTTGGAAGCGGGAATATTGTTAGTTTCTCTATTTTTAAGTCAAACCCTTGTCTGACGCTGATGTTCATTGCAGTATCTTCAGTGGTGGTTGTTGTTAGGAGATGTTTCAGTTTTCTAAAGCTGGATTGGTTACTGGAGGGTTAAAGGAGACATATCATGTGTTTCCTCCCCCTAGTGTGTTAAAAAAGAACAGACAACGAAATTCAAGAGCTTTTGGTGATAACGGCCGACGCCGGTGTCGATGTGCTCTAAACAAAAACCTGGTATTTCCTCAGCAGAATTTATACGTTATCTCCTGTCTCCTGCTGCTCAACCCAGGCTCCACGACTCGCCTGGATTTTCCTGTTGTTGTGTTTGAGTCTGAATCAGATAATCTCCTACTGCTTCTTCCTATGTGCAAGATAAACCCCTGGAGAAAATCTGGATTAAATTATAATTATGACCCTGAATATGAGCAGAATCTGTCTCCTTAAAGATTAAGCTGAGTAGTTTTTGTGGATGGAGATTTTCCTCCAGTGGTTGCTCGTGAACATTAAATAGATTTCAGATCTGCAGCTCAGTGGGAATACTCGTAGCACGAACACACTTCATTTGCACCTTCATCCTGCTCTTTCACCCCTGATGGCAGAAACATATGGCGCTCAGGAGAAGAGCTGCAACCCTCAGCACCTCATCACTCATCAGTCACACTGCAAAGCATGATGGGAGGGCAAATGTAGCAGGTTGTGGAGTCCATCCCATCTCCACCTTCACTATATCTACGTGTGTGTGTGTGTGTGTGTGTGTGTGTGTGTGTGTGTGTGTGTGTGTGTGTGTGTGTGTGTGTGTGTGTGTGTGTGTGTGTGTGTGTGTGTGTGTGTGTGTGTGTGTGTGTGTGTGTGTGTGTGTGTGTGTGTGTGTGTTTGGCGGTGTGCTCCTGCACCGCTGTATGTCACTGTGACTGTAATGGCTCGGCCTCACATGTCGGCTCAGTGTGAGTCACGCAGCGAGGCCAGACTGCAGCATAATGTCGCACATACATGTGTGTAACGTCACACACGCACTGCACCAGAGGATCGGTGTCCGGGGTGTGTCCTGAACATGACACTGGATCAAATGGATGAAATCTACATCACTAGTTTTTAAATATGGCATAATCTGGTAAATATTTGCAAAGTCACAGGTTGAATAATCAAATTAGTCTTTACTTTAATTTTGTGTATCGCTAAATGAAGTTTCACTGACGGTGGAAAATTCAACTTTTGCTTATTTTAATTTGATATTTCACGTGGATCTGTCACATCGTGGATCAGGAAACTGATCCTATCTCTGTATCACCGGATCAGTACATCACTAAATGTCACGTAGTTGAACCCAGTGAGATTAAAGCTGAGATTATCGTCATTATATTAATGAAAGTGGCAGAAGTTTTTTTTATCCTGTGAGCAGTGGTGATCTCGTACTATATAAATCTAATTTATATTATGATATTTTAAAACAGATACTTTTATATCTATATATATATATATATATTTAGGTTTATTGTCTATGTGATGCCAAAGCTCTTGATCGTCCCCTGGTGGTTTGCTGCAGCTTAGATTGTAAACCTCTGCCTCCTCCGTGTTAGTAGATGGGACATGGACCAAACTGTCATTAGTAGTATTCTTATCACACTGATATATCTTCAAATGTGCATGTGTCTGTGAATTATTAAGGTTCAGAAAGAAAGAACAGAAGAAAGTGAGTTTACTTATTCACCCCCCCTCGAAGTGATTTGCTCTTTGGTATCAGGCCTCCACGTTTTTTCAACTCTCTCCTCTCAGACCTCCTTGTTTTTCTTTACCATTTAGCTCACTTCACAGATAAGGCTTGAGCGGGAGCCAGCGTTTCCTCCTGCCAGCGCTGTTGACTCCGTGTGTGCCGCGAGCGTCTGGTCTGCGGCGTTTCTCCGTGAGGCTGCAGATCTGTGTACCAGGGGGCTGGGACTGGGTTACCGGGGCAACCATGTGAGGCGTTTCCTGGAAGGAGATTGGATTAAGCAGACGCTGTTGAAGGGGGGGCTGCTGAGAGGTTTAACCCAATTACTGCCTTTGCCTTTACACACTTCGTCAGCCGCACACATACACAAACAGGTGTGTGTGTGTGTTGGGTGGTTGGTTTGATTGATTGTGAGTGATGAAAATGGAGAAAAGGGTGATTGATGAGTATTGGTAAAAGCCCACCAGCAGCTCAGTGGTTTACGTGATACATTCTTCTGTTTGTGTGTGTTTGTGTGTGTTTGTGTGTCTTTGTTTTGGTGCTTTCAGACCTGCACTGAGGTCTGAACATTTGCCTGAAACTTTGTGTTGTTCTTCTTTTCTCAACCTAAATGTGCTTTGTAAGGAGCTGCCATTGTGTTTCATTATTCATCTCAGCCTTTGATGGACTCACTCTCTCTGCCCGGAGATGTTGATATCCAGAGCTAATTACCTTAATTGCCCTCCTACCACACACACACATGACCATCGACCCCGGGGCAGGGCGGGATTGGCCTCCTCTAACGAGACCCTTAACAAGGATGGATGAGTGTCTCCGGTCGGTGTGAATTTTAGTGGAATAGGAGGAAAACAAAGGAGACAGAAGGAGAACAAGGTACAAAGGAAAGAATTAGACTGAGCTCTATATCTCTGGAACAGCTCCAGAGAACCCTTTTTAAATTTGGTTAAACTCACGGAAGAGCTGGTTAGATTCTGTTGGTCGAAGGTGAAGATCTTTCTGACTCCACAAAACGCTTCTTTCCCTTGTGAACGTGTTATCTTTAACACAACCTTGAGAGAATCCTTTCAAATGTGACACAAACGTTCACTGGGACTCACAGATGAACTGGTTAGATTGTGCGACTGCATGCGAGTCTGGAAAAGAATGACTGCAGCACCGTAATCCTGGTAAAGGAAAACAATCATCAGTGCTTGGCGGAAAATTTAAACTATTCCATGTTCACAAATTTCCTTTCAACACAACTGGTAACACTCAAGGTCTTTACTGGTCTCCATTGCCAGTTAGTCTCTAAAACAGGACGACGACCGCCCTGAAATTACCTCTTTACAGGGTCCATGTTGTTATTAACCCACGAAAAAACACTTTCAGATGTGCTGCTGGTCTCCACGAACTCACAGGTTGGAGGTTTCTGAGGAGCACCTGAAGGCAGCATGAGTGTGCAGACGTAGCCTGTTGGCTCCAATCTGCTCACCTGTCCTTCACCTATCCCCCCACCACACACACACACACACACACACACAGTCATCCCTCCCTGTCAGAGGAAGACTGATGTCATCGTGGCGTGCCGGGCACACACAGCGTCTGGGTGTGGTGCAGGATAATTATCCCCTCTTCAAAGCCTCATCTGGCCTCCATCTGCTGGACTCGAACGCGCGGTTAGCTTAGCCACAGGACGCACAGCCGAGGTCCTTGCACTTGACTCTGTTGCTAGACCTGCAGAATCTATTCACGGTCAGCTGGACATGCATGTTCTTTTTCCAGCTCGTTTACATTCGTGCACCCACACACCTGGAGGCTGCTCGACTCGAGCTCAGTCTTTCAGCAGTCGGCCGCTGTCGGTGAAAGTTTGTGTCTGAGCCCCCCGGGGGACACCTCGGCGATGGGGCTCGAGGGAGGCGAGAGTGTTATTCACTCGACCACATTCTCCAAGCCGGGGGAATCTTGTGAACACGGCCTGTAAAGCTGCCAATTCCCCGCTATGATGTTAATCACACAGGATAGATGACAGCTAATGGTGCTAATGTCTCCCCGCGGTGCATGTCATTCTCCGCCCAAGACATCGCAGTTTCAAATAGCTCTTAGCGGGTGTTCAGCCTGAAAATAGAATGGAATTAAAGCGCCGCTTCAGTGGAGGTGCGTTGTTTCCGGTACCACCCAGTGGGCGAGGGGGGCGGATGTGTGATTCCAGGAGAAAAAGACCTCACAATATTCTCGGTTTACTGCAAGAATACTTGCATTTAAGAGAAGACGAGAGGATGCAGGAGGGTGTGAGCCAACACAATACTGAAACATCAGCTGATATCTACATCAAAACAAATACCCAAGATGTCCATGAAGATCTGTTGTTGTTTTTGGTTCCTTTCCAACACTCATAGTGTGTGTGTGTGTGTGTGTGTGTGTGTGTGTGTGTGTGTGTGTGTGTGTGTGTGTGTGTGTGTGTGTGTGTGTGTGTGTGTGTGTGTGTGTGTGTGTGTGTGTGTGTGTGTGTGTGTGTTCATTGAATTATATAATATTCCTGACAGCACATCCTCTTGTGTATCTTTGTATATACATAATATATTTTTGTTGAAGAACCTGTTTAAGCCCTGTGGCGGATCTCCTGTTGGGAAATACCGTACGTCTTCACTGGCTCCAGATACCAAGAGCTTCTCTGCCTGCACAACAGCTCCAGGCTGATTACTGTAGAGATCAGTATTTGTTTGTTCGGAGCTCACCTGCGGAGACTTTCAGTTTCTTGTTGTCGCGCAGGTTGGGCAGGTTTATTTCTGTCGCTTCCTCCGCGTCGAGGCCTCGTCACCGTGGACATTCTTTGGATTTGAACTTGAACGGAGATTGAGGATTAAGCCGAGTCCTCATCGAGAGGCGACAGGCGTTGTGGTGGCGGAGTTTGTCTCTGGTGTGTGTTTTTTCACTGCAGCACCAAAATGCTCATTAAGCCTGAGCTGTGCACTCCCACAGTTCTCTCTAGTGCGGCTGTTACACTGACTTTTCTCTCTTCCTTACCCACAGTTCAATTTGTTTCGCCGGCTGCTTTATCGGCATGACACAGACGATTCATAGACCACCAAAGCACGAGCTGGCAAAATGGAAAACATTCAGTGTGGAGCTGAAACAATCTGAGGAGAATTGATTAGCTCTCTGCCTTTTCTCTTAACACGACGTGACACAGCTCTGTATGATGGCAGCAAATGATTTCACACGATTTAACCCATTTGCCACAAACCATGACTGCTGCCGACCACGAAATCCAGAGTCACTCAGTCAGTCCTCAACCGTATGGATTCATGGAAACCAGTGGCTGCTTGAAAAGTATGAAGATACTTTAGAATATTCACAAAACAACACCACCACCAGATCCTTCTACTAGTTCTAAAGTTTTAGACTGTGACATTGCGACAGACGTAAAAATGTCTCAGCGATATTTAAACTCAATGTTTGTGTTTTATCTGTCATTATTTCGTCTCCTCCTTCTCTTTCACTTTCTTTTCTCTTTCTGTCAGTGATACTCCCCCCTCCCATCACTCTTCTTTCCCCTGCCACGCTCTATCCTCATGCTCCATGACGATGGAAGATTGAACCGTGTGTAACGTGTGATCCGATGCCAGTTGTGCTACTGTGGAATGTTGTCTGTCCACTTTCTTGGCGTTTTCTGTCCTTTCCTGCAGAGTTGAAGTCTGTTTGGATCTGATGTTTGTGGAGACGGGGATCTGTGTGTGTCTGTGTCTGTGTGTGTGTGTGTGTGTGTGGAGTTACAGGAGTGGTGGTGGTGGTGGTGGTGGGGGGGAGTTAGAGGAAGGAAGCCTCGCTGGAATATAATTACATCTCCCAGTAAACAGGGCAGCAGGAGGAAATGGATCCACAGACCCTGTCCTCAGGGCATCAGAGTGTGTGTGTTCACTGAAGTAGCCAGAGAGAGGTCTAATGAGTAATATAATGTTACTGCAACACACACACACAGACACAGACACACGCCCAGTCGCTCACATACCTGAACACATCCTCACCTGCACACTACGTACTTATGTGTCAGCTTTTCCATATGTAAGACCTCTTATTAAAAAAACAGCTCTGGTCCAGGCAGTGTCGTCCTCTCCTGGCTCGATGGATGACGTGCAGGTTCATTGATTTTGTTTTTATTTTATTTGCTCTGGTGGTTTGTGGGAAAAATCTAGAACCACAGGGACTCTCATGTGCAGGAGACACAGTTAAATGATGCCTTAACATCCTGGAAAATGTTGAATATGTAATGGTGTCCTCATCTCACCCTGGTAGACGAGTGTTTTTCCACCCATTCATCCCATTAACTGAAGTTTTAAGAACCTTTTTGAGGTTTTGCTGCTGGGTTTGTCTTTGTGTTTTGTGCCCAGATAATGTTTATCGTCATTATCAATTAATCCGCTGATGATGTTCTAGATTGATTGACTGATCGTGTGGCTTAAAATGTCAGAAGAAGGTTAAAAATGTCCATCACGGTTACCCAGTGCCTCAGGTCATGTCCTCAAATGTCTTGTTTTGTGCAGCCAACACCTCGAAACTCTAGGAAACTTCATTTTCTCTCATCGACGCCTCAGAAACTCACATTTAAAAAGCTTGAACCTGAAGATTAATTTTCTTTTGATCGAATAATCAACTTATCGGTTCAGCTTTTTCCAGCATTTTGATAATATTCTACCAACAAAGATGTTTTAGACATAGAAGACAACAACTGTGGTGTTTATCATGGGAGACTGATGATATTAAGGAAATAACGATTGTATTTCAATAAAGTGAGAATATTTACGGAGACCAGTGCCTCTCTGCCTGAAACTGCAGAGTTTCAATAATTGATTTTGGATTGGACGGCTGTTCTCTCTGTTGACGAGAGGAGCATGAAAGAACATTTTTGGCCCATTTTTCATCGTTGCTGCTGCCGCTGAAAAACGGTAACAAGGTTAGCAGCACTTTCACCGGTTTATTCTGCTGCTGCCGTGCAACATTTCCACTCTGCCACACTTTTATCAAGTTTTTCTGCTGCATTATACAACTCAAAGTGGACCTTGGGATTTACAGATGGTCGGTGCAGCGTATATCTGCTCTTTATTCTGATGTTCTTGACAAAACGCCAGGTGGGCTGGTGACCCCGGCAAAGATTACAGAATGTGAGAGCAGCAGAGAAAACGGCATTTTGAAGCCATGAGATATCAGATTCACAGGGAACAGAAAGCTGTGGTTCTCTGAAGGTTTGGTCAAGTTGATTTTGTGAATTCCTGCAGCTGCATCATAAATATTCTGCAAATATAGTTTGTCCAGACGATGATAAAGCTGCAAAAGAAAGACCTGAAGCTGCTCTGTGCCGACTGAGGAAGAAAGAACGTTTTTAGTTATATTTTAAACCAACCCTCTTTCCCTCAGACACAAGCACACAGAAACTCTGAAGTTGTCTAACCATTGGCTTTTGTTGGCCTCAGTTTCCATGGTGAGCCGAGTGGAGCTGCTGTTTTTCAGCGGCGGCCCTCCTGCTCAGAAAGTTGAGTCCATCAATACTTCATGTCTGGACTGCAGACAGATGGGCTTTTATAAAATGAAAAAGGTTCAGCTGTGTTTTATTGCATCGCTTCTGTGACCTTTTTATAATATGTTCTCACATGCAGCCCCTCTGGAACATTTCAGGAAAATGTCCGGACTGCAGTGCACGTTTGAAAGCAGCTTTACAGCGAACCACTGAGTACCCACACACACACACACACACACACACACACACACACACACACACACACACACACACACACACACACACCACACACACACACACACACACACACACACACAAAGGCAGTGACAAACATCTTACCGCCTGTCAACCTCATGATATACGACACACACCTTATCGACCAGTGTCAAGCGGGATACACCTGATCGACTTTGTGATGTATGAATGCTGCCGTGTTTGTGTGTGAGAGAGAGAGAGAGAGAGAGAGAGAGAGAGAGAGAGAGAGAGAGAGAGAGAGAGAGAGAGAGAGAGAGAGAGAGAGAGAGAGAGAGAGAGAGAGAGAGAGAGAGAGAGGGCGAACACAGAGCATTGTGGGTAATATTCGTAGACTCCCACGCTGGTGCAGCAGTCACTGCAACCGTGCGGTCGTAGATCTTCGGCTGTCTGCTCCTGCGTACATCAAACCATGTGCTCCTCCTCCTCCTTCTTCTTCTTCTTCTTCTGCTCGGCCCTCTGCTGCTTCACCAGCTGTTTATTCTACTCTTGCCTTGTAAACAACACACACAGACACACACACCTTTGTGGTAAACATGGTGGCTGTTCAGTGGGAGGCCTGGGAGAGGTTAGCTCGGAGGGAGGCCTGCGTCTTAATGTGGAGTCACCGTCACAGTTTGGATTTATTGGTTCACTGATCTATTGGCCTTTGGTTAAAGTTATACTTTCACTGTTTAGTTTGAACTCTAGAACATTTACTCCTCTAGTTATTTCTCAATTCATCAGTCAGAGCTTAGGAAGAAGGAAGTGACTAATTGAAATCATATTTATATATATTTTATATGAATTTCTTGTGCATATTGGGCTGCAATTATATGTTTTATTATATATTATCCTGCTTGAAATGTTTTATTTGGGTTATTAAGCCTTTTTATTTAGAGGAGAGATAGGAGCACTTCCTCTGTTCATCTGATTAGTCAATTTTTGTTTTGTCTTTAAAAATGTATATTTAAATTTGCTCAATTCAATTTTAAACGCCTCTGAGATGAATTTACGAATGTGGGACAGTTTGACATTAACATCATTTTATGCCTTTATTAGTCAGTTGACTTTGGAGAAATGACGAACAGAGCCAAACTCAAACTGGGGACTGTTCAGTTCCGTAACTTTCACATTCTGCACCACGTACAACATCCTGTGTTCACTCCCTGTGAGTTGGACACAAAAAGAACGGGACAAACCAAACACAAGGAGGAGGAAGAGCGACAGTGAATAAACAGGACATAAAGAAGTGGCCCAAGCAAAACTACAACGTGGAGAAAACAAATAATATCAAGTAATTAAAGTACAAACTACTTCACTGTGGCTGATTGAGTCGGATTCCCTGACTAACCACAGGAGATCACCACTTATGAGTCATAACCTTTGTTTGCTGGTTTGTATTTTATGTGGCAGAACGAAGCGAAGAAAAACCGCATGCAGTGAAAATGCAGTGAATTAAAGTTTAACCACGGTGGTTTAAAGCAGAACAACACAGTCAGCCAGAGTGTCAGCGGAGCTGCCAGCTGGGCTCAAATCTGCCACGATGATACGATTATATACAAATCTAGATATCTATATTTAATCTATTGATCATATTTACCTAGAATAAAGGTCAGGAAATTATAAAATCACATACAGAATATACATTTTTTTTTTAATAAGTTGCCTCAACAGTAGAGTTTATAGACAATTATTGGTCTAAATATCATAAAAAAATGTCCGTATTGGCGTTCAGACATCCTGTATTTAATTAATCCCCCCCCATAAAGAAGCAGCCATTAGGTACTTTTGGCTGAAGGACTGGTTAAAGGTGGCAAGTGTCGCTGGAAAGTTTCATGCGCGACATGTGACATGTGAAGGACACTGGATCTCCCTCTGACGTCCTGATTGGCCCGAAAAAGTTGCACACTTCAAACAGGAAATGACACGGGGAGGGCAAACAGGAAGCGCGAGTCAGAGCGGCAATGTTGTTCCAGCGTGTTTTCTTTCCCGTCCGTTCCCGTTCCCTCGCTCGCCGCGGCACGACGCCAGCTTGAGAGAGGAAGGAGAGAGGAAAGGGAGTGAGACAACTTTTCAGAATGCTGACTCTTTATTCTCCCTCTATCGTCTCAAATGACAGGGAGGTTTTTAAATTGAGATATTGCTGTTTTAGTTGAGTTGATGCTCCGGAGTTCTTGTTGTCGTCGGTGAAACATCATTTTGAAATATCACCAGACACTTCAGCTCTCGGCTGTTGGAACTACTCTCTGCGGGCAGGACACAAACATGTCTCCAGTGGGATCATGTTCCTGAATTTCTCTTGGAAGTGTGAGTACGCAATTGTTTTCATAACATCTTCGAACTGTGAGTTTATGAAGCTGCAAATATTTCAGCTTATAAGAAGAAAACAATGCAAAGCAATCATGTCAGAACACAGCTGAGGTCAATGGAAATATGTCTGTTAGCTTCCTAGAGGCACTGAGTCATAAAACACAGCGTCTTCTCCTCCCTCTGTTTCTTATTCTCCTCTCTTTTTATTATTCATCGTCATAATTTTGTCTCTATCTTCGTTTACCTGCCTTTTGTTGTTTCCTCATTGCAAATGTATGAGATTTATGTCACAGTGGAATCACTTCCTCTTACTGTTCTGTTCTGTGCGTGGATGGAGGTTGCTAGTTGTTTGTTTTATTGTTTTTTTCTTTATTGCTTTTGTCCTCCTGAAGTCTGGTGTAATTGAATAAGGTGGTAATTGAAAGTGAAGGAGTCAAAGTTTCTCAGGGTCCAGTTCAGGAGTCAGGGGAAGATGGAGTGGGGGGATGAAGAGCTGACATGCATTGTTCGTGTTCATATTGTTCCCGTGCATTATATCTCATTCTGCAGCTGGACTCTCTTGAGTGCCACGACGCACTGGAGCGCAGCAGGCAGCATTAATCAATGTGCCGAGCAATCAGCGCCCAGCCTAATCCAATCACCCCCCCCCCCCTCCAACAGAAAGCTGCCATTAGGACAACAGAGGAGTGTGTGTTCTGTCTGTGGGACTTGTGTGGGTGTGTGTGAGGAAGCTGTGGAGAGGAGTGCTGTGTAAAATAGGTGCAGCAGCGCAGACAGATGTCCAGACTCGCAGGCCAGAGATGACAGCGCTGTTGTTTCTGTCTTTTTCACTGCGAGGGAGATTACGAGGAAACAATGAAGCGGCAGCGAGTTGAAGAAAAAGCTTTTTTTTTTTCATCCATTCATGTTGTGATAACTGGCGACTAATTTTGGGAAATTGTGACAAAAGTTTCTTTCCTCCACATGAAAACACTGCTCCCTGCAGTATTCGCTGTGTGTGTGATTTAGCCGCTGTGCAGGGTCTTGTCTCTCTAACATCCAGGATTGAAGACCCGATCGCAGCATCGACGTCGTCCTGGTTCTCCAGTTTGAGTAGAGAAACCTGTCGCTGGGCCGTCATCTCATCTCGTAGATTATAGAGATTATATACTCCAGCAGACTTTCAGTAAATGTCCGTTCTCCATCAGCATTATGGCAAACTTGTCGAGGGCCCATTGATCTGGTGTTGGCGAGAGCCTCCCGTGTATGACTGGACCTACGGGTGTTGTCAGGAGGAGACTGAGGTTCAATATCTCCCTGTCCCCCCCCTCCCCCTCCCCCTCACTCCACTACAATGATAGCAGCTCAATCCATATCTCTGCAGGTGCCTCCACCTCCATCTCCTCCTTCACAGTTTCTATGTCTGTCACCTCACTCACCTTTTCAAGTGAGACTTCTTTGAATTTCTATTTTAAAATACACAATGGAAAAGCCACTGAAAAGTAAAGCCTGACTGATGTGGATAATTGACGGCTGATACAGAGAAATACATTTCTATAGCTAAAAAGAATAATTGGTAATGATTTCAAAGATGCTGTTTTCAAACCCTTATGATAAAGAAATGTTATTGAGGCTTGATATTTCACTGCTTAACCATAAACTGTATTATACATTTAAAACATTGGGTAGTATTGTTATTATATCCACGTGTTTTTATTTCTTTACTTGTTTCTTATACAATTTTTTCTAATCGTTTCTTGGCAGTTTGACAGCAGTGCTTTCACAGTTTGGTTTTAGAAACAGAAGGATCATGTTTGTGTCGTTCTTGTAGGTGTCAGCGAACGATTGTCGTCACCGATTGGCCGCCATTGTGTTTTTAAAAAGGCCACATGTTCACCTCGTGTAGTTGGGGGGGGGGGGGTCACAGCCTAGCAACAGTGGGTCTGAGGCATAGCAACAGCAGCAGCAGCAGCCTCAGTCCTCCAACCCTGTAATTGGACCTTATGACTTAGTGCCGGAGCATCGACACACTCGCGAATACAGACACACTTCATCACAAGGGCGCATGTGCGTTCTGTAGCTCAGACCTGTGTGTGTCTGTGTGTGTGTGTGAGAGAGAGAGTGAAAACATGTGTTTATTATAGAAATAAATACACAGTGATTCCATTAGTATACATAATAAACCTGCAGGTGTTGCTTCACCAGCTGCTCCTCTGCGTGCTGCACTGTCCTTGGATCAGTGCCGCGTGTGCATGGTCATACGTGTGCGTGATCTCATTGTGGGTGTGTGTGTAATATCTGCCTGTTCAACAAGGCAGCGAGCTCCAATGACACACTTCATGTTCTTGTACCTTGAAGGTGTGCGGAATCTCGCTGCTCAAGGTCACTTCCCGGGGGCACTTCATCTTCCGCCCCCGACTCAAATACAGATATACAGATATAGGAGGATGTGATTCGCTGCAGGAGCTGCTGGGAAATCTAATCTGTATTAGAAACTAGAGAAGACGAGGAGGGGGAAGTGGTGATGTGGGGGGGGGTTGTTTGTTTGTTTTCAGTTTCAGTGACACCAGCTGAAACTAAATTCATGAGAAAGTCGACATGGTTGTGATGAAATTATAAAACTGAATCCGACCCAACCGTGATGGAGATGAATTCCAGTATCAACAATTTGAAGTACAAATCAAGATGATGCAGTTAGAGAGAGGAGCAGCGAGGACGTCCAGCGTGTGGACTGATTAGAGAAGAGGCGAGGAACGGAAGAAGGAAAAGATGAGGTGGAGAGTTATCAAATATTATCAAGACACAGACATAATGGATCTAATCTAATCTAATGAAGGATGGGAGTGCCTTGTGTGCTGCAAAACAATTGAGCGCTAAATTTAATGATTTCTGGAGGCAAGTGAATAGAGAATCTGTCAGTGAAGCAACAGTTTTCCATCCTGTGTCATTTATAAAGTTAATTTCAAAAGTTTGTTGTATAAAAGAACAAAATATGACATGAGAAGATGGGGAAATTTGGTAAATCGACTAATTAATCTTGACGCTGCCAATAAGACGTCTTCAGACGGCTGTACAGCTTCAGTAACGCTTCTGTTTTATATGCAACACTATAAATGTCATCTGATTATCGTGTCTCCACCCCTTATAACTATAAACATGATTTCTGATGTGGTAAACCAGTAGCATTAATAACAACTGCACAGAAAGGGAGGAACAGGGTGATCTACTGTATCAAAGCTGAAGAAACGTCCAGAGGTAAGACGGCATGATCACCTGCTTAAGGAATCATTACAGATGGTATTTCATGTGAGAAGCATTTGGAAATATCCTCAAAGTCCAAACGACACAACAGCCTGATATTCTTAAATCAGCAATTCGATTTTTCTGTTTTCAAAAAAATCTGTATCACAGTGAGGGAGGGAAGACAGAGACAATTTAAAAAATGTGTGAGGGCGTAGCCTGAGGATGTAAGTGGTCCTGATGCTGCCGGGAAACACACACACATACATACACACAGACACACATACACACACACACACCTTACGTTTACCCCTTTAGATTCTGCTCATGTTCTCGGCTTGGCTGTAAATGTACTCAAGAAAAAGGGGATGAGTGACTGAGACAGAAAGTGACACACTTAAAAGGGGAGAGAGGGAGGAGGGGAGGAGGGGAGGAGAGCGCCGAGCGGAAGGGAGGGATGGAGATGCTGTGGGTGAGTAAGTGGAAGCGCTCATTAATTTGAATCTAAAGGATGCGAGGAGAGGACAGCGAGCGCAGCAGCCAGCGTTTCGCAGGACGGAGAGCGGAGAGAGGGTGATGGGAGAAGATAGAGATGGATGAGAGAGGAGGAGAAGGAGAAGGTGAGGGAGTCGGGCAGTTGAGAGGCATCATCACCGCTCAGCTGTGCGTCTACTGATCCACAACAACCCGGTGGTTTGTCTGTCTGCGGGAGCCAGAGGAAGAAGAAACGGCAAGAATCAAAGAGCGAGAGAGAGAGGACTGCTCTGTTCTGCTTCTCTGCTGCCGACCGCCAAATGAAGTGTGTGTGAGAGCACTCCAGCTGAGCGACACCACACACACACACCACACTGGAGATGAACACACTCAGTTTGAGAAGAGCCGGCGCCGCCACTTTCAGCAGCTGCCATTAGTTAAGATTTATCGTCTGTTTCATACGGACCAGAAGCAGGATTTGAAGCAGCTGTTTCATACAGAGATATCAGCAAAGAGCATCTGTGGAGTTTTGCAAGCACGTGGAGAATGAACATTTGAATAGAGGAACCCGCTCCGGATCTGATCTGTGGTTCCTCGCCTCTCGTTTCGGGATGTTAAAACCAAGAGCCCCGGGCGCAGGGAGTCCAGATGATGATTAGTGGATGAGTCCCGAGGAGGAGCCAGGGACGGATGAGGTGGAGGGCGAGAGGGCAAAGATGGGCTGCCCCTGCCCTGTGGCACCTGCCTCCACCACTGCCTCCCCGTGAGGATGCAGGTCCTACAGATCGTCAAGGAGCTGGTGTCGCCTTCCAGACGCAGGGCAGCAGTCAGATTCGGAGGTGTGTGCATGTCCGGTGTGTCCGTTTGGTCCTTACGGTCATTTCAACAGACACAGTACAAATATTTGACCTATTTGAGAGAAATTACAGACATTTAACGAGTAGCCTTGTCCTTGTTTTATCGTGGACATGATCTTTCTGCAAAATCTAATACAATTTGAGACCTCAATATGAGGAGAGGGCAGCAGTCCAGCAGATTTATGAGTCTTGTGAATGTTTGCAAGAAGGTTAGACAAATGGAAGGAGCAACCAAAACCTTTATTAAAGCCGGTTATTGGCCAGTTATATGGTTCAATGAAGGTCTGGTGCTGTTCTTACCGGTGAAAGCTGCCTCACCTCCATGTCAGGGGCTGTTAATCCACCTGAAACAACTTCATTAGTTCACTGTCAGCCCAAGTGTCGGCATCCTGTTATTGTCTAAATGCTGCATCCAAGGCTTTTCCTTAGTGGGTTCAGTTTCTGGAAGATTTACTGAGACTTATCTGCAGAATTCCTACCTTTTCTGAAGGTCTGCACTCGAAGAAAAACGTGACGTGGGGAAATTGAGGAAAATTAAAGGCAAAGTTGGCAACCTTTCCGTATGATGGGGGTTATCTGTCTCGCTGTGCTCGTATCATTTCTCTGAGTGGAAGGGACATCCCCCTGGAGCCACCCCTGTAATAGCTCTGTTGCTGTGGGACATGATTGTACATGGGTGTGTGTGTCTGTGTCTGTGTGTGTCCTGCAGCTTCATTTCCTCTAGTGTGCGATGAATAATGACGCACGGTGCCTCTGGTAATGGGGACACTCTGTGACCCCTGACCTCTCGTCCTGTGTCCTGCTTGGTTCATCATCTGACAGCTTCCAACAAGCAACGTCTTTATTGTCGTAGCCACACGTTCATTCAAGCTTGTCACAATAAAAGCAGCAGATTTGCGTGAACGTTACTGGGGCCTGATGGGCAGGTAGATTTGTGCCTCTTGCAGGTTTTTACCCAGAATGTGTTTATAATTAGAACGTCGATGATAATTGATGATAATTAATCCTAAGTACCTTCATTTCCAGTTATTAGTGAAGTCTGTGTGCAGCTAGATTTGCCTGGAGTGTATCCAGCTGTGTTTCCTCATATCCTCAAGTTCACCTGGATCATCTTTCTGAACTTGATTCAAAAGTCAAGTGATCATTCTCATTTGCCTTTCAGTCTCTTAAGCTGCTTTCAGGCATGCCCTGAACTTCAGACATTTTCACAGCCGTGTTTCTAATACCTGCCGGAAGTGAAACTGGGGGAATACAAATTTCTCAGAATGAAAAAGAGGAGCCATACACGTAAAGGAGGCTTATGAAGATGTCAATTTAGAAAGACGTTTTCCTCTTTTTGTGAACGTGTCTGAACCGGACAACCATCTGCTGCGTTCTTCTGCTTCTGCTTCCTTTTTCTGGACTTTCTCCAGATTTGTCATACCTGAAATATTCTTAAGACTTTTTTCAAATCCAGACTTTGTTAGCTTCATTGTTGCTTGTGCAGGAAACAGTGGCCTTTTCCTCATTCGGGCCCTTTAAAAGTAATCTATTACATGTGGTGCCAGGTCTCAGCCCTCAGTGATGTAAACATTTGTGCAACAGAAGCCAGTGAACGAGGCTGAATGTACCTGCTCTAAGAGCCAACAAGGACTTTATTCAGGTAGAAAATGCTTTCTGTCTGGTGCCAGCTGGCTTTGATAACGACTTTAATTTATCAACTAACCCCACTCGTGCCCTCATGCAGGACAAATTAAACCACGCAAGAAAAGCTCTGCGGCGTGACCTCCACCGGGAAGTCGATAATTTGGGGTAGAAATAGCTTTTGTCTTGAGTCGGTGAATGATGGATGGAGGCAGATGCTATTCCTGGGGCGGTGGACAAGGTCATATGAGTCCGATCGAAGTTACATTAACAACTTAACCCCTTGAGCTGATGCACGGACTCAGTGACCACTTTAATGGAGTCGCTCCAGAGGCGCCACCGACACTCCTGACCTGATGTACTGCGTTTTTTAATACGATGATTGACTCACCAGCTTTGGCATAAATTCTGCAACAGTGATGAACTCGTCTCACTCTTCTTTACTGATGCTTCCACTGGGACCAGTTAAATACCAGTCATACATCCGATCACCTTCCTTTAATTGTTCAGGCTCCTTTTATCTGATTGGTCTCCTGTCTGGAACGGCTCCTATATCGAATCACTGCTCACAGCTATTTTACTTACTAACTAAGAAGCATCAAAAAGCGTCAAACTGAAAAAGCTGAATCTGAGGAATGATAGAAGTAATGGGGGGTGATAAACAGGTCAGCCAATATGTCAGTGTTCATGTTTGTCTACAGTAAATCCTCTAATGCCTTTTAAATAAATGTTTCAATGATTTATCGACCTTTGTGACCAACCTGCGCTCTGCCTCCAAATTCAAACTGCGGCTCCTCGGACGCTGCTGCGAGTGCGCGGACTCGACGACAAGTGTGTGTGTGTGTGTGTGTGTGTGAGCGCGACTGCGAGGCCGGTAAATGTGTGTAATCAGCTCGAAAGGCAAACACACTTAAACAGAGAGCGCTTCGCAGCTGCTTTATCGACTGCCCGGGAACGATTCGCACTTTCCATTTGGCCACCGTCTTTATCTCCGTCCATCAGCCCTGCGGAGGAATTCACCTTGGCTCTTCTCTTGGCTCGGATCAATGCAGGCAGATTTAGAGATGGCATCCAACAGATACAGGACACACACACACACACACACACAAACACACACACATAAATCCACACACTCACTGCAGTGCTGTGCAGACCTGAAGGTTTGACGACCGGAGGAAAGGTGCTAGCAGATGTTGATTGCGTGAGGCTGATGACGAGGGTGAAGCTGAGAAATCATTTCCTGTATCGTTCATGCCCTTTCACTTCTCTCTAATCCTCTTGGACGGGTCCTGACCGCCTCTCTTTAACGCCGTGGAGGTGCACAGGTATTTACAGGTGGTATTTAGGAGCGCTCGCGGATCAGCGGGGGGGTCTTCATTAGCTGCACAGTTGGCGGTTTGATCCCGACCTCCTTGTGTCAACATATAGAAGAGGGAAGACACACACTATTGATCCCAGGATATATTTAGAATTGGTTTCGATTTCTTTGTTTTGTTCTCATCCCCTGAAGGTTGCTGGTTCAATTTCCAAGATTAACAAGGAAAACATGTGTGAAGTTCATTTGCCTTTTAAGAAAGAAAATGTATATCACAGGGTGAATGTGGCAATTGTACTGTGCCATGCATCATATTTTTATTTTTTAAAGAAGCAGGATCCCAGAGGCCTCGACTTCGGACCCTCACTCAAAGCTGTTTGTCCAGTTCACACCAGAGTAGAATCGCCCAGGGACCTCATGACTTAACAAATAGTATCAGAGTGCTCATTAACGATTTACCCTGCAGCCTGCATGTATTTCTGTCTGAGAGAAGAAAGAAATAGACCAGAAACACCAGGAAATCCTTGTGCAAAGACTTCAACCCCAAAGGTCGTCCATCTTTATATACGGCCATGACGCATAGTTGTGTTTCTTTGATTTAAACGTGCGTTAAAGGCCATGGGAGGTAGCTGAAATCTCAGGAAAAATACAATTCCAAGTGCTAAAGTATTTCTGAGGTCAATAAATGACCTTTGACCCTAAATCTAAAACGGATTCCTGCCTTGTTTTATGGGTGTTTTAAAGTTTCAAGGCGGTCGTTGTCGTTGTCGCAGTTGCAGGGTGTGAAATCTCACTTTGAAGTTTTTACCAAATCTCTGGAGGATCTGCGGTTAAAACTGCTCGTGAGCAAACTTGAGCTTTTCTCTGCAGCAGATTGTATCTGGTGGCTGTTGTGAGGGGAGAAGGAGGAGGAGGAGGAGCGGGTTTGGATTTATAACAAGTCTAAAGCAAAGCCTGTGTTGCTGCTGCCAGACTGCAGCCTCCTCCTGGTCAGCACCATCCACGGCTCAGTATCTCTCTGCATTATTCAGCAGCTCTCGTACTTCTTCTTCTCTCTCGCTCTCGCTCTCTCTCGCTCTGCTCGACGCCGACTGAGAGGAAAAACGCTTCAAACTGCGGCGGGAGCTTCACTTCTTGCCGTTTTGCATACCAACTCGTGAACCATCTGTGGGGTGTGTGAGCTCTCGAACGCGTGTGTTTTATATCTACGAGTGGACCGGAGCTTTAAGGGAAAACCGCACGCCGGTTAGTGAAGGAGCGAGCGGTGGCGGACGGTCCAGGCCCCAGTGGCTGCTGGGTGGAATCTGCCTGCTGACATCCACACTGTAGCAGCCAGGCTAATTGCCCGTCTGTCCTCCCTAAAGGGCAAAGCTGCGGTGCGCTTCATGCTGCCGCTGCCGGCCTTCGTGGCAGAACAGAGTTTAATCTTAAAATGCTGTGTTTTTGCCTCAACTGCCTCTGCCTCATTTGAACATCTGGGCTTGTTTTATATTTCTCTCTGCTCGTGTCATGTGTAGCAGAGTGTATTGATCCCTGCCTGCAGCTTCACACCTATAGTCCTTTTAAATTATGCATCAAGTGAATCTGCAGCTCCTCAGAAATCGATGCAGAGTTTTCTTCTCCCTTCACCGCAGCTTCATAACATTTTCTTTGAGATCTCGCCGTCACTGTTCAAGCACCGTATTTTTTCTTTTTCAAATTTTTACCAACTATGAATCGGTCCCACTGAAAAGAACCGTGAAGTGTGTGTCCAAAGTCTGATGCACACACACACACACACCAGCGAGTCTCACGCTCCAAAATGTAACTGGTTCTTTCTTGGGTCATGTCCCGGTCCCCGCTCCATGGAAATCCCTTGTGTTTATTTTGAGCAATCCGACAAACAGACAAACAAACTAGAATAGAAAATATTCCCCCTTGGTGGAGGTAACAAATAAAAAAGTGGTTATCAGAGTCCGAACATGAAACCTGACTTCTTCTCAGATCTGTGGCTGTGCAGTGAAAGTTGTTAATGCACGTGTTTATCTTTCAGTGCGTCCCTCCCCAACATGTCCCGTCTTGTTTAAACGGCGAACCGGTGACAGTCATGATGTGGTGATAACAGCCTCCGGGAGACGATCAGCTGTGTCTCTCTCTCCGGACCGAACTTAACGTCAGAGCTTCATCAGATTAGCGTCAGATTTCAATGCTGCGTGCATAAGTGTTGTCTCTGGAATCGTGGCTGTGTGAAGAGCCATCAAATATATATTATATATATATATTGGTGGAGGATGGTGCTTTAAATCAGCCTCACTCTGTAATTTAACTTTGACAGGGTTTTATCAATGTGGCATTAATAACACTGTGACGGCAGCAAATGGTTCTGAAAAGAAGGAAGTGACCTCAGACCACAACTTTAACCAGCGAGGAAGTTGATCGTGGACTTTTGGGAACAGAAACTCTTTCCACTTTCTGTGACCGTCTGTCGTAGCTGCAGAAGATATTAATACTGTCGTCGGGGAAAATGCAGCTCACAGTGTTTTACATTTAAAGTAAACAATTGAAAGTAAGAACAGATCATTTCAACGGCAGCTACATTTTTAAACTGCATCTAAAAAGACGAGGAGGGGGAAAGATGATCTCATGATTATTGCTCTCCCGAGACGCCGTGTTTCTGTATTTAGCTCCGTCAGCTTCTGATCTGTTCCCACTTTTAGCCTCTTTGAACGATACGACTGCTTTGTTCTTTGACAAACAGTCTGCACGTAAATCGTGAGCTTTGATTTTCCTTCATGGGCGATTTATGATTCATTTGTTTCTAAAAAATCGCATCGTGCGCTCATCTCTACACGTTAATTAGCTGCAGCTGATGTAATCTGCCACTAAATGTGTATTTAACTGCTGAGAGTAACGTCATTGGTGTCTGAAGATAGAGAATCGGCTGCAGGAACGTTTTGTTCATCGTTAAAAGACCGAGGAGAAATCGAAGCCTCCATTAGCACCGGTGTTTAGAGAGTCTGGATATGAATCAGCGTCATGAGGCCTAAATACAGACGTGGATGAAGTGGACTTCCAGAAAAAGGCGGTGACGCGCGAGAGCAGTAAATGTCCACCCTCTCTTCTCTCTCTGACCCTGGAGCTTCAGAAGTGATAACAGCGCTTCACTCTCCGCTGACGAACACAGATATTTCCTGTACCGATGCAGGAGCGAGATAGATGACGAGAGAGAGAGAGAGAGAGAGAGAGAGAGAGAGAGAGAGAGAGAGAGAGAGAGAGAGAGAGAGAGAGAGAGAGAGAGAGAGAGCCTGTTGCTCATCGCAGCCCCCCCACCCCATCTGTGATACGCCACATCACAAGACCCTTCATGCTACATCACGTCTGTCTCATAATGAAGTTTTAATGGAAACTGTTTATCACCAAACTGTCATCGTCTGCCCCCTTCAGCTTCTCTCTCTCTCTCTCCTCCCTTGCTTCCACGAGGAAGAAGTTTTCAAAGAAACTCCACAGAAAGAAAAAATCACATTTCCTCTGAGCGACCACGTCATTGAATGGTCGACTCCTTTTCCTGAAGATCAGTCCCTCACTAGTGCATTTCTTTTTTCGCCTTTTCAGAGAAATCATCTGACAGATTTTTTTATTTTTGTGACATTTGGAAAAAACCTCCCTGAGCCTGGTCGGTCGTCTGCAGACAGCGATGCCCCCTGTTCTGCCTCTGTGCGTGTCTCTGATGTGCTGAACAGAGCTTGTTGTGTTGTTGTGTTGTTGTGTCAGGGTGGGGGAATGTTGCGAGTGGGACTGACTCGCTCCTGAAGTCAGATCTCTGCCTCTCTGCCTCCTCCCCGTGTCGCGGCCACAGCAACAAACAGCAGCATTGTTGACAGCAGCGCCTCTGATCTCACTTCTCTTTGCCTCGGGCTCCCGGTTCCTCTCTGCCTCGCGGCTGCAGGGCTGTGGTGGGATGAGGCTGCGCAGGTTGTGTGTTACGAGTGTGTTGGACCTGGTTGAACTGTGACCGATGAGGACTAAAGCTCTGACGCGATTGGAGGATCCACCGGACGGCTGGAAAAGAGGTAACGGGTGAAGTGACTCTTGAGGAGGTGGACTTATCTAAAGTTTAATTTAGGTTTGACGATATATTCTCTGACGTGTGATGAGAAAATTAACTGATTGTGACTTTTGTTTGAACTGGTTTCTTTTTATATTTGATTTAAATGGTTTGTTGAAGTGTGTTTGTGTTGCAACATCCTTTAAACTTCTTTTAAAAGCAGTTTTCAGGAATAGTTTCAGTCTCTTGATTTAATGAGCCGCTGTGGCTCGGGAGGTAGAGCGGGTGGTCCACTCACGGCAATGTCAGCGGTTTGATCCTCAGCTCCACCAGTTCTCATGCTGAAGTGTCCTTAGGCAAAACATTGAAGATTTATTTTTAACATTTCACCGCACAGTTATATTTACTGTAATGATGTGGTGCAGAGGCCAGTGGGACCGACCAGTACAGACACTCATCCGTTTATCACCTGACTTCTAAATATGATCTAAATGTAATACCCTAATATTAGAATGCTAATGATAGATAATGATGTGGTGTGAAATGTCTGCTGTTGCTGCCTCATCATCACTTTTTAAATACTGCACATTAGCCTGCTCACATTAGCACATAGCGAAGCCATGAAAACTTCAGCCTGGTGGTTTTAAACCAGTCAGAAACAGGGAGCAGGGAGCAGACGGTGTGGGAGTTAATTATTTTCACAGTAAAAGACCCGTTGGGATCAGGACGACTGATGGAGTCTGTGATTACTGGTTGACACGCCGTGTGTGTGAGGTCACGTCATGTTCCCGTGGTCGAGGGTCAGGACGGAGACGCAGACGCAGGGAGATGAATGTTTTGGAAGTGCAGTAATGACATGTCGCAGTTTACAGTGAAGTGTTGCCTCATCGCTTGTTTGTTGTGGAGCAGCTGACATCACTCTGTGTGTGTCTGTGTGTGTGTCTTCTTATAGAAAGGTGCTACATGTCTCAGTTGTACTTGAATTAGCTTCACTGACTGTGCGTTCTTTAAATAGTTGAATGTACAGTTGTGTATTTGAATGACTCGAGTTCTGTCCGAATTTAAAACCATCATACTGTAAGATATGTCATTGATCAGTAAATGATCTGTATTTGTAGATTATTATCTTCTCTACACACAATGTGACTTCGGACACATCTGTAATCTCAGACTGCGTAAAAACATCATAATTCACGTACGTGCTTATTTGCATGTAGAGCAGAGAAGTATGTTCTTATTGCAATTGGTCACAGGAGACGTGTTCAGGTCAGGACACAGTTTGGTGTGAACAGTTCTGGCAGCGTTCCTATTCTTGATTTTCATTTCTAGATAGTGGGATGTGTGTCGTCCATCTTTATGACACTGAAAGCTTCCAGATATGCAAATGTCCTGCTCGTTTATTCTGAAAATCCAAACATTCAAATTCAGCTTCATTTAAAAGTACAAATAGTTAAATAATCAGACACTTTGATTTTCTGCGTGTGTGAATGCAGGCCATGTTTTGACTTCCGCACCGTGAACTGTGGCTTCAGCTGAACCGAGTGAAGCGTCGACGCAAGAACAAAAGACGGGAAATGAGTTCTTCTCCGAGCGACCTCTCCACTATTATTACCGCCATTATCATTATGATTATTATTCCTCTTTCTGAGCAGATAGCATCTATGAGAGATGTTCGGGGGGGGGGGGAGCGGAGGCTCCTTCACATGAAAAACAAAGAGGGCTCATTACAGTGGAGGAAACTGGAAAGGCTGTGATTACGCTTGTCGTGTTGTTCATTGCCAACACTATAGTCTCTAAAACAGCAGTGATAGTGATGGACCAACACACAGTCACACCCCCACTTCACTTCCTGTTACATGTGGTGGTCTCCAGCAGATTTAGATTTTATTCTGAAATTAAATCTCGTCTCTGAAGCTTCACGTTTCTTCAGTTTTTTTTGTTATCTTTTACCTTCAAAGTCACGTGTTTTAAAACCGGTGAAAACGTGGAAAAATAAAACCTCATAAACATTGTGAGCTTCCTACGTGAGAACATTGTTCTCGTCACCTGCAGGGGAAGTTACACCTAACTTCCTGATTTCTTCGTGTAACCGTGACGGTTTCAGATGAGTTTGTCCGTCACTACGTGATCACTTCCAACACCTCTAGCCCCGAGTGGTGACAGTAAAGTCCCACGTGACCTGAATGCAGCATGAGGAGTGAAGGGGGGGGGGTGCAGGGTCCGTCCAGCTGACCAGGCGAGGGGGTGACGGACAGAGACATTTTAATCACAGCAGGACGGGGACACTTAGCTGGAGCTGGCATCAGCCTCACCGCTGGGGAGCGACTGGCAGCCGAGAGCGGAGGAGGTGGAAAGTCATTGCTGTGTGTGTGTGTGTGTGTGTGTGTGTGTGTGTGTGTGTGTGTGTGTGTGTGTGTGTGTGTGTGTGTGTGTGTGTGTGTGTGTGTGTGTGTGTGTGTGTGTGTGTGTGTGTGTGTGTGTGTGTGTGTGTGGGGCCTTGTAATGAAGGATAAGCAGCATGACGAGCGACAAAGGCGGAGAAATAATAATCCACCCTCAAAACCCATTAACCTTTTCTCATAGATGTACTTTTGTTGGTGAATCTGTTTAATCTACTTCCACTTCATGTGATTCGCTGTGTTTCTCACATTCATCCGAGCGTTTCATTTCATTTTGTGCGTTAATTCTCCGAAGAGAGAGCGGCTGATTCACTACCTCACCAGCTGTAAGAGGCAACTTTCTGGAGAATATAGTGTCATTCTGTGTCAAACGTTTACGTCGGGATGGTTTTGTGGTAAATTGGCACATTTGAAATCCAATATTATTAGTTTTTTGCCTCAT